>NC_054749.1:15733701-16074951 GCF_018143015.1 Lytechinus variegatus
ACCTGGAATCCTGTCAGAGACTTGTTTGGCAAATAAAGTAGTACTAAGTGCAGACCAGTTTTCACGTATTGCGATTAGTTCATTAAAACTTTATTTGTAGATCACAGAGAAAGAACATCCATGCATTAAAGTACACAGGCCTATTGAATTTTAGGGAGCAGTTGTCACTATTAGCTGTGTGTCAACTCCTTGATCATGTGTATTCATCCATCCTCCATATTTTTGGGTGAAACCGGGTCTGTGTTTCATGAAGCTGTTTGTAAAAGTAATGCATTTTGACTTGATACTTCACTATACAGTGCGTCCCACAAAAAACGAAACCGAGATTTATCATACCTTAATCACAAATACAATAGACAAATGACCTACAATTGTAAAGCTTAGAATCTCCTCTTTCATCTGAAATCACTTGGGTTATTCCTCATTCACGCATGAGTGAGCAAAAACAATTTGAAGAGGGGATACCAAAAAGTCATTTGGCAGGCTGTATCTGGGGTTCAAAAAGAAAACCACATTTTTTTTTTAAAGTTCAATATCTGATCTTTAATTTGATACCTCAATTACAGAAAATGGTCAAGAAATAACAAAGTTCTGGTTATTTGAAATAAGGCTTGAATTTCAATAATTTCATAAAATGAAGAGGTTTTGCAGGCTAGCGTTCAAACTCACTTGACACTCCGTTTGTTGACGATCAGCCATGCATTAAGTCTTTTGTTAACCATGTGATAGCTTCTGTGGGAAACCGGTGAAAACATGTTTATTTAATGAAATTATGGAAATACAACCATTGTTTCGAGGGAACATAACTTTTTTACTTCTTAACCATATTTTGTGATTAAGGTATCAAATAAAAGAGCAGATATTGAACTTTTTAGGCATGTGATTTTCTTTTTGAAATTCAGATACCCCCCGCCAAATGAGTTTTTGGTATCCTTCAAATTGTTTTTGCTCACTCATGCGTGAATGAGGAATAATCAAGTAATATCAGATGAAAGAGGAGATTCTAAGCTTTACTTTGGTAGGTCATTTGTCTATTGTATTTGTGATTAAGTTATGATAAATCATCGCTTAATCTCGGTTTTGTTTTTTCTGGGACGCATTGTATAGGATATATCAAGGAAAAAAATATTACATGGGCCTCGGGTGAATTCACTCCGAACAAAATGCTCAACAAAACCCTGGGAAATAATAAAGAGCCCTGTAAAATCCCTCTTCACTGCAGTTTTAAATCTTATCCAATGTTGCAGTGTTAGACAGTAGGTTGTGAAAAGTAACCCCTTGGAATTATTTTTTTCTGCCTGGGATATATCATTGTAGCATAAGAAAGGGCCATCAGTCGTGCATAAAGTCATTCGTCATTCGTAAGTTCCGAGCAGCTCAATGAAACACCCACCCGCTTGATATGGCAATGGGTGATTTCAAGTACAGTGTTGAAATCTAGTGTTGGTTTTGTGACAACTGACAACACCAACAAAAAGTTTTCACGTGAAGTTGAGATGCAGCAGCTCAGCGCAGAGGCGTGACTTCATGGGCTCTCGATAACGTGATAGGTATCGTTCCTCTGAACCCAGCTCGGTCCAGCAACATTATCACGCTCTCAACACCAACCGAATTTGAAATCACCCATTGGCAAAAGTAAATTTCCATTTTGTTTACATCTGCTTTGTGTACTATCTGTTTGATAGGCCCCTCTCGTTAGTTTCGCTTTTTTAATTACGGATTTTCCGCAGAAATGGGGGTAGAAAGCGGAAGCTCTGTTTTGAAAGAAGAAGAAATTCAATGTTCCCAACCTCTGAATATCAATACCATTATTTCCTTATTTAGGTCTACATATTGAAACTCTCACATTATACTTAATTTCAAACCTATAAATTGTATCTATTTTATGTATACAACAATATATGATTCTAGAATGTTTCTCTTGAATTTTTGTTCACTTTAAGGTTCCATTACTCATGTTTAGCTTGTATGTTTGCACCTTTATTTTCCACTGTCTTTCAACTCGTTATTTGAGCAAATCATTGCTTACATCAACTGCTTATTACATTATTTCAAATGCTGTGACACTGAATACAAAGTTCTGTATATTAAAGATGTTTTTCATGTAAAAGAAAATCTAAGAAAAATGGAGAACCAGTTGAACCTAAGCCTTTATTTATTTGTATATTTTGTTGTAGAATGAATATTATTGAATTGATGAAAAAAGCTCCCAAGTTAACATGAATTTTGGTTATGAAAATCTAAAATATATAAGACTTGATGATAGCACATGCATGTACCGCATAGTGAGTATTATGAACCAGATTGAGATCTATAATGGTATAATGACAGTTATTCCTTGATTGAAGACTTTTTCTGGGTTGAAGTAATTATTTGCTGCAAGTGCATGTACCTGTACTTAAATGTAGCTTTTATTCAATAGGCAGTTGCAATGCAAACAGAATCAAATGTAATGGACAATGTACTTGTATACAATTATATCATGATGTGGCTGCTATTGCTTCTATCAGTTTTGTGCATATAATAGCTGGTGGGTGTTTCATAAAGCTCTTTGTAAGTTAAGAGCGACTTAAGAACGACTGGTGATCCTTTCTTGTGGCGAACGGTAAATTCATTGGCGATGGTTTAGTGCGTAGGATAGGATCACCAGTCGTTCTTGAGGTCACTCTTATATAAATACGAACAGCTTTATGAAACGGCCCCCTGGTCCTTGTATTTTACCAATTATGCTTTATGTATTATATAGTTATCAGTCTTTGTCAGTATTATCTCTTTGACTGCCATTGCATTCATTTGTCATTGTTAGTATATGAAGATGTTAATTTATCATTGATTTATGAATAAAATGCAGAAAATCCTGCTAAAAATTGAAATATGAGGGTATCTGAAGAGAAATTATCCCCTGTGATTAATTGTGCATGATGTATTCTTCCTGCTTGTATTTAAAAGGTAGACAGTTACCTGGAAATCAACTTATGATTATTTTTTTTATCTTCACAGTGCGGTCAGCCAAGTTGATGCTCAAGAAGGAAATGTTAATCATCAGCATTACTAATTTCTATACAGGTATTTATTTTTTCATTATCTATCCCTATGTAATTGATTTAGGACTGGAGAACATTACTAATCATGCGTAAACTCTTGCGGAAAGTCATTTGTAACTCTCCGAACCGCTTCATGAAACACCCACTCGAGATTTGGGATTGAAATTTTGACATTAGCAGGCAGGGTTCTCAGCCCATCAGGGAAATTATTTTACTCTTTTCCAGTCAGGGTAAAAAAATCAGGGAATTTGATAAAAAAGTCCCCCCAATCAGGGAAAAATGCCTCAAATGAGGGAAAACTCAGGGAATTTAGATCAGCTCAAAAGACGAAAGTACGGTAGTCAGCCAGAATTTGTTATATTTTGTTGCATATCAAAACAATATCCATTGAATGACTGGTTATGGTGGTACTAATTAGTTTTACATTATTGCTTTTACACTGTCTACTGAAAATACATGTAATTCACTGCAACAACTTAGAAAACATGCAAAACTGGGAATGGGTTTAAATAATTATCAGGGAATTTTTAAACTTCATCAGGGAAAAATTAGGGAATTTTTCTTTTCTTGAAAAGCTGGGAACCCTGGCAGGTGAGTTTGCCTTCATCAAATTTAATCGGACCAATGGAAGTTTCCACTGAGTGAAATATGATTCACAAGAGGTAAATAAGACACCCAATAGAATGAATTTTTGTTATTTAGACGAAGAATATGGAAGATAGACTTGTACAGAATTAAGTGAATAGTTATGCACCGCTATACACTTCATATTTTTTCTGATTTATTGTTGATACAGGTCTGGAGTTGACTTTTTTCAGCAGTGTATACGGGACTGCAATCAGTAATACCAAACTGTTTGGTGTAGATTCAAACAGTTTCATTGGTATAAGTGGTATGCTTATTGGTGCAGGAGAAATCACAGGTAATACTTGCTTTTATTGATATGCCTTTTTAGTTTAGTTTATTATAGTGTAGTGGTTCTGATTTTCATCTCTTAATCAGAGGAACCTTAGTTATTATCATTATTAGTTTGGTGTCAGCTGTGCCTGAGAGGCAAAAAGCAAACTTAATCAATATGACCCGCAGGTCTCTCCTCCCGAAATAACTGATTGGGGGAGTGCAGGTGGACCACTACATTGGGGTTTCCCCCTACTCTTATATGTGAAATGGTGCAGTGGGTTCTTAATATGCAAAGGTGGTGACTCTCCTCTACGTGGATGAAGGGTTTTCCACTCTAACATAGCCTGCATCTGTTTAATATGGGAGAGAGTTTACACACGACGCAGTTTTCAGTCATTCACGCGAGTTCAAATCCTACTTCAAGCAAGAAATTGCTCCGTGTTGTGCTGCACTCAACCCAGGGTAAGGTAAATGGGGACCGGGCAGGACTTTAGTTCCTTGAAATACAGTGTGCATAAAAGCTGCTCTTCTCTACAAGGATAATTATGTTTCAATTCTGTAAAGTGCTTAGAGACTTCTAATAATGTGCGAGTTAAGTGCTTTGTAAGCAAGTATTTTTTGTTTATTATTATTAATTATGGTTAAGTTGACAATTGCAAAACAAATGCTAACTGGTTTTCAAAGCACTGAATTTCCAGTATAGGGGTGATACAGTTTTCAATTCAAATCAATTCAATCCTAAAGAATGCGATTGTCTCAAATAAATCTAAAATGAGAAAAGGGAAATGTAGCAGAAGTGTGGAAGCATGCCAGAAGTTTATTGGTTTGGATGATGTTAATAGACATAATGATGAATTTTTAAGGAAATGTAATCTACATCATTGTTTTCTTTTAGGTGGTTTGCTCTTCGGTATTCTTGGCAAGAAAACAATCAAGTTTGGTCGAGATCCTATCATTCTTCTGGGTTATGTGGTCCATATGATTTGCTTCTATCTTATCTTTCTCAACCTACCTGCTGAATCACCTATACAATCATCACATGAGGGCTCCTATATAGGACCATAGTAAGTGATAATAGTATTTGAAGTGACTGTTGTAGTAGTGGTAGTAATAGCAGTAATAGTAGTAGTAGTAGCAGAAGTAGTAGTAGTAGTAGTAGTAGCAGAAGTAGTAGCAGTAGAAGTGACAGTATTAGTAGAAGTAGCAGTAGTAGCAGCAGTAGAATTAATAGTAGTATTAGAGCTGGTAGTGGTATTATGAAGTAGTTGTAGTAGTAGTAGTAGTAGAGTATGAGTAGGAGTAGTAGTAGTAGTAGTAGTAGTAATAGTAGTAAAAGGAGCAGTAATGATTATTATTACCATTATCATCATCATTGTCTCCATCATCAGTAGAAGTAGTAGGAATAGTAGGATGTTGTAGGAATACTTAGTGGAAGTAGTACTTTAGAGGTGGTGTCATGAGCAGCAGCATTCAGAATATTTGTAGTAATTGTAGCACAAGTATTGTTGTTGCTACTTTAGAAGTAGTGGAAGTACATGTACAATGTAGCACTAGCAGCAATAAGTTAGTAATATAAGTAGCACTATTTTGGAGAGAACAAGTCACAACAGCCATATAACAAAAAACAGTGACATTTAACTTATGCTCTTGATAGTGATGATTTAAATTGGTACATATTAATGATATCTTATTGTCTCTTTCAGTATTGAATTAGCATTTGCTTGTTCATTTATGCTTGGATTTGCTGATGCTTGTTTCAACACTCAAATATACTCACTCCTAGGAAGCTACTTTAAGTCAGATAGTGCCTCAGCCTTTGCCCTCTTCAAGTTTATTCAGGTAATTGGACTGGATAACATTAGCCTGGTCTACAATATGGCACCCAAATCAAAATTATAATGAGCCGAAAATGTTGAGGGACTGATTTTTTTTCCCTCGTGATATGAACATCTAATTATGTGATGAATTTAGACAATTTATTTAGAAAATAACACCATATTTGACCCTGTTATTCCTTTCCTTAATTTTCTATTTTTTATTCTCTTGGGGCAAACCTTTTATGGGGGCCATAGCCCCTCCATCTGTACGCTAATGACCCAAATGTCTTAAAGACCTAATCTCATCTGTTCTACCTCTTCTGCCAGATCCCTCTGTTCACCCTTATCTTATAACTTCAATCAAGGCCTTGGCATGAAGACCCAATATGTTGATCATGTCTTTTCTTATTAAAGTGCTCATTTGATGCTGAAAAAAATGAATAGGCATTACGATGGAAAATTCAAAACCAGCGTTGATCAAGCTAACTCGCAACTTTACCACCAAACACTGTTTCAGTCTGCTCCTATATAAAGATCAGTTAACTTTGATATGAAAAATTTGTGCATAAAAAAGAGAAAATATCTGTGTTGTCAGTTTAATGACAAAATTCTGATCAAATTAGCCTGTAAACATCCCCTGTCTATTTTCATTTTTCAGTCCGCTGCTGCTGCCATAGCCTTTGCCTATAGCCTTGTGCTCTTACTTCACTGGCAACTCCTAATCCTGGTCGTCTGCGGATCATTTGGGGCGCTGTCATTTTTCTACGTCGAGCACCATCCACCTAGGAACGAGATCTGATATGAAGCGCTCCAGCTTAGTGATATGGAAGACGCCCTCTATAGCAATGGAGAGGAAGATGAAGGGGAGGATGGGGCATTACCCAGATACCATACAACAAAAAACAATGATCTGGATATATAGTCATCCATGGCTAGTTTTCAATTCAATACAACCTGAAGTCAGAAAAATTACTATTTTACTCAAATTGTTACTTTGATAAAATGTTCAGACAGCAATTCATGGATTTTTAAAAGTATTTTACTTTAGATTTAAAACATCTCAATTAGATTTAAGCCTAATATTGCGGAGTCTTCATTGGATAGATGTAAATGCTGGAAGCAGTTATATTGGGTATGATGCATATATTGATATTATTTGCAAATTGCAGTATGACCCCACAATGCTGTTCAGTAAGAATTTGGTTTACTAAAGTAAAATTATAAGTTTTGAATTGAACATGATGTAAGTACCAGAAGATATCTTAGCCGAGAAAAAATACCCCGTGAAAGTTATACATTCAAGTCTTGAATCGGATACTACTCTGGAATTTGAAAATAATAAGAAAAGCATGGACTTCAAAGGGAAATGCATAGGGGAAGGCGGGGTAAGTTGTGACAGTTTTTGCTTTTTGCATGTTAGAATTGATATGATTAATAATCTTGTCGAAATAAGTACCTTGCCTTGAAATTTAATTCTTCTGAAATATTTTCCACCTATATATAACTTTCTATCCCCACACTGAAAGTCATCGTGACCTTTGAAAAAAACGATGTCAAATGGCTCAACTTGCCCCATATATGGGGTAAGTTTGAGCCACCTTCTGGGGTAAGTTGAGCCACAAAAACTATGTACAAAATGTATGAGGGGAGATCCAGCATGTCAATTTTTTGTTTAAAGTCTTTTCACTTGCTAATTCTCTATAAATACTAACATCCTTTAAAAGGAAAAGAGCATTCATGTAAATTTGCTCCTTTCAGCCAGCATTTCAATCGATTTTTATGGTTTGTTTGTTTTTTAAGATACATTACCATAGGAATTACCATGGCTCAACTTGCCCCATGCTGTTTGGCTCAACTTACCCCAGTCCGAACTTAGTGCGATAATTTTGTATCCACACATTTATTATGCATCCATCATATAAAAGACTATGACAAGAATGAAGATCCATACCTGGACTAATAATGTTGTTATCATATCTTTATTATATTTAAAGACGTGTGTGTTTATAAAGCACTTATCTATTTCACACTCTTTTTTACTTTTTTGGCTGAAATTCATATTTTTCCCTCTAAAAAACTACTTTTTGTTTCAAAGTTGAAAACAATATGGTGGGGTTAGGGGTTATGCTATGGGTCATCAATACATGACACCACCACAATGTCTGACTCATTCATTATTGGCCTGGGGCTGGTGGCTCAACTTGCCCCTATGCTCAACTTACCCCGCCTTCCCCTACTAGTGATATGCTTTTATGTGTGGAATCAACATCTTTGAGTGCGTTTCTGATATGTTATTATACCGGCAATCGGTTCATAATAACCATTTCAGCAGTGATCATCATTAAATGGGAGATCACTTATACCATAGATGCTTTTATATGTTTTGCCATTGAAATGTATATATATATATATATATATATATATATATATATTCAACAAGACTCTGAATTTTACATTTGTAATTTAGAACATTCTACTTCGGTAACTGAATCACTAAGTTGGAGATCAGTTTTGAGTATAGACCTAACAGTTGTATTGGCCAAATTTACTATATTTGATACTGTGTTTTCAAATTTATTTTGTAGATTAGGTTGGAATGAAAACTGAAATTGAAGGGATTTGTAATCAGATTTATCATATTTAATCGAATATGCAATATTGAGAGGAATAGTTTATATTATACCAGTGTCCTGTAACACAAAGGTTGGTGATTAATCGTAGGGCGATTTTTGCGATTGACTTTTCATTGTAGTCAATTCAATCAATCGTAGAAAAATGTTCTACGATCATCGCTAAGCTTTGTGTTACAGGCTCCTTATAACAGTTTTTAGTGAAAATCACTATTTTTTTCTTGAAAGGCTCCCCAGTTCTTTGGCATAAAATCATGATTTTTATCAGATGCTCAAGAATGAAATACAATCATTTTAGATTGAATTTTCGGGTTATTTTCCCCTCCATAATACGAAGCATCTGATAGCAAATCACAGTGTTGTCTGATTGTAATAAAGGGTCAAAAGACATTTTGTTGTCAGTGCAAAAATGCCCTTAGCAAAACATTTTTGCGCACCACATCAGAGCAGAAATGCCCTTACGCAATGCACTTATGCGCTGCTAAGAGCTTTTTTGCATTCATGTGATGTATGAAAATATGGTGTTAAGGGCATTCTTGCACTGACACCATGATGTAATGTAAATGTGTCCCCTATGTGTATCATGAAAGCACTTGTCAGACATTAGATCAGCAGATATGCTAATTTTTAGACTGTATTCTGAATTCAGACTTTATCAACCTATTTTCAGCCATAGAAAACACTTTCTGTTTATTAATGGCTCATTCTCGATTATTTCCAGACTCATTTTATCATTTCTAAATGGCATCTGTTTTAAACAAGTCCAGGTGGATGTTTCGTAAAGCTGTTCGTAAGATACGAATGACTTTACGCACGACTGGTGATCCTTTCTTGTGCTATGTGATATCCCTATGTAGTAGATTTATGACCTGAGAACATGTTCCGGTCGCGCGTAAAGTTTTGCGTAACTTTACGAACAGCTCTATGAAACACCCACCAGATTTATCGAGCATAGGAACCGTATCCATCGGCAAACCAGAATCAAGGATAGTTGTCAGTTCTGACTTCTTGTCAGAGAACAGATCTTGTGTTGGTGCAAGAACACCCTTAACGTAACATTTTCATGCACCGCACTTGATGTGCGAAAGTGTGGTGTTATGGGCGTTCTTGCACCGACGCAACAAAATGCTGATGAAACATTCCATGACCAGTTGTAAAATCATGCATAAAGTTTAATGATGTATGAAGAGTTGTGTGCAACTTAACAAATAGTTTCATGAAACAGCCTCTTGAATGAAAAAGGAAAAGGAGTTGGAACAATGCACATGGTTCCAATGTGTTAAAATTTTTATCTATCGGTTGCATGTCAAAGTAGATGGATTGTATTTTGGTACCACTGTATGTATCATGAGATAGATTGGAGGAATATTATATTGGATGGCTAAGAAAAGGAAACCAAAAATATTCCAGGAGTTAAGGAATATTGAACACATCATTGATGAATGCAATGTTGCGTGAATCATGGATGAGTGTAATATTGCCTTAAGAAGCGAAATATTTCTGGTCTCTCATACATAAAGGCTATTCATTTATCTATAATGATTATTCATGATATTGTGCAATATAGCATGAAATTGCACTCCTACCTGTAGTTTTGTACATATCACATCTGTATCAGGTTTAAGGCTTGTGATGTTTTATCAGGCTACATGTTAACATGTCAAAAAAATTCAAAAAATTATTTTCAACCAATTAAGGGTTTGTACAAAAGTTATAATTGATATTATTGATTGTTAATATCAATTGCATCTCTTTTGTTACAACACCCTGAGTCCCATCTCAAAGAGTTGCGAAAGTTACTGCAATTTCTCATTTCAAGTACAAAACTTTAGATCGATTGCAGTTTGAGTTTGAATTTAATCCATCATAATTCTTTGTAAGTCAGGCCTCAGATTAAGAATGTCACTGGCATAGCCTGTTGTGGTCGAATAAGTGTACAGAATACAAGTCTTTCAAATGCACTCTTTTTTAATAGTGATGTACCTCTGAACGTGCTCTGATTCGCTTGACACATGGCGTACGGTAATTTTCTCTTTTATGGATACTTGGCAGAAAGTTTAACTTTGGCTTTGGCTAAATTTAGATAGGTTGCAAAAGATCAATAAATCTTGTGTCATGGATATACATTGTACATTGTGATTTATTATCACATTGTTTTTATTATTATTATATATATATATTTTTTTTGGGGGGGCACTAAACTTACATGAATAACATGATGCATATCATTTATCTTTACCAAGTATAAATATATACAACTCTAATCTTTAAACTTGTTTTTATATGTGTTTGTACCGGTATATAATTTCTATTTTTTGTATTCATTGTTATATGTACACCGAGATTTCTTTTGGCATGATTACAGATTACGGTATACAATGATGTATGGCATTGGTGTTACGATCAGTGTGTGCAATGGTGTTCTGTTCTTGCAAGGTATCAAGAATCAATTAAATCGATGGAATATTGCAAGACAATGCCAACTTAAAATTCATAATGCAGGTTGTGATTCTCCTTATCATGTATAGCTTATACTCGGCTATTTTACCAACCATTGGTGTAGTCCAGACACTGGCCGGAGCGTTGTGGCCCAGTGGATTAGTCTCCGGACTCTGAAACAGAGGGTCGTGGGTTCGAATCCCAACCATGGCGTAATTTCCTTCAGCAAGAAATTGATCCACAATGTGCTGCACTCAACCCAGGTGAGGTAAATGGGTACCTGGCAGGAATTTATTCCTTGAAACGCAGCGCGCGTTACAGCTGCACTGCTAAAGCCAGGGTAATTATGCTGCATATACTGTAGAGCGCTTAGAGACTTCTGACAAAGTATTAAGCGCTATATAAGCAAGTATAATTATTATTATTTTATTTTCCGCTTAATTCTCCCACACATTACGCCTCTGATTCACATAGTACACACCGCACCAGACCACTGATCGCGCGAGTCCACGAATATTTCCGCTCGAAAACAAATATGTTGAAAAGGGATAAGTTTTGTGTAGGTGTGACGCGCCATCAACGTTCGTTGTCGGCGAATTGTTCAATAGTCCAGCAGGTGGACTTCCATTGGTGTTGAAGAGGGTGTCCTCTAAAAATCTTCGAAGTACAAGGATGTGTAGTGAGGGGGTACTTTCCGTCCAAACAGCTGATAAGCGTTTTCCTGCATTCGGAACACATGACCGTTGAAAAATCCTCTTAGTTCTTGAGCTGAAATCGATCCATGATTGTGCAAACATACTCTTAAAAAAGTTAGAGCTGGAGAAACAATGAAATAAAAATTTTCTCAATCAGCTGAGGTACCTAGCTCTAAACGGTAGTGTTGATCACCAAGGCACCTGTCTTACAAAGAGTTGCGATTGATCCGATCAACCACAACTATGGAACGCCAGCAAAGTCAACATCTCAAATGCAAATTAGTTCAAAATGTAAACTTGTTCAAAATGTTTTCTAGATATGATGTATATATTTATTCATTCATCGTTCTCTTCAAGATTAATTTCCTGTAGAAAAATTATGGTATGGATGGATTTCCATACAGTTGAGATTGATTGGATCGATCGTAACTCCTTGTAAGACGGAGCCCTGCTGTGCTAACTACTACCAGGAAGTGCATGTCCTAACAAAATTACCCTGGATGTTGATAACACTGAGTAACGGCTATACATGTATGTGTTAAGGAGAATTTATTTCATCCACTGAGTTAATTAGGTTTGCATGCAAACAAGTCGGAGTATGCTGTCAAAGACAAATGATTGTAACTGCATGCAATTTTATTTCAAATTACAGAGGAATGCCATCAGTGTATGATTGCATATCAGAGCACCATTGCAATGATTACATTTGCATGGATACTATTTATTAAGAACAATAATTTTCTAATGAGAAATATAAGTATTTATCAGGATGTCTTGCCGTTTCAATCTGACTATGCTCATATTTGTGATTTTGTTTGTTACCAATAATTTGTCTCTAAATGTTTCAGAAAAATCATAAACAACATCAAAGGTCATTTTGTAACAGCATAATTGTCAAATGTAATGAAATTTTCTCTTGCAATATTACCTGGATGACTGAGTACCATTGCATTAATACTTGGTAATTCTGCCTGTTACCAAATAAGGCTTTACACAGTTGTAACTGTGCATGAGCAGTAAAAAATTATTTGTGATAGACCATCAAGATGCATTTCAAATTAGCTTTGTGATTTGATAGTTATTCACATATTCCTTTCAAAACATTCTTGTTCATTGCATCTGCTTAAGAGTAACAAAGTGTTCATAATCATTGGTATTTGATGGTAGCCCAAATAACAGTCAATGTGCCAGAAGCGGACGGTACCACAATATCCAAACTTGATCACTGAGACGTACTATTCTAGTCACTGGGGTTCTGTAACACAAAAGTTAGTGATTAATCATACTCTTGATTCTCACCATTGATTGTACATTGTAGTCAATGGAATCATTTGTAGAAAAATGTTCTACGATCATTGCTAAGCTTTGTGTTAAGGTCCCCTGGAATTTGAACTTCCCCTGGAAGTGGAATTAGAATACCAAAGGATGCTATGTCTAGGAAGCTTAAGCAGCATCTTCATACGAAAGTGTTAGTGCTCATTGTTGTAATGAAATATGGGAAAGGTCATTTGAGAGAAGCCGACAATGAACTGTGAACTGGCTTATTAATAACAAATATAATTATTAGTAATGTTTTATGTATCAGGATATGTTGTATTGTGTGATATTATGTGTAAATGGTCATCAATATGACTAACATATTAGTGTTCAGATAATTGGT
This sequence comes from Lytechinus variegatus, assembly GCF_018143015.1. NCBI lineage: Eukaryota > Metazoa > Echinodermata > Echinoidea > Temnopleuroida > Toxopneustidae > Lytechinus > Lytechinus variegatus. The sequence continues at coordinate 15,746,887 of NC_054749.1, forward strand.
CTTTACTATATATGTAAAAATAGAGAATAAATAAATGGAATATATTGCTAATTTGTTGTTTTCTGCATTATGTAATTCTAAGATAATGAAATGAAGGTATACTTGGTGAAAGATGAGAAATATGGGGAGTATAATCTTATGGAGAATGGTGTTTTTGACAAAATGGTTGAAAAAATCTGAAAAAACGACATTAAAATAATCTTAAGGGAATAACTGATCTTTTTTACAATTGTGCTTTCGGTTATCTCAAATGATGGTAATAATAATTACTTTTTATAAAGCACTTTTTCAAGTTACAAGAGCTATACAAATGACAGAAACAAATACAACCATGGGAAAAACCTAAGAATAAAACTACATGAAATGAAATACAACTTGCAATAAATATATAAAAACAAATGAAATTTGAGCATCTTCTTGAACACACTTATAGAAGGACACTGTTGAAATTGATCAGGTAAATGCATTGTCGGGGGCAATTGGAAATGACCGACGTGTCATCTATCGATTTGAATGTTCTTTGGATGTAAAGAAGGATATGTCATGATGACCGAGTGTTAACATGGATTGATATTGCAAAAAGTTTGCTACTGGTAATGTTTGTATCAGCAGTGATAAGGAATTCTGATATTCTGACAGGTTAAAGAATAAACAAACAGATTTCTAAGTTCATCTTTTTTAATAAAAATGAAATATGTAAAGCTTACAAATTCATATTTTGTACAAAATAACACTATAATCCAAGCACACATTAGCTTGGCATTTTGGCAAATAACATGTAAGTAAATGGCAAGTACAATTCCAATAAACACTTGTAATTATTTCAATAATATTCCGAGTTGTTTCTCTGCAAATTAAAAGGTAATAATGGTATATCATCCCTTTAAATGCATCACTTATTTCACTTTCATTAAGAGGGGCTAATATACAAATTAAATTTAAATAACTGGTACGATTATAGAAGTGGAACGACTGTAATGGCTATTCCTTAGCTATCAGATTTATCTGAGGATATCAAATATGGCTGCCAACAACAAAATAAGTCAGAGCTCTATCACTTGTTGTGGTAACATATTTCAGAAACTGCAGGTGAATAAAGGGTGTACAATACATATCAATGTTTCAGCCATGTGAAATTGTAAATATTCCATTTGCAGCATTATAAAAACTGCTTGAATCTGGCATGGATCCAAAACAATGCACTAGTAACCTTATTATAAAATACTGGCATATAGAATATCGTAGCTTTGTTCTTTGGAATATAAATGAAAGAACAAAACTGTCCTGATTCTACCTCAAAAGTCAAACTAGGTTAAATTCAAATATCAACCTGATAAAATATTTGCGTCAGAACGGGTCATTGTACGGTGAATCCAGCATGTACAGTACAATGTACATACAAATTTAGGTACACTGTTCTTCAGATGCATCATATTCACAGTCCTCACACACACACACACATGCAGCAGACATCAGTGCACATATATCTGTACATCTATTTGAAGTCAAGCTCACTGAGGTTTTTTTTAGCCAACCCCCCCAAAAAAAGAATTAATATAAAAAAAAACAAATAACATATTAATCTGGTAAAGGGAAAAATACATTTTTCTACTTGTCTATCCTACCAGCATTATTGTTTTGAAAAAAATAAAATCATCACTGATAACATTCTTCAGTAAGGCTTTGTGAGTTGGATTTTTTTTTAGACTTGGGGGAAACCTAAACAGAGAAGGAACATTGAACAAGAACATAGCTTTTAAACAGGTAAATACAAGACAATTCTGGTGTTAAATGGGTTTCATCCATTTCAATGTAAAAAGAAGTATACTGGATGTACAATATCCCTGCATACAGGTAGCCTACACTCTACTACCACATTTTCTTATACTAACATGTATTCATAATAATTAGTCATCAACAGTAAGTACAGGATTATTTGCTTTTATATATAACAATGCTATTTCATAGGGACTTTGTGATTCTCAAAATATAATGCCATATCATTTCGTTAAATGGAAGACTATTACATTTTATGGCATCATGTCCCCATACGTACTTTCATCTCACTTGAACTCCTTTTTTTTTATATGATTGCATTATCAAAACAGAAGACTCATGACATTCACACAACATAAGCTTGAAAACCCCCCATAAAACCTTGAACTGTCCAGCAAAAATATTTGCTTTAATAGTCCAGAAATGTACATTCCTAGGATTCCAACAGCTGCGGGGTGAAACTGGTCCATGTCGGCACCAACTAGCTCTGCAGAGCAGGATCAAACATCTTCCACAGCCTATCAAACTCTTTAACGTATGGATCAACTATCTGCGGGTTGTCTGTGATGATCATGTTTTCGTTGTTGGCCGTGGTCGCATGGCTCGTCCAGTTAAAGGATCCGGTGATAACCTTCTTTCTGTCCACCACTACAAACTTGTGATGCATGAGGTAGTTGATATTAGTTCTCACTTGTATCCCTGAGGAGGAAAATATTGTAAAAATATCATTCTGTAAAATATTTTTAACCCACAAAGATAAAAAAGTTTGGGTTCATTTTGTAGACCTTCAGCATGTTTCTACAGTACAGATTAGTGAATTCAAAGCTGCCACAATCTTAATAATAATAATAGCTTGTGTCATACAATTTTTGTCAGAAAGCACAACTACTATTATCCCGACTTAAGCTCAAGGTTCCACTTCATGTGCATTCTAGGAAATAATACCATCGGATACCCATTTACCTCACCTGGGTCAAGTGCAGTACAGTGTAGATCAATTTCTTCCTTAAGAAATTATGCCATGGCTGGGATTCAAACCCATGATCCTCTGTTTCAAAGTCCTGAGACTAATCTACTGGGCCACGACAGTCTATTCATGAATCAATACATGTTTATTCATGATTTTCATAATTATCTGTGTAAAATTTTGGAATCATCATTATAACATTTAGATGAATATCATGGCAAAATTTTCATTCAAACCACTTAACATCAGTACTGGTATGTAAGCAGAAATTATTGCTTTCAAAATCATAAAGCCACATGGATAAATTTGCTGATAAATAAGGATAACTATACAAATAAAGAAACTATTTTTCTAAAATACCCCCTGCCCGGAATGCATATGTACCTCTGGATCTGAATTTGCCGACTTGGGTGCCTGTGTAATTCTGAGCTTCCTGATTGGTGATGATCCTCACAAGAACACCCCTCCCTTTCATGCTGATCACAAAATTGGCAAGCTCTGCATCGGTCATGACATAGACACACACGTCCAGGGTCGTCTCCGCCGAACGGATGTGGGACAGGAACTGGTACATGGAGTTATTGTCATCATGGGAGAACCAGCACCTCTCAACCCGGCACCCGTCTCCCCAGAAGTGAGGCTTGCAGGCCCTAACCCTGTCAGGGAATATGAGGACCTTGTAGAGGTAAGGGTCTTTGAAAGTCTTTGAATCCTCTGCAGGGGTGGGGGTGGCGTCAATCGTTTCGGTCTGGGAATCAGTGAACTTGCTGATGAAGTAACTGCTAAGCCTGGACACCAGCCTGCGTCTCCAAATGTAATAGACGACCTCTGAGGCTAAACCCACTACCAGAGTGAGACCCAGCACTTGTTTAACAGTTACCATGGTAATGTAGCTTTCACCCTGCATCTAATCTTGTTTTTCATAGAACCAGCGTTTTGAGACAGAGATGGGGATGTTCTGCTGATAGCAACAAAAATACAAGATGAATAAAGGAGACATAATTGACAATTACTTAGAATTGAAAATCAATACATAATGTTTGATAAAATTTAAACTGTTGACCACAGAAAACTTTGAAAAAAATAAGGCAGTTATGAATCTTATTTTATTTTTAGTTCTAAAATAAGAAATAGCTATAGAAGAAAATTGGCCACGTATGTGATGTCGTTAGTGCAGAGTATACATGTAGAACAAGTCCATTTGCTTCAATACACAAAATTCATACGAATTTTGTAAAAATGTAGTTTGTTTCTTTAAAATTACAGAAACTTATATTCAGACATCAGAAATTTTTTCTTCCATAATGACCTGCAACATGCTTGTTATTATGGTCTTCAGGAAAAGGGGGTTCTAATGCAACTTCAAATCCTGATTATTAATAACATGACAAATGGAAGAGTTTTACTTGCAACCTGTCACAATCTATTATCTATGCATCAAGTTGACAATTTATGATTTTTACATATTTCTTACTTCTACGGATCTAGTTTTTCCGAGTAACTTTACAATCCAATCACCAATGTCATAAAAGAATTGTTTATATGGATATTGTTAGAACCAGGCATCACACATGTTCTAGGTGTTACTCTCATTTTCCTCATTCCAAACATAGTTTATAGATGGAGGTTGGAATCCCCTTTAATCCCCAAAATTTAACTTAAATTGAAATTGTCATAATGGATATCTGTGACAATTTTGTCACAATATATTGAAATTGATAATGTCCTTTATCAATATCATTTATCCTACATCATGATAACTGCACCTGTAGGATAATTGCACAAAAGAAATTAAATTAGTAAATTACAGAAATTCTACATGTTCACAGCTAATACTTGGGATACTTTACAGCGCCCTGCCCGCAGGAGCCAGCTGCAACTAGCAGCAGATCTTAGCATGCCCGCCCCGTCGACACGGCTGGGTCCTCATCAAGATCACACCCTCACATCCCGCCCCCGGCCGCGGCCCCCGCCTAGCCTCGAGCTCGCGGACAGTGTTTGCAACAAACAAAGTTTTGCCACTCCATTGAATTGCATCCGCCTCACAAAGCCATAGCAGTCAGAGTAACACTTACCTGAAATGAAATCAAACGATTGAAGGCCTTACATCATCACCAACAATATTCTTTCAAAGTGAAATTGACAGAAATATTTCCGCAAAACGTTGGCGCGGTACTGGGAAGTGGAAATTCTAGCATAGCACGTGTATTTACAATAGGATGTAAATATAACCTTTGACCTGAAACTGGCGGACGGTTATTGAACGGGTAAAGAATGTGATTAGGCTATTGTATACAAATATAAAATGGTGATGATTTCGTTGGTAATCTGTTTTTAAAGCATTTTTATTCCCTTAAAATTACTGTATATAGTTTGAAAAATGGGTAAAAGACGTTTGTTGAACTATACCCTGGGGTATATTAGAACTTATTTTCTTCAGTGTAGATGTATATTACAAAGTTGTGATTTGGCGTTGCCAAGCATTCGCTCAATACGTGTGGTAAGCAAAGCATGGGGAAGATGCCAGTTACACGATCTCTGAGAGCGTAGCTTTGACAGCACAGCAAGAGATCTTCAATCGGGGAGCGCTGGGCAAGATTTCAACAAGGTCACCGTTGCTTACTTGGACATCAGCTGCTTTACCCGCGGATTCGTTCGCGTTCCTCTCCATCAACAACTGCTAACAACAAACTAGATTGCATCTGCGATGTTATATCTCTACTAAGAAGAAATCAACAACCATTCAAGTGCAAAAATGGCGACCATGACTGAAATAAATTTTGCAGAATTGATTGATTTGTCGCTGGGAACACCCGAAGTCGTGAATTACAAAGGTTTGCGAGTGCTTCTTGCTGCAATTGTAAGCAAACTGGGAGTGACTAGTGTTAACTTGGAATTAAATGAAGGAGATAAAAAAGAAATAAATGAAGTGAGGGATGCTCAATCTAAAGCAAAAGAACATGGGACAACTCCGACAAGGCCTTCCACGGGTACGGGCACCGGGCGATTGGAAACCAATTTTACTGACATTGACAAGAGCAAGAGCATCGCCATCACGGATTCATCCAGAGATGGACCTGTGCCCAGCAAAGACAAAGTTATTCAGGATATTGAACAAAAAATGTCAAAGATTGAAGGGCAGTTGAGTGCACTGAATGCCTTGCCATCAAATCAGAGTTTGATGTCAAGATCAGGAAGCAGCGATGATGGAACGAAGAAGACTCCTGTTTCAGACATGTGGCAACTGATGCAATGTCAGAAGACAGCTGCAGCAAATGAAGAAGGTGTTTCAAAGGTAGATCAGTAGAAATTTGTTTTGGCCTTCAAGCTAACTCAGAGATCCCTTTGCAGTTCAACAATTTTTTTTTCTCATTTCAACAGGGGGGTTTTGAGAGACCAATAAAGAGTGTTTCTGTAAACAATTTCAAAGCTTGGTAAACTTGTAACAAAAACACTCAAGTCTATCAATAACTTACTAACATTAGATTTAATCTATGCACTGTAACGTTAGATCTACATGTATTTGTAGTTCATACTTGTATTTGTAGGTCGGAATGTATGTAGAAGACTATGAACAGCCAGAGTTTAGAGTTTTAGACAGCAGTTGTAGTTTGACTACATAATCTGATTAAATTCTTGCCAGGATTGGAAGACCTGTGCAATATTACTGTATGGTAGGGTAACATACAATTCTTTTTTTGTAAAAAAAAACATTTGAAATATATATCTTTTTGCATTGCATTCTCAAACTATTATTGATTGGTAATCAACTCTGATTGTGGGTATCGTCAGTTTAGTGAAGACCATAATTCATATTTTGAGCCAAAAAAAATACACCATTTATTTTTAAGTGTACAGTGGTGCTAGAAAGTTTATTAGTGACCTCCACCAGAAAATGAACATATTTTATGTAAGTTCTGTCATGTTTTAGATTGTAATTTAGAAGTCAGGTGATAAATTATTACATTCAGTAAAGTTTGTTTTTCTGGGCTCGCCGAACATTGTAGTGTAATTGTCTCCATTCAACACTCGGCATGAAGGAGTGCATTTATTTGGTGGGACTCACTTACTTTTGAGCACAACTGTATGCTCTGAGAAAAAAAGCTTAAGTTCCAGACTTTTGTTTTCTTACATTTTTATACAATAAATACAACTTTCATTTGTACTGGTAATTGATGTCACTATGGAAAATAAGTATCATCTCTGACATTACATAGTACATAATTATAATGGAAAGCTTGAACACCTTCATTGATAATTTTTCACCATTAAGGATTGAAAGAAAATACATCCATATCAAATAGAAATAGGAAGGGGTGGATGTCCGGACACACGAGCAAAGAAAACTTGTACTTTTCACCTTTGTACTGGTATGTATGAGAAAGGTGATTTTCCGTTTAAAATCAAACCAAACTCTTGAACTTTTGATAAAATGATCTCTATCTCTAAATTCTTACTCATATGACAGAAAGCTGTTATATGTAATTAGTTCTGTAATTTATTTTTGTTAGAAATTTTATTTTTTCTTCTTTATTTCATAAGGTAATGATGCAACATAGCAACTTATGAAAAGTAAATATTGTTCCCTCCAACCACTTCCTTCCACTATACCCTTGATCAGAAGTGGATCCAGGATTGTCAAAAAGGGGGAGGGGCATATTTTCCCGAGAAAATTTTGAAAACTTTTTCAAAATTTTGAAAAGGAAGTAAATAAAGGTCCTCATTTATGAGCAGCATATTCCCATTAAAAAGTATTGTATTTTCCAAGGGGGGGGCACAGCCGGAAGTACCCCCCCCCTGGATCCACCAATGCCCTCGATGTGAATGAATTACAACTTTGGACAGTTATGCTACTTGCTGGATACAATCTTCAGATTAGTATATAGGTCTACTGCATGTGAATGAGAATCTAGTCATTTCATTTTCTGACAGATTTTGGATATTTGTAAAATAATGACATATTATACATGTACATGTAGGTCTATACTATTTTTTTTTTTACAATTTTGGATTCATCAAAAGCAGACTAAGGGCGTTCCACTCTTCACCTTTTCCATTCTAGTTTCTTTGTGTATTGTAAGTGCTTTAAAAAAAACAGCAACTGCATAAGATTGCACCTGCTCTCTTTTTATTGGAATTCCAACAGTTGTGATATTACCTTGACATCAGAGAGTAAATAATAGATGTCATTTCAGTGACATTGAGCAGTATCTCTAGCGTAGATTTTATAGCCTACACATGATGAACATTTTCAGAATTACTGAGCAGTCTACTTGCATGAAGCAATATTTTGTTTAAATATGTTGGGTGGGTCATTTATTTTGTATTTTTATAATTGTTATTATTTCATTATTTATTTACTTATAATTTATTTATTATTTTTTTACTAGTCTTTTTTTGTATCTGGGGGTTCTGCTGAAAGTTAAGTGAAAAAGTCTTGAATCGTATTTGAATGTACACAGTCATACAAAATTGTTTTTATGTTCTCATTGGTGTTTTGCACTGAGAATCCTTATATTTCTACAATTTCATGTACATATATGGTGTGTACATACATGTGAGAAAAACTTAAAGGCTGATTATGATGAATTTTATATGAGTTTAATAATATTTCAGTAACAATGAAAATAATGATTTTAGTCAGATATCTCTGTACGGTAAACTGCCAATTTTTCTGTTGCCAACTTGTCCACTCGTATTTTAAGTCTAATGCCATTCCGTCCAACATTTTTGTTTAGCAGTCACGTAGGCATTAGACCAGCATAGACAAAGTGATTATTGGATCGAATGACTGTCATTCGGTCCAATGATCACTTTGTCTACATGTATGTTGGTCTAATGCCCACTTTCTTATAATTCATTTTGCCCAATTAACACTAAGTCCAATTTGGTATATGACTGAATGGCTATTGGACCAACTGGTTATTAGACAAAATGGTGAGTGAACGAAATGGAAATTAGACCATGTGGATAGTGGGCGAACTGATGGTAGACTAAATGATAGTAGAGTAGATGAGTTGGTAATTTGGGAAGAATTAGCAACTTACCAATTGGAAATAAACCCACATGTACACCTATTGTAATTGTGGTTCTGTAGTCTGTACATAAGGTCTTTACACGAAGTGGGAAGATTATCTCTTTTACTTTTTTTTGAGGGGGAAAAATGAATTTATACTACCGGTATTCATAACTAAAAAAAGGTCAAATCTATAATTCACTACTTTTTATCTCCATGAAGCACATACATGTACGTCATCAATCATTGATGGACATTTATACTTATGGTTTATTTTTCTGTGACCCTTTAGCACCCCTCACAGACTGTCAGACAATGCGTGTTCAATATGCTAATCAATATGAAAGGACATGAATACAAAGTGGATTACAATACCAAGTAATGTCATATAACACTAGGAGCAGACACCTTTTGCCCAAGGCTATACTGTATGTCAATCACTTTAACAAAGGACCATGCTGGTAGGCAAATTGATTCCTTCTCAAACAACAATTAAATGACTCCAAGGAAAGGGTAAAATGGAAACAAAAAGTCTGCGTAGTCCATTACTAATTTTGCATGCTTGACCTGATAATGAAAAATTATAATCTAAATCGTAATCAATTATGGATGCTGATGAACAAGGGGGAGTCTTGCACAGTCAGTTTGTTACCATGGAAACATGAGATGTATACGTTCAGGCACTTACATATGTAGGCCTACTTGTAGCATCGGAGAATAAAGAATGAAAATATTAATGCTGTCAATATACATGTACATTGACAGTATGTATTTTGAACACAGTGTCATTTTTTAGGTCTTATGCGACTGTCAATCATTTCATTATTATTATCATATTCTGCCACTGTTGATCTAATTTGTTTTATTAAAAGAGAAAATATACTATATAGTAGTATGAAGTGGTAATGGATTGTATAAGAATGATAATTGCTTCCTGCTCTAATCAATAGTGAATTAATGATTCAGTGTATGTATAAAGTGAGTAAAATTAAGTTTCCAATTAACTACATGTAGTCTACAATTAACATTTACGATGATAACATATTCTAAAGGTTATGAAGAATGCATTCACCACATACACCATATAATCAAGAATACTGTTTTCTTTTCTATTTTGTTTTTCATACTGCTTCATGTGAAGATTTTGTTTACTGATATAGATTTATCTCCATCATTAGTTTTAACTCAAACAGTTGTTTTTCTTGTTCCTTTTACATGTATTTCTTTTTACAGCTTATGAGTATGGTGGAAGATATAATGAGAGAATTATCTAATATGAATCAGCAATTACAAGACCACACCAACAATCTGTCCAATCTACAGGACAAGCATGCCAACCTAGCCAGTGATATTGAAAAGGTAAAGTTGAAGTGTTTTTCAAATACCAACCATCCTATGCAATATGTACATTCAAATTACAAAACACCAAAGCAGATTGATTTACTCGAGACCTCCTTTTTAATTTCTTTCTTTTTGTGTCTAGATTGTCTACCTCTTTTCTCTCCCTTCTTTTGTCTTGTCTTTCTTCATTCTTTGCTTTCTCTCTTTTTTATTCTATCTTTGTTTCTTTCCTGTTTCGTCCCTTTCATTCTTTTTTACTTTCTTTCTTATTCATTTTTTCTTTCATTATTCTTGCTTTTCTTCATTCCTTTTCCCATCTTTTTCTCTTGATTTTTGTCTCACCTGCGAAGCAAAGTGAGACTATAGGCGCCGCTTTTCCGACGGCGGCGGCGACGGCGGCGGCGGCGTCAACATCAAATCTTAAGTATATGGACCTAGTTAATAAAACTTGGCCATAAGGTTAATCAAGTATTACTGAACATCCTATTAGAGTTTCATGTCACATGACCAAGGTCAAAGGTCATTTAGGGTCAATGAACTTAGACCATGTTGGAGGAATCAACTTCGAAATCTTAACCTGAGGTTAAGTTTTTGAAATGTCATCATAACTTAGAAAATATATGGACCTAGTTCATGAAACTTGGACATTAGGTTAATCAAGTATCACTGAACATCCTACATGAGTTTCACGTTACATGACCAAGGTCAAAGGTCATTTAGGGTCAATGAACTTTGGCCGAATTGGGGATATCTGTTGAATTCCCATCATAACTTTGAAAGTTTATGGATCTGATTCATGAAACTTGGACACAATAGTAATCAAGCATCACTGAAAATTTTGTGCAAGTTTCAGGTCTCATGATTAAGGTCAAAGGTCATTTAGGGTCAATGAACTTTTGCCGAATCGGGGGTATCTGTTGAATTACCATCATAACTTTGAAAGTTTATTGGTCTAGTTCATTAAACTTGGACATTAGAGTAATCAAGTATCACTGAACATCCTGTGCGCGTTTCAGGTCACATGACCAAGGTCAAAGGTCAATGAACTTTGGCCGAATTGGGTGTATCTGTTGAATTACCATCATAACTTTGAAAGTTTATGGATCTGATTCATGAAACTTGTACATAAGAGTAATCAAGTATCACTGAATATCCTGTTCGAGTTTCAGGTCACATGATCAAGGTCGAAGGTCATGTAAGGTCAATGAACTTTGGCCATGTTGGGGTTTTTTGTTGAATAACCATCATATCTCTGTAAGTTTATTGGTCTAGTTCATAAAAAGTGGACATAAGAGTAACCATGTGTCACTGAACATCTTGTGCGAGTTAGAGTAGTATTCAAAGTCAGCACTGCTGCTGTATTGAACCGCGTGATGCAGGTGAGACGGCCAGAGGCATTCCACTTGTTATAAATATTTATTACCATACTTTTTTCATTTTTTCCTTTATAGTATTTTTAAATACCACTTTGGGGGATTTTTTTTAAACATCATGTTAGAAAATACATTTATTCATACAGTTTAATTATGAATAATGAACTATACAAAGTTTTTATATTCATTTTTGTAAATTTTGAGCCAATTTTTGGTTTCAGCCGTTATCAGCATACCCTGAAGACCTGAACCCTTATTCATTGACCAGCTCATCCATCCTTTCTATATTGATTTGTATTTAACAATATCCCTCACTTAATTTGCATTGTAAATCATATTGTATTCCTTATTTTTTAGAAGTTTATAATCAGTATTAATTGAATTATTCCACATATTGATCCTTTGTATGTAAGTCAGATATTTTCTGATAATTTCTTTATGAATTCTAGTAATTATATTTTGACTTTCATATTCAGTGTTTTTTTTTAACTTTGTAAATACCTTGTACTATAAAGTTGTCCTTCTAACCTTTTTTGCCCCTTGAAACCTATGTATAATTTGCTTTATAAATATTGTGTATTATTATTAATTTATTATCTTGTATACCATTTTTGCAACAAATTAATACAGAAACTAATTTTGTTATGCCATTTTGTTCACAGATTAATGAATACAACAAGACTGTAGAAACAAGACTAAGCTCATTAGAAGCTTCATCAGGACAACAGGATAAAATTGATGATCTCAATAAACTCATAGTAAGTTGATATCTAATGTTGATATATCATTTCATTTGTTAATGATGATAATGATAATAACAATAATGATAATAATAATAGTAATAGCAATGATAATAATAGTAATAATGATAATGATGATGATGAGGTTTGAAATCTCCATGACATTTCAAACCTTCCTTATAGGGAATCCATACTCATGGGGCTCGAGTCTTTAGCTCCATGGCCTAATTAAAAGACATCTCTGATTTTTACAAATGTACATTAAAGGGGAAGTTCACCCTGACAAAAAGTTTATTGTAAAAATAGCAGAAAAATTAATGAAAAATATTGCCGAAGGTTTGAGAAAAATTCATCAAATAATCAAAAATTTATTAGAATTTCAATTATTTGATTTGTGACGTCATATGCAAGCAGCATCCTACATAGCGAATGGTAAAAAATCAATGAAATGTCATTTTCTCAGAAAATTGAAAATGGTTTTCACTGTAACTTTTGTATATCAATAGACAAATCGTTTCACACCCGATCATGAAAAGAAAACAAAATTAAGTTATCAGGAACCATACAAAATTTGAAATTTATGCATTTTATATCACATAACACATGGGACAGCTGCTCGTTTATGACGTCACAAATCCAAAACTTTGAAGTCTAATAACTTTCTTACTCTTTAACAGATTTTCCTCAAACCTTCACCAATATTTTTTACTATTTTTTCTGCTATTTTTTAAAAAAAGTTTTCTTCAGGGTGAACTTCCCCTTTAATAAGCTAGTGTGACCTGGGGGCATTTCATGAAAGAATTTGTCAGATGTTTCATCCAACATTTAGTAACAGTACCTGTCAGCCTATCAGAATCAAGGAAAGTTGTCAGAATCTAACATGTCGAACAAAATTGTTGATGAAACGCTTTCCTGAGAATATTTATTATCAATACAAAATGACCATGTATTTTATTAATGTATGATCACTTTGCCTAATTTATAGAGTGAGACAGATGTTCAAAAAGTGAGTGCTCTATACTTTGCTCGACGGCGGACGTACAGCGAGTCAAAACGGCCGTTTTATCAATTTTTATTCAAACCACCTATATGCAGCTATAAAAATAAATGTTGAAACTGCTGTTTTCGACTCGCCGTACTGCCGCCGTATAGCAAATGTGACTGCATGTATTAATGACTGCATGCACAGTAGCTTGATATGTTACTTTGAGCACTGCCATTTGCATGCATCTAGCCTACATGTACTGAAAACCTGTTATGCTACGAACATGAAAACCTTTTATTTTTACATTTTATGTGATGCACTTTATCATTTTGATAGCTATGGAATAGTTGAGAATAACTGTTATACATACAGCATATCTTAACCACCAACAGTCAACCTTTCAGTTCATTTTCTGGTTAAGCAACCTTTTCACTCTCTGGTTACATGTCACAAATATTTCATTTTGTTCTTTTTTATCAACTTCACATGAAGTACATGTTAATTAGTCCTATCAAGATCCTTACATTAGGTAAATTTTCCACATGTAGCTGTATTAACGGTTGTTAGAAAGTCATGTTTCCTTGTCCTATGCAACGTGTCATGTGCACCTGTCGTTTCATCCTAAACAACACACAGTCTATTGTTTCCTAATATAAACAGCTGGAAATTTGAATGCAGGGATGTTGATTTTAGCTTAAAATAAACTTTATCTTTGCATAAAATAAAAGGATCTTTGTCCATAATCACAAAAGTATCTTGTTGCATTTGAACAGACAATGACCATTGTTCACAAGTTAATATTTATCAGAAAGTTTGTATTCAAGTATCATGTTGCTTTGAAATGTAGACAATTAGCTTGAACACTTAAGTCAATGTTTATCAACAAAGACTATTTGATATTGCCTCTTGTTGAAAGTAATATAAGAGATTTTATTACAATGTCAGGTACACTTTACAGTAGCCTTGGCCCTAGGTATTAATATAGCAGTGCTGCACAAGTTATTTTTAACTCTCATTAGACCTTTAAATGACCCATTTCAGTGCAAGTATAAATCTTCATTGCATTTGACTTCTCAAAGGGCCTTTTGCCCTTTTCACATGTGAATCTGGAATCATCATTGTAATGATGGTTGCCATTCGTCGTACCTTTCACATGGAAATTCGTACTTTAATTTGAGTGAAACTAAAGTGGAATTCACCTCCATAGTAGAATTTGAAGTTGTGATTGTGATTCGCACTAATGATTCTAGTTTGGTTAAAAACCTGCTAAAAATTCCTCATTAGCCTTATTTTTCACTGGAATCATTATTCAACTTACATATTTTTTACCGTGTGAAAGGGCAGAATGTCTATGTACATGGAGGTTTTGTTTCAGAATTCCAGACCTTTAAGCATGTATGTATCTTGGGAAATTCTTGATAGATAGTTTCAAAGCCTTTTCTCACCTATTACTGTGTGATCATCGATCACAGCTTTTCTTTTTAAAAATCTTGTCCACAATAGATTTGCTTTGATAATCACAGATAAGGTAATCTTTACAAATGTATTTACATGCAGCCATGTTCTAAATTGACCTTTGTAAAGATCCATAGTTATGCATATGGATTATTTGCACAGTTTATTTAACTATCAATTATGATATTTGAAAAATCAAAGCATGTTCTGACTGAACAAGTCTTCCAAATTGTTTTTCCCTTTTGTGTCATAGAGAGATAACCTTCGACACTGTGTATACGTGTATTACATACATGTACACAGATTTGAATTTTGTTTGAAAAGAAATCTATTCCTAAAGATTTGCACTCTCAAGCTAATATGCACACCGCATTATTTTATTATCATTTGAAATACATGCATAGGAAAAAAACTTCCCTATATTAAAAATAAAACGATTGTCCAAACATTGTCAATTTTATAGTTTTCTTTGAGGGCTTGTATGCCTCTGGGCAACAGTTTTGATTTAACATTTTGCGAGCTCCGGCCCATGAATGATAACATCCTTTTTGTCTTCTTTTCCATCATACTTTTATTTAATTATTCAGATTATATATTTGTGCACTGTACAATTTCTATGTTGTGGAAATACAGGGGCGGAAATCTCTCCCAAAAGTTAGGGGGACAAGGGGCCGGAAAATTTAACAAGCAAGCAAAAAAAAGTTATCCCCACAAATTTAAGGCAATTTCGACAAAAATAAATTGACAAGCAAAAAAAAAAAGGTTATCATCCCAAAAGTAAGGTTACATGTACATGTATCTCGTCTTAAAATACATGTCTTATTTCAATTTTCAATGATGTATTTCTTACCATCATGGAAGACCAAAAATGGTAGGGGGACATTTGATATTGTGCCCCTCCCCCTACTATTTTGATGGGGGGGGGGAGTCCCCCCCTGTCCCCCTGGGATTTCCGCCCATGAGGAAATAGAAGATACCGGTAATTCTTAGAATAATTGACATGACCATCCATTAAAAATACTGGAATAATTTTCTTTTTATTAAGAGTACAGTAGTCAGTCTCCATCAGTAAACTATATTTATAAAAGCATTAAAATCACATTTTTTTTGTAGTTTGTAGAATTGTATAATCACACAACCTATAATGGGAAAAGTGCAGTAAAATAGAATTGATATTACGAATAAATGCTTTTGTGTTGAATATTCAATAGGAGGAACTAAGGAACCAATTGGCATTGTTGCCTCAAGTGGAAGAGATTGTGACTTGGCCTGACTTTGAAGCAGCCCTGAAAGGAGCGTATAAAGAACCGATTGATCATTCAGACTCCGCGATGCAAACTGTACCTTCAGAAGTAAGTAAAGCCTACAGCCACGAGGCCCTTGGTTGGTCAGAACAAAATAGTCTGAATATCAAGCCTACCAGGGGGCTGAATTGAACTGTGTGTTGTGAGGCAGTGCCACAAGACCCGTACAAAATCTTTCTTAGATCAAAGTGGAATTAAACATGCTTTTCATATTTGCTTCAGAACTTACACTTACATGTAGTAGGATGGTTTGCCTTTTCTGTTTATTTTTTCTATTTTTATTATTTTTTTATTACAATAACCCTTTTGTCTAGACATATTCTCAAACAAGTTTACAGAGCCAGTCTTTATTGCAAATCCCTCACTTCTGTATTTGAATTGACTACTTGTGTATCCCTTTTTTCTATTTGATCATTGCTTTGGGATTGTAAAATTTGTGGTTTTTCATTCTGTTATAGCCTATTTGTAGTTACCACTGTACTTAGAAATAAATTGATTAATTTTTTGTGATATTTTTCATTGTCATAGCCTAGTAGTCTACAGTCTTATGTATTGCTATATTTTCATTATGTTTCATATTGATGCAATCTGTTCAATTTATATACCCATGATAGATGTGTTCAATGATTTTATGTGTATACACATAGGATCTAAATATTCAATGCGTCTATATGCAACCCATCACTCCTATAGCATAGCGATATTTCTTTCTCGTTATTTCCACCACTCTGTATTTGAATGGTATTGTGTTAAAGAACTGTCCAAGATTTTAGACCATGTACACATATTTTACAGAAAGTATTTGTGTAGTCATGTACTGGTGAAACTGTTATTTTCTATCACATTGTTTAGTTCTTCGAAGAAGATATTTGTGTATTTTGTAGAGCAATATGGCTAGCTGAATGTGTCAAGTTATTTGTGTATCACATTGTTTTTGTTCTTCTAGCACTCAAGAGTCCAGACAGCACCTTTAAATCATGCCTCTGCTCAGACCACTGTAAGTTTTTTTCCTTTCCTTTTGTGTTCTACAAAAATGTGACTATCCTGCTCAAACCAAAAAATTGGATTTGTACAAGGTTGACAACAGTCATTGTGGCTTCAAAAATTGAAATTTGAAAATGGTTTAATATAGTATCTCTTCCTCAACCTACTCTTCTAAAAATAAGAAGTCATAGAATTCAACCAAGTGTAAGATACACAAGCATCAAGCTTTTACCCACAACTACTGAGAATTATTTTGTAAACTTTGCACAATTTATTCTTGGGTGAACTGCAACCTCAGAATATATTTTTTCCTTCTACATACTATGAATCTGTCTCTTTAAAACTTGATAAAAGAAATACCTGCAGATTTTTTTCTGGCTGGTGTCGGTTTTGAGCAAGTAGGGTCATAATGTTGTAATGTGCTAGTTTCAAAAAAAATATTGCTTACAAACTGGCACAATAAAGTCTGTAATTACAAATTTTGTCAACCTGTGTCTTTTACTTTTGTCAAAAGTTTAACAAACAACATGTCATACAGCTGACTGTTATCTGTAATTATACTGAAGTATCCCTTAGCAACCAGTACCCCATCATGCCTAACATCGTCTAACGATCTGTTTGCTTAAGTCTCCCAGCAGAACCATTAATGGCATTTTAAATGCTTATCACCACGTTGAGTCCCATGTGGCATGTCAAAATAAAGTGGCATTTGACTGTGTCAATGTTGGCCTTTTGCGTCATTTTTTGAAATTGTGGAAATGTCATGATCCTTAATACAGAAGTTCTAGGGAAGACGATTGATTAACTGTAATGTTGAGTTCCTTCAATTTTTGTTGTTTTTTATTTTAAAAAATACATATTGATCTGTGTATGTTCAGAAATAATTTCCACAGTGTCCTGAATTTGTATTTTCCCAAGGTAACATATTAGGTCCATGCTTCTTCTTTTTTCCAGACCCCCATTCCTCCAACACCCTCGCCACCACCCTCCCGTCCAGTATCTAGTAGGTCCATGCGTTCAGCAGTGTCGTCTGCCTCTTTACACCCAACTCAAGAGATCCAGAGGGTCTTGAGAGAGCTCGGGGAACTTACCGGAAAACACAATTCCCTTGAAGGAAGGGTCCAAACACTTGAGGTAAGTTCAACTTTAAAGGCAAAGTCTACCCCAGGAAAATGTGAGTGGATGATGTCATAGTCTTCTCATTTGCATACCAGCCAGGATGTGCATATTAACTGGTTTTGTGAAATTGAGCGAAGCTTTGAAATGTCATAATTTTCTTATTTTACATCCGATTTTGATGAAATGCTTGTTGGTGTTATGCTTGTTTGATTTTTCTCTTTTTATTCAAATTAACCTTTTGTTGGGGTGGACTTGTCCTTTAAAAGGATGTCAAAAAATTGTATGTTTGTGAATTATTGGTTCCTTTTTTTGTTGAATAGAATTTGGACCTTGTTTAGGATGTTTTTAATAGGTTTCTTCTGATCCCATGCATGGAAAAATTACATTGGGGATTTGGGCTACTTGCCCCCAAAATGCTCATCAAGAGCCCTGGTAAATCCCCATTCACTTTAATTTTTAATAGCTTTTATCTAGTGTTACAAGTTGAGGCAGTAGGTTGTGAAAAGTAGCTCCCAAATATTATTATCTTTTTTTTTGCCTGATAAGAAGGCATTATTTTGGCAAGAAATCAAGATTTATTTGCTTCCCCCTTCTGTCTCTTTCTTTTTTTTCACATTTTCAGTGTAGGTGCTATTTTTACTGCTTCTGTTCATTTTAATTGATGGTAGTAACATTCTTTTTAAAAACTTGTGACGACTTTGTTTTAAATAATGTACATTTAGGTTGTAGAATTTTTCTGTTTATTTACCCCTAATATATTTAACTCCGCATCATTTCTTTGCAGACTTACCATTTATCGTCAGGGTATTAATAGATGGAATTTCTATTTTTTCCATACTGATTATTTTTCTTACCGACATCAACTCCAAATAACTGTATTGCTGTTCCCCACAAAATCTAGGACCTTATGTCCAAGAAGGCCGACATGTCTGAAGTAGAAGCCCTATTATCACAATGGAATGTTCCAGGAGACTTGGCTAATAAGCTGGCTGAGTTAGAGGAAGGACTAAACCATCTTAGAGACAGCAAAGCAAAGGTAGGAACACTGTTTGAGGGACTGTCAACTTTTTTTTCAATATGCAAGCAAGCTATTTATACTTGCTAAAAGTGCCATTGAAAATATGCTGCTATCATTTATAAACCTATAATCTCGCAAAACGCAATATGAAGGCCATAACATTTATATTCATTATGACCTTTGAATTCTAAAATCACTGTCTAGATGGAACTTGTACAGTATTGAATTGGATTTTAAAATTAATTTCTTTGATTAATCAGAACATTTGCCTGATCTCTTCATGGCTTTCATTCTGCGTTACAATCATATTGTTACGCATTTTTCATCTGCTTGTTACAGGAATATTCTGTGTTTCTATATATTAGCAATTTTAAAAAAATGTGATCAAATGCATTTGATGGGACTTCTCCAGTCAATATTAAAAATGATTAATGTGTGTGACTAATTAGACTTTATTAGATGCAGCTTCTTCACAGAAGAATATTAATATGGTTCTTGTAGCAATTCTAATTTTCTAAATAATAATTGCAAATCTTTCTATGTATCTTCTAATCCTGAGAGTGACCTTTTACTCCCTCAAATAATTTTCAAGATGCACTTAACATTCTTAAAATACTAATCTTAAAAGCAGTCTAATTATTTTCTTCCTGATTAAACTCTAATGATCCCTATATATAAATGTGCTCATTTTGAGATCTAAAAATGTATTTCCTCTAGAAATAAGTTTTAAAAATGACTCCATAATGGGCATAGAAGCACTGCTCTGTTTTCTTTTGAAGATCGTCATTTAAAGAATTTCGTTACAGAAATATTAAATTTCTGGTAATTGCAGAATACATGTATTTAAGAAAAGAAGAAATTAAAAAAAAATGGATAAATGACTTGAGTGCCTGAAAATGAAGGGTAATTTATAATTTGATGTGACTTAGCTGGACGCCTTAGAAGAACGGCTAAGAAGCCAAAGCGACAGTTGCGCCGTGACCTTTGAAGATCTGGCGGCTCTGCGTCAAGATTTGGAACAGGCCATATCAGACCTTGCCGAGGCGCAGGACGCCCTCGCTAGGGATGTCTCCAACATTGGCACAGTCGAACCATCTTCACAGGGGGATAACGGCCGGGTTAGTTTTTGTTTGTTTGAAGAGTGGGCTTTCTATCTGAAAAAGTTTATCTTGTATTTGGACACATTTATGAAAACATTCATTCACTAGAAAAATCAGTATTTGAATTCATTTGTAGATTTTTCTATCACCATAATACCCTGTAATATTCCACCGGATTATTTGTTGTGGTGTTTGATAGTTATCACATCATTTTCCCTTGAAAAAAAATGAGTTATTACATCATATTTTGGACAAATTTCAGTAGTTATGACACGACTTTCTGATATGTTAAGGCAATGAGGTTGTCTCATTTTCTTTTGAAATGGTGGTTTGGATATCCATTTCTTAAATCTGTTTTTTGTGCACATTGTCAAGATCACAGACAGGCCAAATGAAATTTATTATTGGTGTGCTGTTCTGTAAGTTTACAGTTCTGTACAGTTGGCTCTAAGATGGGACATGATTGTATGCATATATTGTAGACCCCAGAAAAAAGGAAAAGAAACATGTTTTTAGATTGAGATATATCACAGTCAATAAGTTTGCTTTGCTATAAATCTCACAAATTCCATTAAAAAACAGTCTCTTTGATTTGACACCAAATGCTAATAGTCATTCGTTCACAAACTACTGAAGAATATGAGAAAAACAAATTTCAGAGCAATTCACATGAAAGTGAGATCTAGCAACAAGAATATGACAAGTTCTTTTTGCATAAGTTAATTTTCACCCTGAAACTTCATGTCATATTAGGTATCAAAATAGAGCAGAAAAGTAAAATTGTTGATGATTCAAATGAAATAATACTATCCATGTTGAAGAAAACGTCCTGGAGCCCGTAACACAAAGCTTAGCGATGATCGTAGAACAAATTTTCACGATTGATTGCATTGACTAAAATGTACAATCAATTGTAAAAATCAAGCGTACGATTAATCGTTATGCTTTCTGTTACGGAGCCCAGGGGCCTGTAACACAAAGCTTAGCAATTGTAGAACAAATTTTCACGATGGATTGCAATGACTACAATGTACAATCAATCGTAAAAACCAAGAGTACCACTGGCAGACTGTGACCCGGAGGAGACAAAGCATTGGAGGGGCACTGTATTGTTTGTGAACAATGCTGTGCCCCTCCAATGCTTTGTCTCCTCCGGGTCATGGTCCGCCACTGAAGAGTACTATCAATTGTTATGCTTTGTGCTACGGAGCCCAGGACATCCTATTCTGGATCATTCTGAACTGACAAGGATTAGAGGGGCAAAACATCATCCACACATAATGGATCATCTCTCCATATTTTTTCTTATCTTAGAATTTCTGATTCCACTCTGAAGCAATTTCGAATTTCAACCATGTTCAAGAATACTTCTTTCTTTTTTTAATTATTTTTATCACTCGTACACTATTTAATTAATGATCCTTTATTCACACAAGATCCTTTCTCAATCTGTTTTTAATTTGTACATGCAATTGATAAAAGTGAAACTATACAGATCTTGCAGATATTTTCCTTCTTTATATTAATATAATCATTTGAAATTACATTGGGGTAGTCGTATTGTGTGAATGGTAGTACCAAAATTTTCATAGGTAAAAAATGTTATCAAGAGACTCTCTTACTACATTGTGTGAATACTTAATGTGAATACTTTCTGTATTTGAATCTGTTGCTGTGATACTACTTATTTGTGTGTTACTAACAAATGAATCTCATTTCCATTTCTCCTTTTCTCCTCAATTCATTTCCCCTATCTCTCTCCTTCGATGCCTACTCATCTCCTCTACATCACCCAATTTTATTTATGAATTATCATTTTAATTTCCTTATGACCATATCGCCT
This sequence comes from Lytechinus variegatus, assembly GCF_018143015.1. NCBI lineage: Eukaryota > Metazoa > Echinodermata > Echinoidea > Temnopleuroida > Toxopneustidae > Lytechinus > Lytechinus variegatus. The sequence continues at coordinate 15,768,908 of NC_054749.1, forward strand.
TTCACATCCTACCTTTTGAAACCTCACAACATACTTCCTGTGCCTTTAACATCCTGCATTTCAAAACTCACCGACATACTTTCATGCCTGCTTGTTAATTTCCTGACAACCCAATGAATGTATCCTAATGAATCTGTCCATAATTGTTAACTGAAAAATATCTGCCACCTGCACCTTTTTTTTTTTTACTTTGGTGTTTTTGTTTAAATGTATTTCTTGTAATTGGATTTCTCCTGTAAAATTTCTGCCACCCTCTCCTGATTTTCCCCCTACTTGAAATCAATTTTGTTCATATTAACGTGTACCAATTGAACTTTATCGTATCCGCAATTTATGTCGATGCCTCGCATGTTCTGACCCGTCTCTCTCACACGTGCATGTATGTGTGGTATTGATTTGCTCCTTACTTGATTACACAATATGTGACCCAATTGGCCCGATACCCTACACAATAGTTGCTGGATGAATTAGAGAATAGACTAGAATCCAGTCTCCAGGGACTGTCTGGTGATGTAAAAGCACAGATAGGTGATATAGGTAGTAGGATCAGCAGCCTGGAAAAGAGTCTAAAGGAGAAGTTTGGGGATTTGGCAGGCATGATGAACTCGCGGCCGACAAAGGTCAAGTCTGCCAAGTCACAGCCAAAGGTCAAAGAAACCTTGGTCATGACATCATCTTTGGTAACTTCATCTTTGGTACGATTGTTACTTGTTCCTCTTCAAAGTTGAAAATGCTGCATGCCCGCTTTAAATCTACATCTTATATTTATTCATAGTATCAGTTGAACACAGATTTTTATTTTTGTTCAAGATTATGTGCAAATAGTGGGTTACAAGACTACATATTGCATAAACTGATGAGCATATTAGGATTCAATGAATTGCTTTCATCTGGAGTGCCATATGTACATGTCCTTCATGCAATTCTGTGATTAATATTAATTGCATGAATCCATAAAGTTATTCCATTTCTGACATTAAATCTTAGTACTATATATGAACTAGTAAACACAATAATTTGTTTGTGTGTTTATATCCAACCATTTTAACAGCATTTTCACAAATATTTATAGTTAAACAATTCTTTATTGCATGCACATCCAATACAGAGAGATCATTACATTATTATATTTTCTTTTCGGAACTTTATATCTCCAAATCATTATAGTGACTGGTTCTTTTTTTAAATTGCACAGCTTTTCAAATAGGTTCTCTTGATATTTTAAGGTACTCCAAAAGAGTCAAATTTTCCTTTTTGTTGTGGACACTATACATGCAGCTCCCTTATTTTGGTTTCACTGATTTTTTTTTTCTGTAAACATTGTTTTCTATGATTTTTTTTTTAATATTTGGGCATTACTTTTGTATTCATCAATCACACCTCTTACTTATAACTTTGTTATTTTGGAACATTTTTATTGTGTTTTCTTGTTTCATTTTTCTTTTGGTTTGATTTTGACAAATATTACTTGGTATGCAAGTTACTTCCATTTTGCACAGTTTTGTGTATAGGATGTTGCTTCATGTTAATTTCATTTCCCAATATCAATGTATATTACCGTTACATTAATCTCATATTAGAAAGGTTTTTTTATTGGTTTTCACGATCCCCCCTTTACAAATCTTACTTCACAATGATTGCAAATGATGTATTCTATGAAAGGTTATCTCTGATTTTGTTTTGATTTCATTATCTCTGAATTTTCTCTATATTTCATTAAAATTTTGTTAATAGCAAATTGCTGACATTATGATTTATTATTGATTACTTTTGTTGATTGTCCTGGCCACATGCAGTCAGTTCTCCAACTATATTATGTGGGAACCCACTTTAAAATCATAAAAAGCCCCCCCCCCCCCTTTTTTTTTTTAGGTGGTCTGTCTATGACAGATCACCTATTGATTTCGTCAGAATTTTCTTTATTTCTTTCTTCCTATCTTTATTCATTGTACCTATTTTTTGTCGCCAACTTTTCTCGAAATTGGCTGAATCAATTTTGCTGATTTTTTTTGTCATATATAGAATCTATCATAGAGACGGCAAAATAAGCTTTTCAAGGTCATATGGTCATGATGACGTCATCTACGCGCCATTTTGTAAAATTCTTCATTTGATCATATCTTCATTATCAATTATCAAAAATTAACAATATTTACATGACATTAACTTCATGTCAGGGGTCAAATGCCAATGTCATCAAAGGTCATGTAGAGGTCATGACGCGCGCGTACGCGCGCGTCAAAGGTAAAAAAATCGTCCAAATGACCTATAAATTTTTTTGGGTACGTTTCAGGTCATTTTAAGCATTTCAAAAATTTGCGCGCGCGCACATATGCGCGCGCGTTTCCGCGCGTTACACCTTAACGCAACGCAGAAAAACCGTTTCTTTTAATATCATTGCATTGCTAATAAAATTCTGAGCAATTTGATACCTTGATCAACCTTCTACAACCATTAATAACGAAATTAACACCCGTTAAACTTTGCAGCACGTGTGCGCGCGAGCTCTCACTATAGGCCATATATGGGCAAAAACATGCCTATTGCAAATTCACTGTAGCTCTTTAAATAGTCCGTTGACCCCCAATTTTTTTTCATATATCGATAGATTATGAGTTGTAAATTTGATTTCATGTCACCATTGTCCCTAAATTATCTCGTGACGTCATCAAATAGGCGCCCAAACTAAAAATTTCATTTATTCAAAAATGACGTCATCAAATTTATGCAAATTTGGCTGTAACTTCTCGAATATAGATCATTTTTCGCCCAGATTTCAATATGTTGTAGTTTATAATGTACTCTTTCTCCTCAGTTATCATGAATATTCGTTTTGAGAAACGCATCATTGCGTAAAACAGCGATGAAAAGAGGCATATCATTTTTCCTCATTTTGCGTGTAATCTCTATGGGACATGACTTTTTCCCAAAACTAGATTCGACATTCCTCTGTTTCGTGAGCCATATCTCCATTTTTTCTTGTCAGCTTTCCTTGAGCTTTTGATATGTTGTAGCTGAGATTCTGGGCTATCGGAAGTGTGCCCTTCATTTTTTGATCAGATGCCGGGATCATGCCCGTATTTCACTTGCAAAATTGGAATTGTAATTCTCAAAATTGCTTACGTGTAATCTCTATGGGGGAATATCGTGGCTCAATGGATAACGCATTTGACTTGCTTTCTCGAGGGCGGAGGTTCGATTCCTGGGGTAGAAAAGATGATTTTTTTTTTCATTTTTTTTTCTTTTTGCCACCTCTTACATGATCCTTTATGATAATCAAAAGGTATGAAAGTTAAAATATAGCAAGATAAAACAGATTATAATTGTTTTTTTCATATCACATGTATTTTGTGTGTAATCTCTATGGGACATGACTTTTTCTCAAAACTAGATTCGACATTCCTCTATTTCGTGAGCCATATCTCCATTTCTTCTTGTCAGTTTTGCCGGAGCTTTTAATATGTTATAGCTGAGATTCTGGGCTTTCGGTAATGTGCCCTTCACTTTTTGATCAGATGCCGGGATCATGCCCGTTTTTCACTTGCAATATTGGAATTGTAATTCTCAAAATTGCTTACGTGTAAAGTCTATGGGAAACATTAATAATCACATTGAGCAATGGTCAAAATTTATTCTTAGGATGTCTAGAATCAAGATTATCAATCATATCTAAATTATTCATTTTATACACTAGCCGACTCTGAATGAAAAATCATGACAGACCACCTAATTCGTCCGCATGACGAATTAAATTCTAGTTTAAATTTAATTCCATCTCAGAATCTGTACACTTTACAATGCAAGTTTTGAGTATATATTTCCCATTAACTTCATTAATTGCCCAAGTTTTAAGAAAAAAAAGTACTGAAATTTACTATTTCAAACATCAAAGGTGGATGCTGGTGATGCTTTATTGTATTCAACTTGAAAGTTATTGACTTAGTTTTGTAATCGTAAAGAATTTATTTTTATTTTCATTCCATTCTTTCATCATTGCGGTGTTAGTATGAACACCTTCATTTAATTGGACATATCAAAGGAAAGAAATTGTAGTTTCAATAAAATCTATGTGAATTTGAAAATATTTTGTGATGGTGTAACTTGACCTTGAATTCCTTTGCTAGTTCTTGCATATTTAATGCATTTAGAGTGTCATTCTATCACTAGGCTGTTTGATTATTACAAACTACAATTATCATTTCTTTGAAGTTTTAACAATAAGTTGGAATGAGAATCAACCCTGTAAAATCATACAAGGAATCGCATTCGTTAATGCATTCTCTACCTTTTTGTCAGGTGCATTCACACCAGGAACGCTTTACAAACATTGTCCTTTGTCATGGTATATCTTATTTTAGGATAATGAAAGCTTTCAGAAGCTACAGGATGCCCTTGCACAACTCCAGGCAGAGGTAGATAAACTCAATACATCCTATATACATCTTGTGGATGAACACAACGTTAAGCAGAAACATATTGATGTAAGTAACTTCCTGTTTTTAAAACATAATAATGGCATTTTTTAAAGCCCAGCAACAATTCCTTTGTTGAAGAAACAGTAATGAAATTTTTCATGTTATGTCTATGAGAAGAAAAGCTGCAAAAAATATGTCATATGATTATGTTTTCCATTTTAATAGTAAGTGTGAGATCTGTCATGTTTTTGTCTCACCTGCGAAGCAGAGTGAGACTATAGGCGCCGCTTTTCCGACGGCGGCGGCGTCAACATCAAATCTTAACCTGAGGTTAAGTTTTTGAAATGACATCATAACTTAGAAAGTATATGGACCTAGTTCATGAAACTTGGCCATAAGGTTAATCAAGTATTACTGAACATCCTATTAGAGTTTCATGTCACATGACCAAGGTCAAAGGTCATTTAGGGTCAATGAACTTAGACCATGTTGGAGGAATCAACATCGAAATCTTAACCTGAGGTTAAGTTTTTGAAATGTCATCATAACTTAGAAAATATATAGACCTAGTTCATGAAACTTGGACATAAGGTTAATCAAGTATCACTGAACATCCTGCATGAGTTTCACGTCACATGACCAAGGTCAAAGGTCATTTAGGGTCAATGAACTTTGGCCGAATTGGGGATATCTGTTGAATTCCCATCATAACTTTGAAAGTTTATGGATCTGATTCATGAAACTTGGACATAATAGTAATCAAGCATCACTGAATATTTTGTGCAAGTTTCAGGTCTAATGATTAAGGTCAAAGGTCATTTAGGGTCAATGAACTTTGGCCGAATCGGGGGTATCTGTTGAATTACCATCATAACTTTGAAAGTTTATTAGTCTAGTTCATTAAACTTGGACATAATAGTAATCAAGCATCACTGAACATCCTGTGCACGTTTCAGGTCACATGACCAAGGTCAAAGGTCAATGAACTCTGGCCGAATTGGGTGTATCTGTTGAATTACCATCATAACTTTGAAAGTTTATGGATCTGATTCATGAAACTTGTACATAAGAGTAATCAAGTATCACTGAACATCCTGTGCGAGTTTCAGGTCACATGATCAAGGTCAAAGGTTATGTAAGGTCAATGAACTTTGGCTATGTTGGGGTTTTTTGTTGAATAACCATCATATCTCTGTAAGTTTATTGGTCTCGTTCATAAAAAGTGGACATAAGAGTAACCATGTATCACTGAACATCTTGTGTGAGTTAGAGTAGTATTCAAAGTCAGCACTGCTGCTATATTGAACCGCGTGATGCAGGTGAGACGGCCAGAGGCATTCCACTTGTTTGTATTGTCAGTGCATATGTTCATGCATGACATGTTTGTATAAGTCCTTGTAATTTTACATTTTGATCTACCCTACATTATTTTAACCATTTATGACTGAATTTTATTCTTGTTTCAGGCTCTTTACACCTTTGTTGATCGTCTGCAAGAAAACAAAGCTGACAAGGAGCATGTTATCATGGAGATTGATGTGGTAAGATGAATATATCTAGAGGAGCAAGTATTATTTGATTAAGCCAGGGAGGTGCACATCTTTCATTATCTCCAAATTGGCAACAATTATTAAATTTCTATTCACTTTCATACTTTGGAAAATAAAACATGGATATGATATCAGTCACAATGTATGGTAATAAGCAAAATTTAAACAAAAAGTTGCCCATTTGCATTTTTAAACAGTGATTTTTTTTTAGATTTGACCATAGAGTTACACAGCTTTCTTTTTAAATCTTCTTTTCTTCTCAAATTGGCAACAGTCATGAATTTCTGTCCAATTTAATAATTTGAAAAAATTAATATAAATATAACATCAGTCACAGTGTGTGATAATAGCAATATTTGAATAAAACATTGCCAATTTGCATTTTCAAACAGTGATTTTGTTGTTTTCATTGCTCTGTGTTAAAACAAGTGTGGCAAAATATTGATATATTTATCATATAACTTCTATATCACTTCTAGAAAGCGGACAAGCGTGCTTTGGATAATAAGGTGAGCCGGTCTCACTTTGACGGTGCGGTGGATGAGCTTTCGAAAAATCTCAGTGAAGTCATGGACAAACTCAGTGGCCATGTAAGTCTAAATTTTCAACTCTAATATTAGTTTCATCCTAATCCTTTGGTGGATTTTCTTCAGAGAACACATGGAGTGGTGGCTCAGTGGTAGAGAATCTGCCTAAGGATTAAAAGGTTGTGGGTTCAATCCAAGGATTTAGTGATACCAAGGATTTGCACAATTAAACTTTCTGCCTTCTTGGCAGGCAGTCATTGTACATAAGAATGAAGAAGGTTAATTAAACCATTATGCTAAGCAAGAAGATTAGTTATAAAAAGTAAAAGTGCCTTAAATTGTGTCAAATAAACTTGATATAGAAGTTTTAAAAAAAATCACAATAACTGCAGATTTATAAGAACGTGGTTGATGTTGAAATGCACAGAGATATAGCATTCATGTGAGTGAAAGTTTCAAGGCATTGAAATACATAAAAAAAATATTCAGAAAAAAGGGAACTGACCCAAGTAATGGGAGTGTTGCAGAGACCATGGTGGTTATTTCATGAGAATCTGATTAATTTACAAAAAAAGACAATATTGCCCGAAGAGCAAATAAATGTCATTCATGGATATTGTCATACAATTTAGAATTTGGTTTGTATTTTTTTTTTATGACATTAATCGTGTAGCTACCATGAGTCTTCATAATCTTTTAACGTTATTCAAACATGATTCTCGGGGAGAATCTGTTGCTTGAATGCAGCCTAACCATACTCGTCTTTCATGAATCAGTGTGGAAGCGGAGGGTTGTGGTCTAGTGGATTAGTCTCTGGACTTTGAAACAGAGGGTTGTGGGTTCGAATCCCAGCCAAGGCGGAATTTCCTTCTGTAAGATATTTATCCACATTGTGCTGCACTCAAACCAAGTCGGGTCATTGTGTGCCCTGCAGGAATTCATTCCTGAAACGCAGCTGCTCTGCTAAATCCAGATTAATTATGCTGCATTGAACTACTTAGAGACTCCTGATAAAGTCAGTATTAAACACTATATTCAAGCAAGTATAATGATTATTTATCATTTCATTTTTGCAGAAAACTGCTTGGGACTCTGCTGTTGGTGAGTTGAAACTGGACATTGACAACAAGCTTGACCGGATGGAGCTTGACCCTCTCAAGTCATACCTTGATAACCGCATCAAATCGGTCAGCTCAAAATACGTCAAGAAAGAGGTCGAGACCGGAGAAGATGCTGCAGGCTTTAGGAAGTGAGTTAATTTGAAATTCATTTGCTCCACCATTTTAGCACTCCTGGGCCCTGTCTTACACAGAGTTACGATTGATCCAATCAAACACAACTATGAAAAGCCAGCAACGTCAACATCTAAAATATTTAATAGATATAATGTATATTCATACATTTACTGTTTTCTTGACAATTCAGTGTGCTTCTCTTTGTTTTTAGGGACATTTTGCAAATTTCCTTAAAATATCATGACATTGATGGATTTCCATATAGTTGAGGTTGATCATATCAATCTTTGTTAAAGATGGGGCCCAGTTATATTATCTTTTTTGTAATACATTGGAATACAATTTTGTATTTCCTGTGTTTAAAGAACTCCACTTGTCACTGGTCCAAAAGAGATTTAGAATATTATGATGTCGCTTCATTTAAATCTCCATAAATAATCTGACTCTACACTGTACTTTAAGCTTTTTCACCAGTCCAATAAATTTTGATATTTATAATGATCAAGAACAGGTTGTAATTATTGACAGATTCCCCCAAAACCAACGCCAACAAAGTGTAACATTTCCTGTATATATAAAAATCTTCCCATCAGCATCTGTTTGTGTATTTCAGTGGAATCTCTCAAAAAGAATATCAAAACCTTGTTTATCCTCTATGATTCCCTTTTAATACCTGAAGTGTAGAATTATTTTGTTTCCTTTTATTTTATATACTGTAAAACACTTCAAATGTTGTGATTGAAAGGTGCTATTGAAAATGCCAAAAATGTATGTATTTTCCTTGTTTCATCGCCCATGCTTCACTCCATGTTTTGATGTCGCTGTTTTCTCTCCATTATAACTAGTTCTCATTCCTATTTCTTATCTCACATCCCTATACCATATTCATCTCTCTTTTTTTTGAAGGAGGAAATTATTGCTTACTTGTCTTAATTTGTCAAAACTGCTCTTTTTCTTCTTTTTCAGGCCTCTACAAAAGTTTCACTGTATTTCGTGCGACAGGCCGCTTGACATGGCCCCGCAGGCGTAAGTATCATTTTGCGGTGGTTTATCATACAATATAGAAAATTATGGACTGATATAGACACTCTGTGATATTGATGCAACAATTGAACTACAGTATATCATCAAAGACATATGCAGGGAAATCATAATTGATTGGTAATTTGATAAGATAAGCTTTTGAAGTTGACCATTCTACATTCGCTTATTAGGCATCAGACTTTGTGATCCAAAATGACCGTGTGAGACATCTAATCCTTTAAGAATTGAATTGAAGTTACTTTCCATCAATTTCATTTTATACTTTGATGTGTTCTTTTTCCTGTTTTAAGTGATTTGGGGCATTTTGGGAATAGTAAAGAACATAAATAATAAAAATAGTAATAATTCTAAATTCATCTTCAGTGAATTATCTTTGTCAATTGTTATAGCTTTGCATACTGTAATTATGTTTTGGATTATTTACTTTGAAATCAGATTGTAATACACTAATTAATAAATTGACCTTATATGCCTGTGCGGCTGGTCAATATTTACATGTATCCACCCATGAATAAATATATGAATTGAAAGATAGATAGATAGGCAGGGAGGGAGGCAGAAAGATAGATAGATAGATAGACAGACAGACAAGTGTAGAATCAAAAGGTAAACTTTAAGAGGTTTTACTAGGTCTATACAATCCAAATTTATGTTGGAGTGAAGAATCACTGCATAAATTTATTTGAATCAATGGAGATCCAGAGACATTATATTTTTAATGTTGTGGTTGCTCTCTCAAACCATAAAGAATGGTTACTCATTTCTCCAATGTTCATCTCCATGCAGACCTATTGCATCATTACCGGAGAGTAGAGGTCTACCAAGCAACAGAACAGGACGGCCGTATACCACCTTTGAACTTGAACAGATAAGAGCAGCACAGAAAAAGTTAGTAAACCACAACATACCATGCTTGCAAATCATACTTCTATAAAATATCTAATGGATTTCATAATGTATCTTCATCGCAGTGCAAGCAATGCTTGCAGTTAGATGATATACTCTTGCATGCTCATTGAAAATTCATTTCTTTCATCAAAATTATGTCTAACAAATATTTCCCTCATTGCTATTTTACTAACCTTGCTTAAATTGATTTTGATCAATGTGTTTTGCTTTGGTTTTTCTATCATTTCTTATTTCAACTTTCATAAATTTTGAAACTTTCTTAGCTGCATGATAGTCTCATGTGCATTTCTTAATGCTTTTCTTCCTTAATCTACCATTTTCAGAATTTACTTTTGCCTGAAAGTGAACTTTATTGAAAGCTTTCATGATAAAATACCTATTTCCATTATATTCTTATTTCATCCTCTATATAATGTTGTGTGTGCTCGAACACTACTTTGTTTTTTCCACTACTGTACATGTACATATTTTTTTGTTCTTTTTTGATAATTCCTTTTCTTTGTTTTGATGCATGTCCGTTTGTTTAACATTTTCATTGTGTTTCAAGTCTTTTGCTTTGTTTTCACCATTTAATTTCTTCTCTTTCTTGGTAAATCTTTATTTTTCTCTTATTCTGACTTGGTTACTTTTGGTATTTTATCCCCCTATTTCTCCACTTTCTCTTTTCTTTCTTGCTCTCTTTCTTTGTCTTGCTTTTTTTTCTCCTCTTTCCCCCTCTTTCTCTTTCTCTTTTTGTTTCTATGTCTCTCTCATTCTGTCTTGCTCTTTTTCTTTATCTCTCTCTCTTTCTTTCCGTCTTTATCTCTTTCCATCTCTTGCTTGTTTGTGCTTGCACCCCTCTCTCTCTCTTTCACTAACCAGCATTAGACCGGGTAAAAACGTGCAGCATTACGAGCGGGCCCTGTTCCGCCAGGAGCTAGCCCGGCGGCGTAGGCACGATATCATGGCCTACCTGGTCCACTTTGACCGGGGGTCCATACCTCACAGACACACTCTCGGGCCACAAAGTCAGACCAAACGGGAAGATATTCCTCCATTAAGGAAACTCCAAAATTTGCGATCATATGGGTACAAGATACTGGATAGGTGGGTCTATGCTAGTAAAGTAACTGTGCATGGAATAGTTGCCAATATTATTTATAATGTATTTTCATTTCTCTTAAATATGCTCTTTTAAGTTACTGCAATGAGTGAAAGTATTTGCAGTCAAAAGTGGTAATTTTGTTAAATTCAGAATATGAAGTATCTGCTATATTGTCTATTTGAAAATTTCTTTCATACAGACTTAACCACCATAAGTCTTCTGTATATATATTTATGTATATATGTAGGCATAGTTATGCACAAGTAGATCTGACAGTATTTGGTAAAAATATATCAGATCAAACATTTTTTGGACAAGGTGGATAGATTTTATGAGGATTCACCTTTTTTTTAGAAAATGGTAAGAATTGTATTCTACAATAGCAAAGGTCGACATATTGATGAAAATTTGAAGACAAAATATAATTCAATGTTTTTTTATTAAATGGTTTTTTTTACACTTTGGAAAGTAATGAATAGATAAGAACTGGCTCATTGAATTTTCTGATACTGACCATCTAAACTAGGTTTGAATTACACACAAGACTTATCAGAATAAGATGTGGATATAGTGATACATGCAAATGGGGGGAAAATGAAAGTACAATCTATGTTGAATAAAATAACTACTCAAAAGAGGATAGAAGGGCCTGCAGGCAGCAATGCGCAGAGGTTTTCACACACGCGAGTTGTTATTTCAACGCAACTTGGGTTATCTTACTTAGATGTGAACCCATCGCACACTAATCTGTGAGAAATTTACAAAGCAAAGCTATGCAATGATAACTCAAAAGTGTATACATTTTACAGGTAGATGGGGCTACAGCAATACACAGTGGTTTTCACACAAGTGAGGTGCTATTTCAATGTGACATGGTTTATCTTGCTTAGATGTGAACCCACTGCACATTAATCTGTGAGAAATTTATAAAGCAAAACTATGGTATGTAAAATGATTACTCAAAAGGGGATAGATGGGCCTACAGTTATGCACAGTTGTTCACATGAGTTAGATGCCATATCTTGCTTAGATGTGAACCCATTTTTTTAGAATTGGAATAAAAAAGACCATTTCTGCACATTGATCTTTGAGTGATTTACAAAACACAACTCTGTTATATAAAATGATAACTAAAAAGTGAATAGTTGGGGCTACAGCAATACAAAAAGGTTTTCACACAAGTGAAATGCTATTTTAACATTTGCTATCTTACTTAGATATGAACTTTTCTCAAGAGTTGTGGATAATAAGGACATTGGGCATTAATCTTTGAGTAATTTACAAGGCGCAACTATGTCATATGAAATGATTTTTTTTCAAAAGTGGATAGATGGGGCTACATTGGTACACAGAGGTTTCACACAAGTGAAATTCTATTTCAATGCAATATGGGTTATCTCACATAGATGTGAATTTTTTCTGTTATTTGGGGTTAAAAGACAATTGCTCACAATTTGCAAATGATTTATCAAGCCAAATTATGGTACTCCAAATTGGATAGATGGGGCTACAGCAATGCACAAAGAGAATTTCATGTAAGTGAGAAGCTATTTCAGGTCCAACCTGGGTTCAAATGTGTGTTATCTTGCTAAGATGTGAACTTTTCTTGGGGCAATTACCCATTAATCTGTAAGTACTTTGTAAAGGAAATGTTTGGTATAGATTTAGATTTAGATTTATTTCCGTTCAACAATTTTTTTTTCAAAATACAATCAAAGTAACAATACATATTCAATATAATAGATATTACAGACAAATCAATGACATTTCGTAACAAATGTTGAATATAAATTAAACAAAACTACAATTTGTTGCAGTAATTTTATCAATGAAAAGAAACAAGAAATGAACGGAGGGACTTGCCAAGAAAAGCAAAAGCTTGTAAAGAAGGCAAGCCCCTAAACTTAGTTTCAATGCTAATTATAAACAAACTATATATACAACTATATACAAAAATCGAGACGGACGCAGAAGACAAACTTAAAACAAGTTATCCACAAAATGTCAAAATAAAACGAATAAGCGACAAAAAATAAGAGAAAGTAGTTCAAATAATAATAATTACAGTGGTAACACACAAAAAAGGACTTACAAAATTATAATAGGGAGGGTAAAGTGGCAAAGGAAAGAAAGAGGGAGATAAGGGAGGTGCAAATAAAAAGTGCAATTAAATGAGTACTCAAAAGTGGATAGATGGAGCTACATTATTACACAGAAATTTTCACATAATTAAGATGCTACTTCAACATAATATGGGTTATCTGGGTTAGATGGGAACCCATTTCTTAGAGATGAAAAGACCATTGGGCTTCCATATGCGATTGATCTATAAAGCTATTAGTTAAGTTACACATTTATTTTATGAATGATTTTATGAATGACTTGAAATGTGAGCCCTGTGTATATCCTGGCATTTTTACAAAGGACTGTATTTAAAAAAAAAATCAAATTGCGGCAAACTTAAAGGTAGAAAAAGAGAAAGACTGTCGGATAAGATCTGCATATTTCAACTTCACATAATGTAATTGAAGTGAAAGTCCCATTTGCAAGTGGCTGCAGTTGCTCACAAAGCCATGTGTTACTTGACGAACAGTTATATGAAATCGTGAAGCAAAGTAATCACCATCATGGGTAAAAATGGTCCAATGGTGTATTTGCTTCCATTACTATTCTGTCATCACCATTTATTCATTGGGTTCTACATTGTGTTTTCATACCCTAATGCATGATTTTGTTAGTTGCTGGTATCATTTTTCCATTTGAACTTGTCATTTGTAATTGCATGCCTCATTGTTTTTTTTTTCTCTTTGTCTTCCATTGTTTTGCATGCTTCATGGCTATTATCATATCTTCATTTCAAACCATTCCTTGCATCTCCTTATTCCCTGCCCCTCATTTTCCATTTATTCCACACCCATTTCCTACTGTTGCCCCACCCGAAAAAATTGAAATTCCACCCTAAAATCACAATCCGCCCTATCTAAAAAAAAAATTGTATGAATAATTTAATTATAAATGTTACATCCTAAATCACAATTATATATTATCCTCCCCCCCCATTAAAAAAACATTTTTCATTGTGTTATGTGGTAAATTTCAAAATTGAAAACAATTAAAAATTGTTTCTCAAAAAAAAATTGTATAAATTACTTTTTAAATTTTCAATTCTTCATTATTTTTATTATGGATAATGAATTCTCGTTCAATCATTGCCCATTTGTAATCTGAAATGTATGCAATCCTTTTCCATCAAAAACATTATTTTCCCATTCGTAATTCCCCCCCCCCCCGCCTGTCCCCCACCTTCATCCATCCTTCGTCCCCCTATAGAATTGCCTTGTCCATTCCCCCTGAGAATGACCTACCCCTGATTGAGGGGACCCAATCCCTGGTCCCAGGGGAGTTGATGAGATTGAGACACACCCGTCAGATGACCGAGTATCTTCGGGGGTGCAGTCCCCATGTCCAAAGGTAGCCAGAGTGCCCCACCCACATTTGGAGTGATATATTAAACTCTATTGTCTTTGCTGTGTATTAGTTTAATAGGACCGTGTCCATACATAAGAAATTAATCATGTTTATCCAGTTCTTCTAAATAGTGCGTTTTTATAACTTGCAAAGTTCATATACAGCTGTTTCCATATATTGAATTTAATCTGGATTATTTTCTGCACAATTCAACAATGATACACATAGCGGGTTTCCATGAAGAATCATATACATGCTAACACATGCTTTAACTTGTACATCCAAAATGGTATTCCACAGATGTGCTAAATTTTGGTGCCTTATTGATGTTTTGTGTTGATTTGGAAGTGACTATAATTTTTGTGTTAATAGGAGGAAGACAGGAGATGGAATCGTATTGGGAATTATCATAAATCAACCTGACAATTGAAATTTCATTCCTTCATGAAATAAGGTTTTATTGCAAATTGATTTTAGAACAAAGTTTCATCTGTGATTGCATTAACCACAATTTACAATTAGTCATGATGTATTAAAGGAACAATGCACCTAGATTTGAAAGAGATATAATTTTACTAGTATTTAACATGCTAATATAATATGTTAATTTATGAATTTGCTGTGGATTTATTTTTAATATATTGCATATTATTGTAAATAATATTTGTTTTTCTAATTTTGAATGTAAGCATCTCATTGCTTTGCACATTTTTACTTTAATTTTGCTTTTGCTAATTTTTATGAACATATTTTATCTTTTGACGCATGGATATATTTATTTTTCAAGATGGCGGTAAGTGTATTGATGGGCGACGGCAAAATATCACTATGATGTGCTTGCATTCTGCTTTATAATGCATGCTTTCTTAGTTTCACTGTTTCTCTTCATCAACATTTCGCTTATCATATATCTATATAGGTTTATATATTCATTCATGGGAATGTGACATATTTTTTTCTCTCCTTATGGAAAAAAATTTATTTGAAGTGTACCACCCACCAAGCTTAGAAGTATGAAATCAATTTTAATGAGTTTTATCCATAACAATGTACGTTTTGCTTTTTTACGAACATCAACTGAAATTTTGATTGGGTATGAAGCATATATTGATGAGTATGTACCATGATGAATAGAGAATGTACCTTAATATGCTGAATTATCTCTTTATAGAAATTAAGTGTTAAACCCATCATTTGAATATTGCATTTACATCATCATTTAAACACATTTTCGAAGTGATTGGTAATAGCACAGCACATTTTTGTTCTGATTTTTTTTATTGACATCAAGCCTACATGTATTATTGAAGTCATATAAAGGGCTTTGTTACCAGTGCACACAGATAAATGCAAAACTACAAGTATGTCTGGGAATAATGGATGTTTAGGAACATTTTGATAGTTTTTATTATAAATTTTGGAAATCTGATGGTACTCCTCCATTTGTGTGTGTGTGTGTGATTTTCATTGCATCTGTGGCATATGAACATTATAATTTAGACAATCACCTTCACCTATCTATTATCACTCCTAGAATTCATAATTAGATACATTTGTAGATCTACATGTAGGTATTCCCCTATAGAAACCACGCTACTTGTTAGAAATACGGTATATTAGTTGATATATACTAGACTTCTTACCATGTGTTCATTTTTAGCTAGACTATCAATTTTATAGAATGAGATCGAAAGTGAAGTTTGAAATTTCAGTTTATATGCTGGTTATGGAAGCTTTATATTTTTTGGAAAAAACACATTTTATACTTAGACATATTGTTTTGTAAACACCCCTCCCCCTTCAACACACACGCCCATTCACTCTCACATACCCTTTGTGAAATAAGTGAAGAAGGAAAAATGAAATAGAATATTTAATTTATTGAAGACTAGAATTATGAATTACTTTCTTGTAAAATAACACATGCATATATACAAGAGCTTAAGTCATAGTAGTTTCCATGTGTTCAAACATGCAATTAACTATTTGACAGTATCTCTAAGAAATTATAATCCCTTCAACTGAAAACTGCTTCTAAACTCCTGGAAAGTACCTCAAAAAGTTGAATTACCATTCCACTCTTACCTATATTTAAAGGAAACATTCAAAAAAAATTATCATGCATGGAGAAGATACAATTAGGATCATACAATATATCATGCATGGACCTTCACTCACATGGCATGGCAGCGTATATGCACAATAGATGTATCATCACCATTTTCATGAGTGTTCCAACTGGCCAAATTCAATCAAACAAATTAAAATCAATATTATTATCCTATATATACCTACAAGACTGTTGAATGTCTAAAATCTCAAAGAATTTCAGATTCTCCTATTTTTTCAGAAACAATACAATAATCAATCACTTACTTTTCATAGCCACGAATGAAAAGCTAAAGATTGATCTGATCTCAAAATTAGCTTTTGCCTGCTGAAACCCTCTAGATATGATTTGTGAAAGTAGTGATGATATCGTGCATTCCTAATAAAGATTTGTCTACTCATTATATGCTCATTTAGAATAGATATTCTTTATTTCTTGACATATTTACATCTGATATCAACTGTAATTTTTAAAAAGAAAACTAAAAACAAACAATACACAAAACATTGATTGTGATTTGAATTGCAGTGTACATGCATCTTATATAAATCCTTTCTGCCATAGCATAGCACTCCGTATAGTCAGAGCAATATGCTCAGCGATATTGCTCATTTAGTGATTACACATGGTTACATAATCACCTGGTGGAGATAGTCTTATGGCTTCTCTCTCTTTCTATCTCTCCCTCTCTCTGTAGTCTTCACTCTCCTTTTTAAATCAAAGTCTGGGGGGATATTGAATACAGACTATCCAAATATTGAGATATGAAAACTGCTAAATAATATATATATATCATTTTAAGCAACAGAACTTTTTATGCTTATTTGATAAAATTGGATTTTAAAATTCATTTTCTTCTGTTTTGATGTTCCATTGATTCTGAAATATCACCACTATCCCGGTACTTCAGATACTGTCCATTAGAAAAGCTCTCTTCTAGGAAGAGTTGTCCTCAGAAACTTTCCTACAAGGGAGCCATTCAGCCTGATGGTCCTCAAAGATTCAAGTCTGGTTAAGAACTGTGCTTAATTCCCCCATTTGTGGTGAGGTACAATTTATCACATTGGTCAGATCAAGTTCCACTGTGTATTAATGAGATTGTGTTAGATATCAGGAGCACATTAGCTTTTTGCACTACTCCCCTTCAGAGTTTTTCTCATGCAAATTACATCCAAAGGGGTTGTCCTCTTAGCAGAGTTGTCCTCGGGGGCATTTCAGTTAACAAATACATGTATGTTGGTGATTTTCACTATTTGTTACAAGCTACTGAAACCCTTGCATCTGATTGGCTCGGACCAAGTTTGTTTATGAAAATCACCCAAGAGATGCCACATGAAGCACTGCATTAATCAAGATCTCTCTCTCTCTTTCTCCTGATTACAGCGGTGCTTACCAGGATGTTCCCGATTACTTTGTAGCAAGCCGTAGCTGCGGGGGAAGTCATACAATGACCTTTCCTCATCGCAGAATAACCAGGGTTGCTCAGACAACGTAAGTCACTAATCACTTGAGCCCACAATCAACCAGTAGGCATATGTACATGTATCTAAGAAAGCATGAATACTCGTTTTCAAGCAACAAGAGGACCACGGCTTAAGGTCCTTGGAAAGGACCTTAAGACCTAGTTTATCGTTATAACGCAGAAAATGCAGTGTTATTTATCTTATTTAAGATGATTTTAATTTCATTAAAACATGCATTGTCTATTAACCCTGGATTGGGTTATTTCGGGCACATTGTAAGACTCAATATACATAATGCTTCCATAGCTCATAATTGAGAGTTTAAAAGTTGCATTTACTCTTTGTTTGAATACTGTAAAAAGTAAGTTAGTGTTGATTTTCTGATAACAAGAATGTTTTCACTTTTTTATTGCATAATAGAAATCATGATAAATTCTAAGTTCTAAGATGGCTAAAATGAAGGAAAAAACTAAGAAACCTCATTGTTATTCACTTGGGAAGGCATTAGCCAGCCTAAAGCAAGATTCTTGCTATCAGACATGGTACAGACTTTTGTTACTGTGCAATTTTGTCTTAGTTTTCATGATCATTCTGGTATGGTAGCTTAAATTTAATGTCAATTTCTTAATTTAAATGTTTGCTGGACAGGAATATGGTGACAACAACAGAGGATATAGCTCCTGTTATAAATGGAAGGTAAGAAGATAACCAACCAAAATTAATTCTAGTTCAATCCATGTTTCATTAAAGTGACAGATCAAGTGCATTATTTGTTTTATGAAATAGCGACAGAGTATCACACATGTTTAAAAAGTATTCATTTGTTGCTCTTCTACTCTGTCATGATAGTGCTGGTCTGCTGGAGCATGCAATGTCAATTTTTGTTTAACACTCTTTTTGCACTGCAGTGTAATGCAAGAAATAAGTTGAATGTCATCTGATAAGAGTTTTAACCAATCACAATGCTTGAAAAGATACATCTATTTAATAACGTAAGATGACATGCAAAGAACTAAAAAAAAAACTTACAATGATTGATGTCACATTTACCAGAAAGGAGTTCCCCCTTTTTTTTTTAAATGCAGGTTGAAAGAGTCAATTCAGTGTTATCTTGTTGTTTTTTTTAATGTAGGATTGAAGCAGACATACAGGGTCAAGATGGTCATATATACAAAGCTCGGTTAGACACTGGTCACATGACTGAGAGGTTACCAACCCTAACACAACCAAAGGTAAAACATCTAACGACTTCAACAATATTAGTACTGAGGCTTGACTTCTTGAAGACCAAGCCAAAACTAAGAGAGTAAATCACAGGTTTTGCATGCTGAATTCAACTTCATTTATTTCATGCTTGATCTATTATGTATCCAATATAATCATGTATGAGCCTTGACAAAGAACAGATGTGAGGGACTGGAGTAACAATAAAGCATGATTCAGAGGTGTTGTAGCTCAGTCTCCAGACTTTGAACCACAAGGTCAGGGGTTTGAAGTCAACCATGGCACCCGCATCTTTTGGCAAAGCGTTTATCTAAATTTGCCATTCTGCACCCAAGGGTACCCGTATGGGGGTAATAGTATGCAGAGCTTAGAAACATTGTATTTAATTGTGATATCATTGTTGCATACTAATATTATTATCATTATTTCCTTCACAGGGGAACATGAGAGCTAAATCACCCCGGGTCAGCAGTGCAAGGGGACGTCGCAGTCACCCACCCTCCAGACAAGCCCCCGAACCCCTAGACAACACCACCCTCCAACCAAACGGAATACCGGTCCCCCATTCCAGCACTGCAGCCAGGGCACCCAACCGCCCCACCTCTGGTAGACCGGGATCCGGCAACAAACCCCCCTCTACCTCATCAGGCGGGCGGGGTTCACCCGTCACCGCCCCAGCAAACACGGAGGTGGAAGCTGGACAGCCACCTCCCCCAACCCCAAGGGATGCCCCACCAGAGGCGATCACTGTCCCCCAACCTCCTCTAGAAGCAACGTCAGACCAGTCATAACATTCCTTGCATATCTTTGCCTCCATTTATCAAAACTTTCCAAGCTCAGTCGAAATTGCATACAGTCTTTCGTCCAACCATCTACCGTCCAGTTTGGTTCTAGTAGGATTTTAAGACCGTGTTTTCCGTCCAGGGTTGGCAATTGTTTCAAATTTCTTCTTTATTTATACACTCTATAGGATTGTACATACATTTTGAAAATTTCAGATTGCATTGTTTCATAAAATTGTTTGAAGTACATACAACAAAAAGCAATCACATTGTATTTGAAACATGCACAATCATGTCGTGAACTCTTGGAAATTTATTTGCACAAAAGATGATATTACACTTTGTTTTGGGGGATTGCTTTTCGCTTTTCTACGCATATCTGAAGTCTTCTTTATTATAAATCATAGATGAGTAACAGGATGTTTTCTTGTCTTTCCAAAGAATTATGTGCTTTAGTGTAATAGGGAAAATATATTGTGTAAACGATTTGGGGCATTTTACAGTGATTTTACACCTTGTATATAAGAAAGATTATCACAATATGACAAATTCATCATTCTGTCAGCAAATGTAGTACCTTGGTCAGTTCTTAATTTGAAATTTTCTTTGTGATGCCGTCCAGTGTGTTCCAAGTGTATTTTTTCTTGTGCCTGTTTTTCACCAAATGCCTATCATGTAAATACAAAATGCCAAATTATATATCTATATATTTTATCAAAGTATTTTTAATGAAATACTGCAATTGCATCCTTGCATCTTGTAGATAGCTATGAGAAAAGAGTGAGAAAGAGAGAGTGAGAGAGATAGGATGAAAGAGAGAGCGCAAAAGAGTTAATGAAAGAGAGATAGATGTTGAGAGAAAAAGATAGGGAGGAGAGAGATAAAACTATAGAAACTATATACAATTATGTGTTTTCAATCAAGTCTTTGTTTACAAAACATCTTAATAGATTCTCTCATCTGAAACAATTTTTTAGAAGGGTATGAAGTTGACTTCAAAGATTATATTACATGTATACATGCAGCAATTTATATTTTTATCATCGCTATATATTTCATAATTCCATCAACTTTTTGCTTATTGTAATACAAATTTCCTACCTTTTTCTAAACTGACCATATATTTTACATTCCAGGGTGTGTGGTGTATTTTCTAGAGATCAATATGTATTTCTTCAACAGGTGATAGCTAACAACTCTCTGCACATCTCTATCAATTTTTTAGAAACAAATTTGTTGAAAATAATTTACTTCTGAGTTTGATTTCTGATCTATAAACTCTGCTCAATTTTCAGAGATGTATTGTTAATAAATAATGAAAATTCTGTAGTTTTTTTGAAAATCATTATAAATTAGGCTACACTGCTAAAATTACTTCAGATCAGGGATCGTCAGGCCTCCTTTCATAAAATTGATCAAGTACAAAATCTTTTCTAAGCTACTGAAAGTATACAATTTGATTGGCCTAAACCAACTTTGTCTTGAGATTTTTATATTCCTAATGAGTTTAATAAAACAGGGCACAGAGTCATTCATATGTCCAGTGTGATAAATTTGGTTAATTTGTACACACTATTGTTAATTCTGCTACATGTATGTATGGAAAGCAATTTGTGTTTATCTATTCCAACCCATTAGATAGCATTTGTTTGAGAATGCTCTCCATTAGATTCATACATGTATACTGGTATTCTTCTATAATTTGTTTTATTCTCACTATATATTGACAGCAATGTCCCATAATGCACCATGAGCTACGTGTATGACATGAAATGTTTGATAATTACTGGCTTGTCAGTATCACTTTGAATTCATGCTGGTTTTGAAAGTACACAAGTTTGAAGTTTAATTCTTGAGAGTGATGTGGAAATATTTCATTTTCTGAAGAAATGTTTTTTTTAGAGTTTCATAATCACCCAAGTTATGTTTATACTTCATCTGAAGTCATTTTGTGTGTATGATTCATGTCTGTTTTCAACAACTCTTTTAAGTCACTGTCCATTGAATTTGACTTACTATAAACATTAGCAGAGAAAAGGGATATTATTTATGAAATAATATGATACATTTTAGTCTTTTGAATTATGTTTTCTTATTTTCTTTGTATAATACTAGTACAGAAATTTTTTTTAATATTGTCTATGCCGAAAGTGGATTTTAAAATTGTCTGTGAACTTTGAGCACATAATCAATGTGGATTTGGCACTTTAGAAATACTCTATATTATTATTATTTTAGTCATGGATTTATCATGCCTGGAGCATCAAATCAATAGATTTGGTTTTCTTGCAGTTCTAATGGCAATATATTGCATTTTCTTGGTAGAAAACTCTGTTTGGCATATGTTACTTGTTGCTATGACTAGCAAGCTATCAGGGTATCAAGAACATTTGAAAAATATGCTCAAATTTGGACTGTGTTTGATAGCACACTCGTTGATTTAATGATTTTCTCATGTTAGTATGACATTTCCTTTGGACACCAAGGGCCCTGTTTCACAAATTTGTTATAACAAATTTGCAATAATAGCTTAAAGCTATACTGAAATCATTTGATCTGGGGCCCGTTTCATAAAGGACTTGCAACTATTGTAACTTTGCCATTATGGCAACTACCATGGTGACAGGTCTCAGGAGCCTATCATAATCAAGGTTTCCATGGTAGTTGCCACAATGACAATTAAAGTTACAACAGTGACAAATCCTTTATGAAACGGGCACCCTGATTGGCTAATAGTAAATTTGTTATAGAAATAGTGCATTCGTTATCATAACAAGACTTTATTACATGGCATCTAGTATTTGAATTGAATTACATTATTGCATATCATCAGTGATGATGTTTTGTGTTCATTTGAGCTTGAATCATGATGACATACCTTGATATAATAATAAGATTATTGCATACTGTTCTAAAGATGAATATATTCTGTTTTAAAAATCAATTTAGGCTGTGATGTAATAGAATCAGCTGCAATTTCAAATCCTCTTACAGGGTTAGTTTTGAAGTGCCTTGAATGTTATTTGAGATGGTTTTGAACCAGTTTATAGAAGACAGCAGCTGTTTTAGTACTTATTCATGCATTTGATAACCGGTGATTCCTGATTGAATGGTTACCCATAATTTAGGGTATGAAAAGGGTATTGCAGCCCAATATAAAATGTTTGGATATGCGACTATTGTTTTCATACCAAGTTAGGCCGATATTATTGTTTTAAAAAATGCATAAACTTTGTTGGGTTACACAAGCCTTCATTGCTAGCAATTACCTACACAGATGATTTAATGGCTGATTTAGTAATTGTCATGGTTTTGTTCCATTGTGGTCTCATACTTAAATCAATTTTCACAAAGCAAGCATTAATCAATAATTGAACACATGTGTTTTGGACAGGATTACATAGCTTTACATCAAGACCGATTTTTTTTTGGATAGAACCACTGGTTATATAATACTTGTATCAAAAGAATTGACAGGTCCCTATATAAGTATGTTAGTTTATTATAAAGTATAGTACATAATCTGAATTGTCTATCATCATGTACCTATTTCTAGTTTTTATAAAAACTAAATCTGAATACTAAAATTTTCTGTATTACACAGCAATGTTTTCATTATGCAAGCCTGTGCTCGACTTATTTTCATGTTGAAATTAAAAACTTGTCAAGAAAGTAAATGTTTGTGAACCCATACCTTGTCTCCTCTTGTACCAAATGAGCTGGATCATTAGCATAATGGAGTATATCCAGAGGGATGAAGAGGCCGTGTTCCCTATTGGTGGTGCAAAAAGGGACAAAAAAAGAAGGAAGAAATAAAAGAAGAAAAGGGAGGAAGGGACAAAAAAAGAAAATGAAGGAAATATGTAAGGAAGAAGAAAAGTACAGAAAATGAGAGGAGGGAGGGGGAGAGAGTAAGAACGAACTCATACTGAAGTGGCGAGTTCCCGGGGGCTACATACATGAATCTTGCTTGTCCAATTATGTTCCTGACGTCCAAGAGGCATATTTCTAAAGGCATCCCGTCTTTTATCTTAATTTTTTTTTGCTTAGGAAATAAAAAATAATACTATCATTGGTATAAGAAAATCAATTTTGTGATAGATTTTGTCTTGATATTCCAGTAAAATTTACAGATCATAGGCCCTCATCATATTCCTTTTCCTTTTTTTTCTCTATAACAAGTGCGTAGCCAGGGGGTTTTGGGGTTGTCTCCTCCACCCAAACGTCCCCAAATTGAAAAAAAAAGAGGAGAAAAGGGGTGAGAATGTAGGGAGAAAATATAAGAAAGGTATCTTTGTGGGTTTTTTTGTTGTCTCGCCTGCATAGCAGAGTGAGACAAAGTATAGGCGCCGCTTTTCCAACGGCGGCGGCATCAACGCTAAATCTAAATGTTCATGAAACTTGGCCATAAGGTTAATCAAGTATTACTGAACATCCTGTCTGATTTTCAGGTCACAGGATCAAGGTCAAAGGTCATTTAGGGTCAATGAACTTCGACCATGTTGAGGGATCGAATCAACAAAATCTTAACCTACGGTTAATTTTTTGAAATGTCATCCTAACTCAGAAAATATATGGACCTAGTTCATGAAACTTGATCGTTGGTTAATCAAGTATTTCTGAACAGCCTGCTTGAGTTTCACGTCACATGACCAAGGTCAAAGGTCATTTAGCTAGGGTCAATGAACTTTGGCCAAATAGGGTATCTGTTGAATTACCATCATAACTTTGAAAGTTCATTGGTCTAGGTCATAAAACTTGGACATAAGAGTAATCAAGTGTCACTCATGACTGAACATCCTGTGTGAGTTTTAGGTCACATGATCATTCAAGCTGCCCTGCCCCCCCCCTGGTGGATTTCACCAGGAAAATATATTTTACAAAAAAAACCCGGAAAAGAAGGGAGAAAGAGAGAAAGGGAAAGAAAGAAAGGAAGGAAGGAAGAAGAGAGAGGGAGAGAAAGAAAGAAAGAGAGAGAGGGAGCTAGGGAGAGAAAGAAAGAAAGAAATGAAGGAATTAAGGTACAGTTCGAGATTTTTCTTTGTTGGGGGGGGCCTGGCTGGTCTCTGTCCTCATGTCCCTTGTTTTGTCCCTTTTGTACAAAAATGTGTCCCTCTTCTCTCCCCGCCTCTCTCTTTAGTTATCATATTATATTTTATTGCCATTTCTGTGTTGTTCATCCAATGTTCTGTGAATTCATAAAGAGGAACCTTAATTTACAAGCATTGCTTCACTTAGGTCTCCTCGTCTTCCTTTAAAATTATTTCTTTTCTGTCTTAAGCTTTTCTTAAGTTTTCTGCATATACTCTGTTTCATGTATACCTGTATGTTTTATCATGTACTCTGCTTATTGTTTCATACACACTTGTATGTTTGTCATGTATTCAAACTAAAAGTTGGAAGACAAACAAAATGAACTGGGGCCCGTTTCATGAAGAGTTACAACTGTTGTAACTTTGCCATTATGGCAACTGCCATGGCAACAAGGATCAGCAGCCAATCATAATCAAGGTTACCATGGTATATAGTTGCCATAATGGCAAAGTTACAACAGTTGCAAGTCCTTTATGAAACGGTCCCCACAACTGAACTGATTTGGGGGGCCAGTATCAAAGATTGTCACAAGAGGGCAGCAAATGAAGTCCACGCAGCTTGGACTCCCGAATTCTGGCAAAGAAGCGAGAGCTCTGATGCGATGGTAAGCTATTAGATTTTGGTTGTAAAATAACATTTTTACGAGAGACCATGAGAAAATGTAGTGAGAGAGTGTTCTGCGATATTTTCTGCTTAACTTGAGGTAAAATTTTCAACATATTTCGTAAAATGTGTCTTGTAAACATTTACCGTAATTTTTTTTTAGACTAGATTCTAGAATAATAAAAAGTTAAGTCTGCGAAGACGAAGTTTGGACAATCCCACTGCACGTACGTGCACGAGCCATAGACCCAACGTCAGCTTAAAGGGCGACGCCATATTGCCAGATTCTGGCCAGATTTGGCGCGCGCCCTCACCCGGCTAACGTTGAGCGCCATTCATCTATACACTAATTCCTCTTGATTACCATTGATAAAAACCTCGTTCAAATCTTTTCCGGAATTATTATGAATAAGCGATTGATGTTTTTCCGTTAATCAAATATCCGTTATTATACCCATATTTTTGTGATATTTATAACATTTTTATTTTAATCACAATTTCAGTCCAAACGCGGGTCAGTTTTTGAGAACCCACGTTGTTTGTGCATGCCCACGTATGGCCTTACGCGTATTGAACGGAATGATGTTGGGTCGAACACCAGAATATTGTTGTGATTGTTTGTTCCGTGTTTGTTGGGGATGAAGCTATGATGGCGACCAGTCACGTTTGACAGTACCGCCAAATCGTTAAGATTAACTAATTAAGGTCAAGGTGAGACAAGAGAAATGAGCAAGGCGCTTTATGGGGGGGGGGGGAGGGAGAGAGAGACACATCGAGGGGGGGGGGAGTTAAGAGGACCCAGTGGGGATACAGTTTCATCATCAGTGCAGGGCGTCGATGAACAACTTAATTTTTTTTCTTCAAAATGTGGAAAGTGACAGAAAAATCAGAAAAAGGTTAATTGGTTCTTATTTTTTGAAAAAAAACCCAGAATTTATCAAGATTGCTGTTTATTCTTCATCATGGTTGTAGAATTTAATAAAGTATAATTCTTTCAAAAAACTCAAATTGTGATTAATCGTATTGGATTTATTTCACTCTTTTCTTTCGCCTTGTTTTTTTTTCTTCCAAAAATCAGGGAGATGAAAAATATGAGAGCTAGGACGTAAACATATGGACTCCGTAACACAAAGGTTTACGATGAATAGCAAAAATGAAAGAACGCTTCTGATTGGTTCTTAGTCAGTATTTTGCGACAAATGCACGTGTAACATTGATCTTGATTAGCCAATTCATTTAGAGATTGATCGCTAATCTTTGTGTTACGGAGCCATGGTGAAGTTATGACGTTGGAGAGGGCGCAGCCCCATGCACTTGCAGATCCAGATTGATTTTCATGGGGGACACTTAGAGTGCCCCTATATTTCTTCAGTATTATTTTTACACGCAAAAAAGTCAAAGAAGACATCATGCCACCGACAGCTGCCTCGTCAAAGGGGGGCGGTCAATTATTTTGATTTTTTTTCATTTTGTCCTCGATAGGGAAGCCGGGGGGGGGGGGTCAATTCATTTTATATACATTTATATTGTGTTTATATATGGGAGGGGGTCTGCTACTGAGCATGTTTTTACAAGGGCTTAATATAACAGAAATGGCACGATTTAACACAATAAAATGTATCATGGAGGTTTATACTAAATTAATACATAATTAATAATTGTTTTAATTGAAAATGAAAATAATGAAGGCACCCATAGATCTTAAAAATATCTCATAAATACAGGCCTAAACCTGTATGAAGTTGAACAGGCATAAAGTATAAATGTTTAGCTATAGCTGAATTGATCCCGCAACCAAATAATGTTGGCATAAACTAGCTGTTATATCAGTGGCGTAACGACATGAACGAGCGAAAAAAAATTGGGGGTTATATACACGATATGGCGTATCGATCAGGTAAAATTTAAAAAGAATTTAGTAAGTTGCAACCGACATGAGCATAATTTTGATGTTTTGGTAACAAAAATCCAATTGAACAAGTTCACAAGATTCTCTTTCTTTTTCCTCTTTTTTCTGAATTGGGGGCATATGCACGACCCCCCCCCCCCATTAATAAAGCACCACTCTGTTCTGCCACTGTCTAAAATTGGATTTAATCTTTTAGAATTTTAATCTCTTATCTAATTAATCTAAAGGGATAAGAGTAAGACAAAAAATAGTTGCAGATTACTTATTTCAAAGTATTTTTACTTAACTCCCCAACTCTGCTCTTGCTGCACTGCACGTAACGGCCCTCCACCAAATTGCCAGGCCGACTCGCCCCGTGAGCAAGTGACCGCGTTCGCGTAAGTTCACCCGAAGCCATGACTAAATTCTGACCATAAACATCACCTAACTAATCACTCTCTGACAATATTTCAAAGTGTATTTTATTACAGTCGATCCTTTGGGCCATTAAACGATAATATTTTCAATGTTATCATGACAAATAATTTTAATGAGATAGTGGCATTGTAGAAAAAACAAATTTATAAGCACGAAATGGCACCAGATATATCATCAAACATACAGCGCAGCGTTCGGGACTGGTGAGTGGGACGGCTCGCTTGGTGTTTTCGCCCCAACGAATTCGGCGAAAACGTTACCATTGCGCCGTGCGAATGTTAAATCTGCGGCTCTCAATCAGAGACTTGAATGTCTCTTTTTGCATTATCGAAAATAAATCATAGACTTTGTTTGATTTATTTACAAGTAAGTTGCATATCCGTCGTGATAATTAGGAAAATCCATGATGTCTTCTTCTAATTCTGTAAAAAACTATGTCTTGAAAATGCCTATGTCAGAAAATTGCCGGAAATCGTAAAAACTTGCCTAAAATATCTCTTTTTGAAAGTTCATCCATGGTCTGGAAAAAAATGTTATAACTTTTGTAGACGTATACCGTAAACAAATACATCCTCGATCACTGAAATAAAGTGTTTGCTAAGCTTTTGTAATTCAGGCCATGTTACCATGACAACTTGGGAAAACCCTTATTTTTTCGAAAAAAAATTTTGGTTTTAAGGGTCATTTTACAGACATAAAACTAACCCAATTTTGAAGAATTATGTTTAAATTTCACATAAAATTAAATTATCTATGTTTATACTTTCGTTTATGAATATTCATATTTCTTATAGAATCTTAGTTTTTGATTGGTCAATGTTTCAGTCATGGATAATGACAGGCGTAAAAAAATCTGAAAATGCGCATTTTATCGGCAACCAACAAGCAAGATGGCGGAACACATTAAGTTGGCGCTTTGCACGTACGTGACTGACTAGAGAAAATTGTGTCATTTGCTTGTTAAAGGTCAAGTCCATCCCAGAAAAATGTTTTTTTGTATAAATAGAAAAAATAAAACTAGGCCTAGGGCAAAGTTCTCTGAAAATTTCATCGGAATCGGATGTAAAAAAGAGTAAGTTGACATTTTAAAGTTTGGCTTATTTGTAGACAATGCAGCTGGCAGCTGTCTCTTTCAAGTTGTTTTTTTTAACAATTTAAATTTTTGTATTTTTCCTGGTGCACTGGTAAAGAACTTCGATCGCTCTCTGTAATTGGTGAGTGGAGCCAGGGGATTTAAGCGGAACAACCAACATAACAGAGAATGAAGCTTTTGGTCTAACAAAATCGGTGACATGCGGTGATGCGTGAATGAGTCAGTTGATGTCTCTCCCTTTCGGTTTCAAGTCACTAGGACTAGGTCTATTAGACTACCGGTATTTCTTTTGTTTTTTATTGTTTCAATCAGACAGAGATGCCAAGTTCAAAGACCAGCTATGCATGAGATTTTTTCTGTGAATCTGAGTGAGAATACTAGCTATTTTAATAGATCTAGATCTCTAGGTCTAATGTTAAAGCTCGTGGATAGTGTTGGTAAAAAAAAAATAGTGAGTGGATGATGTCATGATCATCAATCTCCTCAGTTGCATACTGACTAGGATGTGCATAAATTTTGTGAAATTTAGTGAAACTTGAAAATGTCATTATTTTCAGATTTTATTTCCGATTTTGATGAAGTTTTCAGTGCTATGCCTGTTGGATTTTTCGTGTCACCTGTATAACAGAGCGATACTTTAAAGGCGCCACTTTACCACTTTGTATACATGTATATAAATAAAATAAATCTTATCTTACCATGTAGGGGGAATCAACATCAAAATCTTAACCTATGGTTAAGTTTTTGAAGTGTCATCATAACTTAGAAAATATATGGACCTAGTTCATGAAACTTGGACATAAGGTTAATCAAGTATGACTGAACATCCTGCCTGAGTTTCGAGTCACATGACCAAGATCAAAGGTCATTTAGGGTTAATGAACTTTGGGCGAATTGAGGGTATCTGCTGAATTACCATTATAAAGTTCTTTGAAAGTTTCCGGATCTTATTCATGAAACTTGCACATAAGAGTATTAAATCAAGTATCATTGAACATCTTGTGTGAGTTTTAGGTCACATGATCAGGATCAAAGGTCATTTAAGGTCAATAAACTTTGGCCAAGTTGGGGGTATTTGTAGAATCATCATAACTTTGACAGTTTATCGGTCTAGTTCATACAACTTGCACATAAGAGTACTCAAGTATCACTGAACATCCTGTGCGAATTCAGGTCACATGACAAGGGTCAATGAACTTTGTCTATTTTGGGGGTATCTGTTGAATTACCATAACTTTGGAAGTTTATGGACCTGATTCATGAAACTTGGACATAAGAGTACAATGTAATCACGTATCACAGAACATTCTAGTGCCAGTTTCAGTTCACATGACCAAGGTCAAAGGTCATTTACTGTCAGTGAACTTTGGCCATGTTGGTATTTTTTGAATTACCATCTTATCTCTGTAACTCTATTGGTCTAGTTCATAAAACTTGGACATAACAGTAATCAAGTATCGTTGAACATCTCTTGTGTGTTTCAGGTCACATGACTTAAGTCAGAGGTAATTTAACGTCATTGAACTTTGGCCAATTTTGAGGTAATTAGATTGCTGGCATAACTTTCAAAGTTTAGAGATATAGTTTATTTATAAAATGTGGATATAGGGGTGATCAAGTATCACTGACAAGTCTTAGGTCGCATGATCAAGGCCCAATATCATTTATTGTCAGTGAACATAGTATTATCATTATATGAATGGTGTATTTTGTGAATAATTATTTTATAGTCAGCACTGCTGCTATATTGAATCGCGTGATGCAGGGGAGACTGCCAGAGGCACTCCACTTGTTATTCAAATCAACATTCTGTTGGGATGAACTTGTCCTTTATATTGTTTTTAGACACTGAAAATGCATGTTTGCCTGTTTTGTAGGCCTGTGAAGCGGAATGGAGCGGAAAGGTTGCCCAGAGACAAACAGAAAAAAAAGATGAAGAACAATGGACAGCGATTTCTACGAAGGCACTTGAAGACAAGACAGATCAAACATCAAATCAGCAGCAATGGGTAAGATTGATTCAGTAATATCAATAAAAATTAATGCTGGATTTTCTGACTCATTTTGGATTCTGTAGGAACTTATAATGATCATAAATTATGAGATTTAGAAATTTATGTATTAATATTCTATTCCAACACAAGATAACACTATGTTTTACACCTAATGCTATTTCTTTGTGCATGTTTGGATCCATTAAGCAATTTCCTTACAGAAAATATATACTTTTCTTACTAAAGGGTGTACAGTTTGAGACTTTTAAAATTAAAAAGGTGATGCAAAAGGAAAAATCACTGTGTAACACAGAAGTAGGCGACCTCATGACACATGACCATTATTGACTGGTGATATTGATAACGTGTGCTGTTGCTGCCCTCGATGATACTGATATATAGATGATGATGTTAGTTAATGAGGATACAAACTGGATGAAAACAAGTGAAATTATGATGATGATGACGACGATGATGACAATGATGACGATGATGATGATGGTGATGATGATTATGATGTTGATGATGAGGAAGGTGATGATGGTAGTGATGGTGATGATGATGATGAAGATGTTCATAAAGAGAATGATGAAAGTGATGGATGGTGAATTGTTGATTTTATTGATGATGATGGTGATGAAGATGATGAAGATGATGATGAGGAAGGTTATGATGATGGCGATGATGATGATAATGGTTGATGCTGATATTGACAATTACTCTTCCATCCATCTAAATTCATCTCCAGACAGTGATCATGATGTGAAAGAGCACGACAAGATCTGGGGCCTGTTTCATGAAAGACTTTCAACTCTTGCAACTCTGCCATTATTGTAACTACCGTGGTAACATGGCTCAAAAGCCAATTCACGTCGAGGTTACAGTTACAATAATGGCATGATTACCATAGTTGTAATTCTTTATGAAACGGGACCAAGGAGGAATGCCATCGTGACGGACAGAGGGAGAGGATCTTTGCCAGTACTTATCCTGATAAACGATCTTGCTTGGAGAAACAGAACAAGATGTGAGTGAGAAGATTGTCCTTGGTCTTTCCAATGCTGGAGGAGGCAGATCAGATGATACACAGTTTGATCAGAGGTTATTCAGTCCATCCAAGGTAAGAACCATAAATTTGAAGGTTGACAAATCAAAGGTCTTAACTATTATGTTCCATAATTTTTTGTCAAGTTGTTCTTTGTTAGTGCATGTATTACAAAATGTGCTTCACAGTGTTTGGGCAGTATGAAGTTAAATTGTGTCAATTTTTCAAGGTTTTCAGAATGCCTTCGTGTTTGTAGTGATTTTGGTCACATAGAGAAAGAAAATATAGTTCAATATCACATATGATGTACATACACAATGAAATTCCTGGTATGAACATGTAATATACAGACAAGCGTTTAGGTTTTATTTGAAGATATTCAGATCCGTCTTGGTTGAGGAGAACCCTAGCAGTTTCAATTGTGGAAGATAAGAGAATGGTGCTGGGTGAAGGATCAGAATATATGAAAACAATGAATTGTAACATTGTGAACATGAAGATGATAATGCTGATAATAATTGCTTCAATATTCAATCCAACTAAATTCATCTCTAGACAATGAAGACAAGATGAGAGAGCAAGACAAGATCAGGGAGGAACGGCATCATGAGAGACAGGAGGAGAGGAACTTTGCCCATACAGGATAATAGCGAGAAGATTGCCCTTGGACTGGAGAAGGCAGATCAGATGATATACAGTAGGTGGTTTCAGACCGCCTAGAAGTTCGCCAGTTCCAGGTATTCTCTGATCGGGAAATTTACCCCGATCAGAAAATACCAGGTATTTTGGTAATGTAAAAGCAAACTACGCGTAATTTCCCCGAAAGAAAATACCCGCTAAATAGTAGGTACTTGTCGAAATTACGAGAACTTTCGTGGGGATTTTTCCAAGGTCGCAGGTATTTTGGCGATGTGAAAGCAAATTACGGGAACTTTTATCCCGCCTTGCCTGCTTATCAGACCACACTGCGCATGCTCGTAACTTCAGGAACTTATCCCGAAGGATGTGTTTCGGGGCGGTGTGAATGCAGGAATAATTAACGGGTATTTTTTAGCCTTAAAAAGTTCTCGTAATTTAACGGGGATTCTTGTGATCGAGGCGGTTTGAAACCGCCTAGTTTGATCAGAGGTTATTCAATCCGTCAAAGGTAAGAACTCTTTGAGGGTTAACAAACTGAAGGCCTTAACCCTGACAGGGGCGGGGTTATTCAGCAAACAGTGGTTGAGCAGTTGTCAATGGAGCATATTGATGTGTATCATTTTACCCAAATAACATCCAAAACTGTTTGGCCAACAATTTAGGTGCAGTACTGTATTAAAGATTATAAATCTCTGTGTAATTTATTTTGACCTTAATAGGAATGAAGAATTAAGTCAATTTGTTCTCATTTTCATGATTCTCATTCCCCACAGTAAAAACCTGGAGCCCATTTCATAAAAATTGATAGTTTTTAAGCTACTGAAATATTTCAATCTCATTAGATGATTCTAAATTTGTTATAGAAACTGTTCATTTTTTGAAAGGGAACCAGGATCTTGGGTGCATAAAAAGTAAGAATTACTGTGAGACAATTTCTTCTATTTTTTTTTGTTAATTCACATCTGAGAATTAAATCATATGTTGAATTTATGTTTATCCCAACAGCAGCAAGGAGTGCTATCCATCAGAGCAAAACCCTGGAATCAAGGGTTAATCTGGTGGAAGTGGCCCAACAGGAACCATGGAGTATGGAATCTGATTCTGAGGAAGTCATTGCGATACTGGAGGAGTAACTCAACAAATTTTGGTCTAATGTCACGAAAATGCCTTGAAATGTGCCACAAGAACCAGTGGTAAGTTTTGCAGTGTTAATTTATTGTTATTGCTGCCTCCTGTTGGAGCTATTAACTGTAGAGTGTATATCTCGTTTTCACTCGTACATCACCATTTTGTTGCAAAATATCAACATCATTCACCATTGTAAACATGCACTTTCAATCTCCGAACATGTTGCACAGATATTCTGATTTAGCTTGATATCCAGCTGCTATTGGGATATGCTTCAATGCTATTCAACTCAGGTTCCTTGACATTATATTTTTTCTTCTAATCTTATTTTCTGATGAGGTGGTATTTCTCTGCAAGATCATTTCTCTTTTTTGACAATATAAAGGATGTGTGCATGCTTTGAAAGTAAACACGTACTTGTTTACTTTACTGCCGCCTTAATAGTAAACACCTTTTTTACAGGATTTTTTTTTCACTTTTCTAAAGAGGGCCCTTTTACACAAAACTTAGTACATAATTGTAGGGCTGTTTTTACCCTCGAAATCAAGCATTCAAATCAACTATTAATTGTGCATTTAGCTCTAAAAACTTTTTTGGCCATAGGAAACACCTTTTTATGAACCATACGATTGATCATAAAGCTATGTGTTATGAGACCCATTGCTAAGAGGCATTCTTGCTATTTTGGTTAATTAGTGACTGAATATTGCGTAAGTGTTCTATATATCACTCACTTATTATTGATAATTTCACCTAATACTCCTGATTTTTGTTTCATTTTTGCATGTAGACATTATAACAAGGGTGAAACCTGAGAAAAGTAGGAATGGATTATTTTTTCAGAGGTGGCTAAGAGACGTCGATGGGTGTGAAGGAACTTGTTTAAACGTAAGTCAATAGCATGCATCTTATTTCATCTGGGGAGCGTTTCATGAAGGGACTTTGTCCGACAAGTTCTGTTTTATCCGACAATTACCATAGTAATAGTACCTCTCAGCCAATCAGAATCAAGGAAAAATGTCAGATCTGACAACTTGTCGGACAAAAATGTTGATGAAACGCTCCCCTGGTGACAATATGCACTACCTGCTTGATTACCAACCATGCATTTATCTCAATTGTTTGGGCATGATATCTTTTACATGTAAATGAGTAAACGTTGTCCCCATAAACCCATTTTCAGGTTATTATTTGTATGCTACATCTATGAAAAAGCTGAGGTCCCAATTTTGTCTCGCCTCCATAGCATAGCCACTTTTCTGACGGCGGCGGCCTCAACATCAAATCTTAACCTAAGATTAAGTTCTTGAAATGTCATAAGTTAGAAACTATATGGACCTAGTAGGGTTAGTTTTAACTTAAAATCTTAACCTGAGGTTAAGTTTTTGAAATGTTATCATAAATATATGGACCTAGTTCATTAAACTTGGACATAAGGTCAATCATGTATCACCAAACATCCTGCATGAGTTTCATGTCACATGACCAAGGTCAAAGGTCATTTAGGGTCAATGAACTTTGGCCGATTTGGGGGTATCTGTTGAATTACAATCAAAACTTTAAAAGTTTTTGGATCTGATTCATGAAACTTGGACATAATAGTAATCAAGTATCACTGAACATCCTGTGCGCATTTTAGGTCACATGACCAAGGTCAAAGGTCAATTAACTTTGGCCATAATGGGGGTACCATCATAACTTTGCAAGTTTATTGATCTGACTTTTGAAACTTGGACATAAGAGTAATCAAGTATCACTGAATATCCTGTGCAAGTTTCAGGTCACATGATCAAGGTCAAAGGTCATGTGAGGTCAATGAATTTTGGCCACATTGGGGGTATTTGTTGAAATACCATCCTATCTCTGTAAGTGTATTGGTCTAGTTCATAAAACGTGAAAATAAGAGTAACCAAGTATCACTGAACATCTTGTGCGAGTTTTAGTAGTTTTAAAATTCAGCAATGCTGCTATGTTGAATCGTGTGATGCAGGTGAGATGGCCAGAGGCATTCCACTTGTTTGTGAATAATTAAGTTATCAAAAACAGCACTGCTGCTATATTGAATCGCGTAATGCAGGCGAGACTGCCAGAGGCGCTCCACTTGTTTTAACATCCATTCATTTTAAAAATGGTTATGGGCATTACATCGCCATTGCATTTAAACATATATGGATATTGCACATTTGTAGTGCAAAGTCAAAGATAACATGAATTACTCTGTGTTCAGTAAAGGATAAGGGTCAATTGTGGAACATAGCCAAATCACATCACTGCTACCCACTCCTACTGTGGATAACATAAATTATATCTACAGTACTGTCAACCTGGGGCCTGTCGTACAAATAGTTGCGATTGATCCGATCAATTGCAGTTATGGAAAGCCAGCAAAGTCAACATATCAAAATGCATGTTTGTTCAAAAGATTTTCTAGATATAAATGTATATCCATAAATTCATTGATATCTTGACAATTTGGTGCGTTCTCCTTTGTTTGCAAAGGTTATTTTGCAAATTTCTTGTTGAAAAAAATATGGCACTGATGGATTCCCATAGAGGTACGATTGATTGGATCAATCATAACTCTTTGTAAGATGGGGCCCTGATGTGGAAGAAGAATCAGTTACATGTCTGAACAGAGTTTTCTGACACTTGTCATGTGTACAAGCACTGGCGTAAATCCAAGTGGCAAACCTATTGTTCGTTGTTCGGGGGAGGGGGGTGATCTATTTTTTCATCCCACTTGAAAAGTATAACATCATGGATTTACACCATGCAACAAACTTTGAAAAGGGACATGGAAACACGTTCACCGGTTGTACGTTTGTCCCATTTCAAACTTTGATTTATTTCATATGTACATGTGAAGCAGTACAATCAGAGTTGCTAATTTTCCGGATTTTTCCGGAATTCCAGATTTTTTCCTTTGCTGAAAAATATTCCGGAAAAAAAAATTGATTGTCAAAGTGAAATCCGTAAAAATTTCCCCTCCAAATCTTGTCACGGAGTTCGCTACGGAGAGCGCAATTTCAATTTTGGATGGCCAATTTGCGCAGACGGAAAATTATTAGCGTTGTGCGCAGCATGAAGTTTAGCTGGTACTGTACTTGCACGGTACGCGCGAGCAATACATTGTAGCAGTTGCAAACGCCGCCCTATACCCTGCAGGGATACGGGTGTCGGCGCTATCCCAGTCGGGCGATCGCCCGGTAGAACTGCTCGAAGCACGGCCCGGTGTGGCTGCAATTGCCTGCTGCTGCGTGAGTGATTGGTTGTCTGCCGCTAATCGGCGTGGACTGCATTTCGACCCTGATTTCCCATGTGTTCTCTGGTGCGTATTCATCAATTCATATGTGTGAACTATCCATCATTTTGATAGAAATTGTGATTTATGGATTTTCAATAGTATAGGATTGTCTTGTTGATGAGTACAGTGAGTGAAAAAGGGCACCCCAGCTGCTACATACACCCGTCCCGAGTCGCACCCATTGGCCGCAGCATATTAACCCGCAGCAGGTTAACCCGTACCGTAATGAGTACCGGTTACATGATTTTTGTCTCACCTGCGAAGCAGAGTGAGACTATAGGCGCCGCTTTTCCGACGGCGGCGGCGGCGGCGGCGGCGTCAACATCAAATCTTAACCTGAGGTTAAGTTTTTGAAATGACATCATAACTTAGAAAGTATATGGACCTAGTTCATGAAACTTGGCCATAAGGTTAATCAAGTATTACTGAACATCCTATTAGAGTTTCATGTCACATGACCAAGGTCAAAGGTCATTTAGGGTCAATGAACTTAGACCATGTTGGAGGAATCAACATCGAAATCTTAACCTGAGGTTAAGTTTTTGAAATGTCATCATAACTTAGAAAATATATGGACCTAGTTCATGAAACTTGGACATAAGGTTAATCAAGTATCACTGAACATCCTGCATGAGTTTCACATCACATGACCAAGGTCAAAGGTCATTTAGGGTCAATGAACTTTGGCCGAATTGGGGATATCTGTTGAATTCCCATCATAACTTTGAAAGTTTATGGATCTGATTCATGAAACTTGGACATAATAGTAATCAAGCATCACTGAACATTTTGTGCAAGTTTCAGGTCTCATGATTAAGGTCAAAGGTCATTTAGGGTCAATGAACTTTAGCCGAATTGTGGGTATCTGTTGAATTACCATCATAACTTTGAAAGTTTCTTGATCTAGTTCATTAAACTTGGACATTAAAGTAATCAAGTATCACTGAACATCCTATGCGCGTTTCAGGTCACATGACCAAGGTCAAAGGTCAATGAACTTTGGCCGAATTGGGTTATCTGTTGAATTACCATCATAACTTTGAAAGTTTATGGATCTG
The DNA here is from genome assembly GCF_018143015.1 of Lytechinus variegatus. NCBI lineage: Eukaryota > Metazoa > Echinodermata > Echinoidea > Temnopleuroida > Toxopneustidae > Lytechinus > Lytechinus variegatus. The sequence continues at coordinate 15,807,003 of NC_054749.1, forward strand.
ATTCATGAAACTTGTACATAAGAGTAATCAAGTATCACTGAACATCCTGTGCGAGTTTCAGGTCACATGATCAAGGTCAAAGGTCATGTAAGGTCAATCAACTTTGGCCATGTTGGGTTTTTTTTTGAATAACCATCATATCTCTGTAAGTTTATTGGTCTAGTTCATAAAAAGTGGACATAAGAGTAACCATGTATCACTAAACATCTTGTGCGAGTTAGAGTAGTTTTCAAAGTCAGCACTGCTGCTATATTGAACTGCGTGATGCAGGTGAGACGGCCAGAGGCATTCCACTTGTTTTTTTTTTAGCACCTTTCTTGCCTATGATATGAAGTTTATTATGTCATTAATTATTTGTTATGTACTACTGTAGATTAATGATTTCAGCCCTCTAAAGAATAAGAAAACGTTCCAGCTTCAGGGGGCTTCGCCCTTGACCCCGCCAGGGGCCCTGGGCGGGCCCCTGGACCCCCGGCCTGGGTTTTCAGGATTTTTTTGAGCTATCAGTTAGCATCTCTGGTACAATGAATGTGTTTGAAAAGGAAATGTTGTTAGAATGATATTCTATTCTTTCTCTTTACACTTGCAGTCATGCGACACAGTGTTTGCAGCATGGATACATCCCTTATCTAGTTTTAAACATCTTTCAAGTATAAAAGAGAGAGATGGTCTACCAGAAACAAGGACACAACACAAATCTTGAAATCTTCATCTGCACAGAATATCTTGTTTGAAATCATTTGTTGTTTTCGGGGAAGTATGACCTAAAACAGACAAAGAATTTGACACCATACTTTTTTGTAGACACCCTCCATCTTATGTAAATAATCCTAGTATCAAATATTTGACACGCATATATTGTTTGTTTATTGTGTATTCGATAAGGGGTAGCCCATTCAACATCAGTTGGTCTCCCATGGGGCCCCTATACACAAGAATGCAATAATAGAAAATATTTACAGATAAAAACACTGAAAAAAACATAACATATGCAAAAAAATATGCATTCACTACTCATAAAGCTATTTTTGTTATGTGTTTTATGATGATTCTTATGTAGCGCCAAGGAGCAGGTCCAAGCTGTTATTTCCAGGGGTGTAAGATTTCAACTCTTTAGCTAATATTTATTTTTTTGGATTATCAGCTAAATATGAGCTTTTTTAAATTTTCCTCTGCGCAAAAATGTGGTAGCTCTTTCAAATTTAGCTTATTTTCAACACTTTCTGCTCTTTTTATTTCTGATCACTCACACCCCTGTATTTCTTTGCTGATAATGCATATGTATTTACTAGTAACTGTTCCATTTAAATGTGTACTTTGTAATTTCTAAAGACTGGTTGCTTGGAATAATGTTATGTTGCTTAACTCTATCTAGGCCAGGGTATTTTGGGAGTTCATATGGCCGGGGGGGGGGCCTCCCAGGCCCCCTTTAGATCTCGGCCGTCGACCGCGCGATCGCGCCGAAAATTGGCATGCGGGTTATCTGGAACATAATCTACAAGACTGTATAGTAATTTATTTCATGCGAATCGCTATTGAGTGATTATGCTAATTTATGCGTAGTTAGTATGCGAAATCATACTATTTCCTCTAACTCCCTAAACAAAGCTCCAAATGTATTAATTTGTAGTATAGAAACTCTTTGTGGTGTTCTTAGCAAGTGTACATGAAAAAAATTGTGATGTCAAATAATTTTCTTATGTACTACATGTATATTATTTTTGCAATTTCTTATGTATTTCTTTGTTTTTTACCTTTTGTTTTTCATTGTTTTTTCAATTAAATTTGTTGGGGACTCTTCTGAGATCATAAAAAGCATAAAATAAATACATTTAGACCAGCAAAACTAAAAATAATCATTCATTTATGAATTTTGGTTGAAAACACAATTTGCATTGACTTTGTACACAAAACCACGTTCTTGAGCAATTTTTGGTCTGACATGCACTTTCATAATATTCCGTAATTTCGGAGCCACGTACCCAGGTGATGCAAAATTGGTCTAAAAAGTTGGGCAAGACTTGAAAGTAAAGTCAGCGAGCGGTGCAGTAAAAAAAGTTTCGTGCGGCAAAAATATCGCGTGATTCGCTAAGGGAGGGCCTCGGAGCCCCCCCCCACGGTCTAGATAGGGTTAACCCTAATAAGACTAGCCAGGGTATTTTTGAGATTTCAGCTGGTGATGGCACAATCACAACAAAGTCATCACACGCATCACCCCTTGATGTAATCTATGAAATTGTGTTTTTTTTTTCAAAATTATTCCAATTTCTAATTCATTTTGCTTATTTATGCATGAATTTATAATTTGTTCAAGGGAGGCCTTTAATATCCCCACTCCCAATCTTTTTAGGATCAAGGTTAGAAATATTTGCAAGTATTGCGAGGCTTATGCTTCATTAGAAATGAGATGGTGTTGTTTTGGATTTAACTTTGGGCCACCGCACATCTTACGATCGGTACAAATACTTGTGTTCAAATATGTGACTATTTTCTACCATCCCTACTAGAATAAAAGCGAGTGGAATAGTAATGGCGTCATAGTAACTGTACGATTGCCTACAATTTGAAACCAATTTAGCCTTTACTCTAAAATTACCACTTGTAATCATCCACATTTAGTTTATTAGTAATCTTACAGTTAAATTAAATCTTGAATAAAATAATAAAAATGCCATTTTTCCAAATTCGGTTTGTGGACTAGTCGTAAGATGTGTGGAGGCCTTTAGTTTACAACATCTCACTGAAATTTGTATTTATATTGTGCTGACTATTCTGCAAAAGTGGAACCAAAGGTTTTCCAGAGTTTTTCCTAGTTGTGTTTTATCTCTGGTTTTTTACCCTGGTTCTACTTGTCGTAGAATTTTCAGCACAACCCCCCCCTGAACTTTGTGTATAATACCTACATGTATATAATGTTTATTTTTCCTTGCAAATGACAATCATCAACATATCCTGTCCAGTTTTTGGTCAATTATTACATCAAGAAAGTTTATAATATGAACATTTTCAATTTCAGTATCATCTATTTCAATTGCTAAATTAGAGAAATGGAGTATTACAGAATTACCATGTATTCAGTGTTTGTTTAGGCCTCTCAGCAGCAAACAAAGTTCATTTTAATCTAATTCAATAAAATTAAAAACAACAAATGTCCAAGTATATTTCCGTACTGGACATGTTAAGGGCAGAAATGTGAGGATTTAACATTAATTTGAAAAAAAAGGAAAACTGTTTGTGTTCAAAGAGCTAATTTCTGAACCAGTCAAATGCAACACCCCTGACACCATAGCTCCTGAGCTTGGAAAGTAGTATTACATTATTAGCGGAATCAAAAGCTTTACTTCGGTCAATGAATTAAATTTTTTTCAAATTTTCACAGTCCCAGATATTCATTGTGCCAATTGTGCAAGGTTTTTTTTTATTATTAAAAAAACCCTACTGTATATAGTGTTTGAAAAAAATTATTTTATGTTTATATCTGATCATCTTAAATTCATGATAAGTTTAGAACAGTAAGATCAGAACTCTGGGGAGTGTTTTTCAAATGGATAAAAACTAAACTTAAAACTACTAGTAAGTCATTCTTCAGTTTTCATGTACACATGATGTTTGATGGGCAGATTAATTGATTTATACCCAGGAGAGCACATTCTCTGAACGTGATCCAACCAATATAGGGATCTGTTTTTCATAATTTTTTTCCACATGAAAGTGGAAATTTAAGAGCAATTTTTAGTCACACTTAATCTTTGTGAAACACCCTTCTGATTCCTCTTATATAATGTATTCAGAGCTGCGAAGTAGTACTGATTTTCAGTATTTAGTACTGAAAAGTGAGAAGAATACTGATAGTTTCATGTAAAATACTGATTTCTAAGGTTTCAGTTTTATGTGTGGTCCTATGGTATTTTTTTAAAATACTGATTTCCTCGCCGAAATACTGATTTTCAGCTTAAAAAATACTGAAATGTTCCTTTTCAGGTTGGCAGCTCTGTGTATTTGTATGTCAGATAGCTTGGACCTGCTCTATTGTGTACGATTGTCTGTACTATAGTCTGTATACTTGCTTTGATTCATTATTTTAATTTTCTTTCTTAAAAAAAAAATGTAAGACCAGCAGCCCAGAAGATTCATTCAAGTTGGAGGACCATAGCAGTTGACCTCTTTGATTGATGGGGTAGGCCCTTGACCCTCACAAACATGGCTTCCAGTCTGGTTTGAGCCGGGATCTTCCTGCCCGAATCACCCAATTAGTGACGTCACTACCGAGAGATCTATTTTTCAGTGTGCAGCGAAGGGCACTGGACACTGTTGTGCATAGTATACAACGCTGATAATGTAAGTGCTTTATTCTTGATTTTAATGGTATTCTGCGTAGCCATGAGTATGTGAGACAATGCAATCAGATATTGGGCAATTATTCTCTGAATTATTGTGGAAATTTTGGGGAGCAGTGTCAGTCACACAGTGATTTTTATCCATATTTTACCTTAATTGCACTTTTTAAATTCTTTACATTTTCAATAATCTTAAGAAGGAAATTCTTTAAAAGTCCTATTGAAACAATGCCATTCTTGAAGGCAAGTTTGATAAATTTTTAGGGACCTATACAAAATCCTCATTTCTCAAAATTATTATTTTTTAATGATTGTAGCCCCCGCTTTTTACCATTACTGTTCCTCATTTCTGTTTTCTTTTTTTGGCTCTGTGTCTCAATCTGTTTATCTTTATTGCAGTCTCTCTATTCTCCCTTGTATTTGGCCTTTCCCTTTCTTATTCCTCAATCCTCTCTCTTTCTCATTACTCCACCGTCCTCGCCTCACGTTTCACCTTTCATTCCTCTCTTACCTCGACAATATTTTAATTATCTGTTGATCCATTCATTGTATTATCTCCTGTACTTCCCTGTACTATCTGCCCTGTTACTCGAAATCAGCTGTATTTCACACCGTTGCAACATGCTTTTATCCATGACTGATATAAGAAATATGCTAAGAAGACACCAATTTTTTTACAAGGCAATTATGATATTCACTTACTTTGATCTCGTTTTTACCTCTTTTGTAAAGCCATATGAAAAAGTTAGTATAAATTATTTTGAAATAGTTACTCCCTTTTTCTGTACATGTTTATTTTTTTGACAGGCCAATTTGAATTGATATTTAAACTTAACCCTAACCCACTTCCCATTCACCATAAACGCTGAGGTGTATCCACCACATAATCACAGAACTTGTAGAGATTTAAAGGCTTGCGGCGGAATGACAAACGATACTGTGATGTAGGTAGATTCTCAATATCGACTTGTCTGCCAAAAAATTGTATTCACTCAAAAATATAAAGTTTTCACCCATTTTATGAGGATTGTGTGCTTTAATGGTTTTTTCACAATGTGTAAAAAAAAATGCTCCATCAATCACAGCAATACATGTTAGTCCTGAATCTGGTTTCATAAGTGCAATGTCAAGTTTTATCTCTATCTTGCCGGCAATTGTTATTTTCTTTCCTGGTCATTTTACAAGAGCCTTGCCATTTAAGTGTTTTTAAGTTAACCCTTATCAGTATTTTTAATGGGCCCTTTGCATGTTTGTCAGAATTTTCATCAATGAAGCAATGGCATTGATCAAGATTGTGTAAGGACTGTGTTTGAATGCTGAATAGACCCAGGCTAGTGATAACCGCTTGTGTCTGCACAAAGAAGGCAAGTAAGGGACTGTTGAGTAGTTTTGGAAGTGACTACTGCTGAGTGCTGATCGATCAGGAAATTTGTGTCAACTGCCTGTGAAATCTTTGTATTTGGGGTGCTTGGAAACCTTGGTTTAATGTGCTTTTGGTACCCCTGTATACCCTCGTCAGTGATTCAGGAAGAAGGGATCTATGGCTTTCAATTTCTAGGTGTTTCTTAATTTCTTAATTGCTCATTAAGACATTGTCCTCCCATGGAACTGATCCAGTGCGATGACATCTCCATCTCTAGATCTTGTACCATCTCAAGATATTTCATGGGAACTTCAAAATTTTCAGCGCCTTCCTGATGCCATCCAGAGCACATTTGCAGACCTTCATAAAATTGGTTCCTTCTTGTTCATGGCCTTTCTGATTATTTCTCAGAGATATTGGAATTTCCAAACCAAGGTTCCATTTCATAAAGACCTGTTATAATAACAAATGAACATTTTCTATAAAAAGTTACTATCAGCCAATCAGATGGGAGGATTTCAGTAGCTTTTAAATGTTAATGCAAGTGTGTTATAATAAGTTTTGTGAAAGGACCCTCCTTGGCTTTATTTGAGGAGGTGCTGGGCTGTTCATTCAACTTCTAGGGCCCGTTTCATAAAGAGTTGTAAACTGTTGTAACTTTGCAATTATGGCAACTACCATGGTAAACTTGATTTTGATTGGCTGCTGAGCCCTGTTGCCATGGTAGTTGTCATAATGGGAAAGTTACAACAGTTGTAACTCTTTATGAAATGGTCCCCTGATCTTTGAGTGGGAGAGTGATCCACCAGATTGTCAAACCTTCTGAAGTCTCTAATGTCAATTTTTTTTCGTTTTGCATTAATTTCGTCAACGTTTGGTAGTTTTTCCTGGAGGAACATTAGGTCATACCCCATGTGAACAAGGATTTCATTTATTCACTTGGCTGAATTTGTGTGAGACTGATTGCTTAATTTGGGAATGTGTATCTGATTTAATAGGTTCATCCATTTCAAATTCACATTAGCACTCTTCTGTGGTTAAAAACTTACTTGGTCCATACCTGAGCTGCTTTCATGGGAATCACCCACTGAGGTCATAAAGGGTGGTGACATGGTCTACGAGGAGGAATGGCCTGAAACTCCTTGAGGAGCCTCATCTACACATGGATGGCAGGGACGAAAGGATACTCTGGCCTATTAGTTACCCAGCTTTGAAAGTTCCTATTTGAAGATAAAGGAGTGTGATTTGATAATTTCTTCTGGTATATTTTGCTGGTGGCTGAAGATTGGTTTCCTACCTCCAATCTGGAAAGAGTTCTGGAAAAGTTTTTGGGTACTGTCTGTGAACGTTGACAATGCTTCTTAATGACCCTTTGGCTTAAGAAATGGTTTCCTACATCCAAGTCTAAAAACAATTCTTTTGGATGCTGTTTGACATTGCTTCTTCTGGTGGATTGTTTCAGCGGTCTGTGACCCCTTTGGTTTCTTATGTCCCAGTCTGGAACAAGGTTTAGAGATGTTTAATGGGTTGCTGTCTCTTTTAAATTTGACATTGCACTTTGTAACTAGGATACATGCATTGTACTGCAGTGATTGATGAGCTTTTTTTAAGACCATTGTGGGATGTAAAGTGCACTTCCTCAGGACGAGCTTATATTGAGAGTTTAACCTGATTAGATCTAGATTCACATATTTTGTTGTCCCGTCTGATCTGGCCTCGTCTCTCAGAGTTGTGTGGAAATTGTGATGGATACATTATGCAAGTCCAAAACATTTGGTGGTGAATAAATAAAATGACCATGATGCGGAAACAAAAAAAACAAAAAAAACAAGACATAACAAAACAAATGTATACTTTTTACCATTGGTTTAATTGAAAATATTGACCAACATGCTGTTTACATTGAAATTCTTAAAAATAGGATTGCATCATGTACAGAAAAGGGTGTAATTATTTGTAAAATTGCTTTAATATTAATATTTTCATTTGAAAAGTACATGTTTTTATTTTGGATATAGGTAAAACCACAATAGGCCAATCAATTACCCCCCTCCAATAAAAAAAAATAAAGATTGAAAAGTGAATAAATGGTTCAAAGGCATGCATGAACAAAAAAGTGTAAAAGATATGATTAAGAAAAGATACCAAAAAATTCTCATATACTGTACAACTCCCCCCCCCAAAAAAAAAAGGTGCAAGGAAAAAATATCAGTCATGGATAATACATGTTGTATGTGAAATGAAGGAAGATTGGCAGATATTTGGAGCATTTCATGAAGAGCATTTGTCAGTGATTTTCACTAAATTGCACTCAGCCAATCAGATGCAAGGATTTACAGTAGCATATAACAGCTGATGGTGAAAATTACTGACAAAGACCTTCATGAAACACTTCACTGGATGGATAGTACAGGGAGGTATGGAGAGATCGCAAGGAGTGGATTAACTGGTAAGCTAGAGAGGAGAGGGGGAACAGAGGGGAGGAGGGGTGGTAATGAGGAAGGGAGCAGATTAAAGGTAATAAGGTAGTGGTTTTGTTCAAGGGTGAATAAAGAGACTTCAAAGGAGATTAAAAGACTTATTCTCATGGTAAGGAAATAAAAAAGGGGGAGGGGTTAGGGTCAATAGATACCCTTGACAACACAATTCAGTGCATTGTCTACATACTCTTGGCTACACAAAGTATCATTAAACTTGAAAATAAAGCACCTACACAAAAGACGTGGTATACCATGCATGACAGTGTCCAGTGCCCCGCCCTGCACACTTGAAAATTGGACCTTTGGTAGTGGTGTCACATTGTGTGATTCTGGCAGGAAGACCCCGACTTGGATCAGGCTGGTGGTCATTTTGTGAGGGCTGGGGTTTGCCCCATTGAATCAAAAGGTCAGCTGCTGTGGTATCTTGTATACTTGAATGAATCTTCTGGGCTGCTGGTCATTTTTTTTTAATCATGTATTTTTTTAAACAAAAAAAGTTATGTAATAAATCCCTTGGAAAATGAGATATTGATTTTCAGCTGTGCTTATTTGTGTAGATGGATGATCTGTACAAGTCCAGAAATAGACTTGCCCTACCCTTGTAAGTCTCCAACCACCCCCCCCCCCCTTACATTTTGCAAGCCAAAAGTGACATTGTCACAAGTTCCTCAAAACCCCCGTCCTTATAGATTTGTCATGGGGCAATTCCATAAGATATGTACGTCCAATACCCTAGATGTGGGACATTCCTGATTTTAATGTCCATTTAAATATTAAAATTAGTTAAGCTCTTATACAACTACTATTTTGGTATTGTATGTCGGACGTATGATAATATATTATGTAATTGCCCCATGGGTATTGTACAATGTAGAAAGGAAAGACACATGGGGAAGACTGGACAGGCAATGGTGCATGGATAGCGCCCACTAGTGTTGGGTAGGTATACATTCGCATATCGTAGGAGGTTGTTTATAAAATATATAGGGGAAATGGTCCAGGGGTGGAGATTTACCCCCATGGGTCTTCCCTGTGCCCTCTTCCTCACATCCCCTGTACCATTCCCCCCATTTATTTTGTACACAAGCATGCCGATAAGCAAAAGTTTATTAACTCGATGCTGTTGGGCACCCTTCCCCCATGAAAGAAATTGAGCATTAAGACAAATTAAGTGTCCAGTCTTCCCCTTGCGTCTTTGTAGAAGGTAATCCAAATTATGAGGGCTTTTGGTATCAATGTCAATTTTCAGAGATTTTATATTCAATGCCTTTATCAAATGATTTGTCACTGAATGACTTCTATATCAATTTATTGATGCAATTGTTATCAGTAGAAAGTCAACGATTTCTTTTTTATTTTTATAAACTCTCCTAATTTGGAATACCTTTTTGGCACTGCATAAGCTGAATATTTGAGCACAAAGATATTTTCAAGATTATAGTAGCAATTGATGGACTTCCAAAATTGGTGAAATGCAAAGCCCTTATGGGGGGGAATTGAAAGATAACCGAAATGACATATTTTTTTCAATTTGATAAAAGGGATTGTAGAGTTGTACAATCCTGATCTCTTTTTATACACTTCCTTTTAGTTTTTTTGTACTGTTTGAAAATAATAGGGGGTCCCAAGAGGGGCTGCCCTACCATAATTCAGCTTATAGAGCACCCTTTTTGACAATGTCACGTTATGACTTGCATTGTGTCCGCCCCCCCCCCCCCCCCCCCCACCTCCCATCCAGATCCTTCCCAAAGTAGAATGTTGCAAAATGGACTGATATTGAGGGTGAATTTTTCCTCCTTTAAAAAATATAATTCATAATACCATGGCAGCCATTTACTGCGTTATCCCGTTTCATGTATTCAGAGATGAAATATTCAAAATCTTTTCAAATAAAAGCAAGCTTGGTCAACCCCGAAGTTTATTCATGATGAAAGATGATAAAAAAAAATCGTAAAAAGTAAAATGCTTTTTCATAATGAATACCTCAATAACAAAGCACTTTGCAACATTCCAGGATGGTGTAACTATAAAAAAAAATGGGATTTATTTCATCTTGTTACAAGAGTGAACTTCACAAAATGAGAATAATTTTGTTTGAATAGATTGAGTTCGATGACAATTTATATTTGTTTAAAGTATTTTCTGTCAATGTGCTTTTTCACAGATTTTATTTGTATTCTTGAATAGTGATTACAATTAAAAAAATACAATGGCATTTCCATATTAAGCAAAAAAAGAAATTCATAATGGCAATATTGCAAAAGGATATTCATCTACGTTGGATGTTTCTTACATCTATTATTAGATGTTTTGGATCCGAGGTTAATAAGTTTTAAAGTTTACTTTGTTTGCGGAAGTAATTTGTAAATCAAATTAATTTGAACATTCTTTCATGAAGTCCACTCTATATGTGCAAGATGTGTGAAAATAGATCATGGTTGTAGGACGGCATTAAAAGGGCTCTCACTGGTTATTTTGTCCAGGGATGCCGTTTTCACACTTTTAGAAGTTATTTCTAGTCATAGAAACATTTTGTGTACGAAATGGGGCATTCTAGATGATTTTCACCAATTTTAACTGGCATATCCCTATTGCTCTGATATAGTCCAATTGTGAAAGCCCCTTCAGATGGCTGTAATCAGAATCACAGAGAGAGAGAATGGGAGGGAGGAAGAGGGAGGGTGGGGGGTGAGAACGGAGAGAGATAGAGGGAAGGAGAGAAAGATAGATTGATGGGAGAACGAGGGAGAGGCAGATAGAAATAGAACAGGAGAATAGACAGAAGAAAAGAAGAGGAATTGATCAAATTAAAAATTCATGATAAATAAAAAATTATGACGGGTAAATATTTAAGGTTGAGAGGTCAAAGAAATACAGAAAGCTGTAATAAGTCGGAGAAAAGAAAGGTTTAAGAAATAGAAACATAAATACAAATTAGCAGAGACGTCGAAGCAAAAAGAAGAAAAAGAATAGAGAGAATGTTTGGTTAATGATGGAATATAAGGAAATAAACAAAAATAGTTTTGGGGGGGGGACGGCTAGAGAATGAAGGGTATGAGAATCAATACAAGTAGCCAAATGAAGCTGTAACAAGATCATTTAATAATGTGTTTCATAAAGCAGTTCGTAAAGTTACATAAGACTACGCACGATTGGAACATGTTCTTAGGTGCTAAGTCTGCTCACGTACCATATAACTAGTCGTGCGTAAATTAATTCGTAACTTACGAAAAGCTTTATGAAATACTAATCGAATAAAATCACAAATTCTAACACAAAGTTGCTAGTTTTACTTGCGGAGGAACTTATAGTTCGCATTTTCCAAGCACATTTCCGATAATAGACAAGTCGTATCTTTGGTTTTAAGGTGGAGAAGCTAATAAAAACTGACCTTGAAAGCATTATAGGCCCTACATTTTACTTTTCAAATTATATGCGTAATTATGAAAAAGATCATTTTGACGACTTAAAGCTTATCAAATGATAATGATTACCAAACTGTGGATGAAGAAATGTAGGCAAGCATAGTAATCGATTCTTTAAAGGGGAAGTTCACTTTGAAGATTTTTTTTTTTTAAATAGTTTGAAAAATTATTTTAAAATCAATGAAATATAATTTTCTAAAAACGAAAAAAAGAAGCCTTTATTGTAACTTTAATTTATATATTAACAGACAAACCATTTTTCACCCGCTCCTGAAAGAAAAAAAAGTTACCACAAACCATTATCTTATAGGAGGTGCACATGCTGCTTGCTCTGGAAGTAACAAGAAACATATAAAGTTCTAGTAGCTTTATTAATCGTTGATTGATTTTCCTCAAACCTTCACCGATATTTCTACTATTTTTCTTTTAGTATTTTTATTACAAACGTTTCGCCAGGGTGAACTTCCCATTTAAGAATGAATTTCAAAAGACATTACTACAGTCAGTCACACCAACGAAAGGGACTCCATTCTGACCGATTGTATGTTCTTATATGTGACGTATGTTTGTCCATCCATCTATGTCAATGTGACCGTGGGTTAACTTCGTTCCCAGGAAAGAAATATCCATAAATAGACCAGTTCGTAGTTACTTCATGGACAATTTTGGTCAAATTACCTGTCATTTCTTTCATCATGATAGGCAAATTTCAAAGCAAGATATTACGTAAGCTAATTGCCTTACATATCAGGATGAAGAAATTGAATAGACCAGGTGACTAGAATAGCACACCAATGAACACTTTATGAAGGTATTTGTTGCATTCCTACTTTGAATGCAAATCATAGCATGTTGCACAATGTACGTGGCAAACTGTGAAATACCAGTCGTTTGTGGACGCATTGTTGTTTTTGTGGATGTAAATGAAAACCACAATTCAAAAGAATATATGAATAATCAAGACATCAAAGTTGGTGCTTATCTCATTAGATTTTAAACCACCATGTCACTTTAGTACAAATGACCTTCCTCTGATCATGCGTAGAATCTTTTGATCATGCGCAGAAAGGAACTACGAACTGGCTTAACATGTTTATTAAAGTTTTGGTTTTATTATCACGTCAGTTTCTAACCCGACTTTGCATTCAAAATTGGAGAGGGATAAGCCCACTTATGTTTCATACTTCTATATATTTTATTATAATTTTAAAATGTAAAGCAAACTTGACGAAATGCATCGTGAATAATGATAATGATCCCTGAACAACAACGCACTATTATATATATTTTTCAGTGGGTGACTCTCTTCAATTCTTGAATCAGTGCCATTCTCTGCCTAAATTGGTACTCCGGGCTGAAAATAATTAATCTGAATAGAATAAAATTAACCAAACAAAATGCTGAAATTTTCATCAAACTCTGATGACAAATAACTATTGTATTGAAATCAGTTATACGCGCCTGAATATTCATTAGGAGGGCTGATGATATCATGCCACAAAAAATCATGTTGTTATGTTCTTACATGAAATCATTTTTGTTTGATGTCTCCTTTGTAATAAAAAAAAATTGCAGCAGTGAATACCTTATGCATCAAATCAGCTGTCAATCCATTTTTTTTTATTCCTGATGGAAAAATTGAATAAAATTTCATACAATAAAATACAAAAGAATAAATGGGGAGCATGACGTCATCAGCGTGCTCATTGCACATTCATCATGTTCGTGAAGACATAATGCAAGGCTTTAAAGTATCATAATTTTCTTATCCTTTGTCCGATTTTGATGAAACTTTCGGTCTTTTGTTCATCTTATCTTACTTTATCTGTTTAAACCGCATTAGTTTCAACCTGGAGTACACCCTTAACACAGTGTCACAAAGAACATTCCTGTTACTTAATTCACTGCTCCGTGGCTTGTCATTCTCTGTGCTCTGAATGGGTGCTTAAGCAGGTAGGGGAAAGCTCGATCAAGACATCCAGAAATGCATAGGTGATGGCGACGAACTGACTGCTTCACCGTAGACTTGTTGAGTTCTTAAAATGGTTGATGCAAATGGAATCTGCAATTAATTCAATATACAAAAGAAGACAATTAAGACAAAGTCAACATATTTTTTCCCCTGAATTTCAAACGAAGAAAAAAAATTGCAAAAGTCAGAATGTATAGGCCTATTGTTGTCTTAATTTCAAGTTCTTGAGTAAAAAAAATACGATTTGAATATAATTCATGATAGCAGGTAAAAAAAAACTTATCATAAATCAATGATAACCACCTGGAAAAAAAGAGGCCCAAACAGTATGTTTTGGAAGACAAGTATTGAAAAATGTAACAAATTTTACCTCCATTTTGTAGTGAATATCTTTTATTTATTATTTATTTTATTTTTTTTTTGGGGGGGGGGCTTTTTAAATTTACATCAGTAAAAATAGTTCCCACCCAGGGTCAGCCATGTCTCCACTTCAATTTCTTTATTAAAAAATGAATTGAATATTTATTCATTTATTTTCATTTTTTCCGGTAAAAATTGGCATGATACAAGAAATGGCACTTGCTAACACATACATCGGTCCGCAGGTGAAAGGGGGCACAGACACGTTCGTGAGGGGAATTTTTTCTTAGGTGAAAATGGGCACTGGTTCGAGAAAGGGCACTGGTTCGAGAAAGGGCACTTACAAGAAGGCAATGGGGCACTTGCTCACACCCAAAAAGAACCCTCCTTCGGTGAAAGGGGCACAGTACACTTCGTAAGGGGGCATTTTTATTGCGTAAAAAATGCCCCTTTTTAAAGGCTTCAAAAAGGGGGGCACAGTGCCCCAATCCCCCTGTATTTTTGGTTGATTAATGATTAATAAGCAGAATTTGAGTAATTTTGCTAAATAAGAATATAAATTAACCACTCAATCATATTGCACCTCTTGCATTGCAAGGCTTATAATTTTTCATTCGTAAAATGAATATTATAGCTCACACCCAAAAAGAACCCTCCTTCGGTGAAAGGGGCACAGTACACTTCGTAAGGGGGCAAGAAAGAAGAAACAAAAATTCATAATAAGCATGAAATCATCAGGAAACATATAGAAGCAAAAATCAAGGTATCTTTTAAAAGGAATTCTTACCAGTCTGACACTGATATCCATGGGATTTCCTGCAATGTCTTGGACTTCTACAGCAGCTGCAATTAAACCATTGCATAGGATTTCAGGGGTTCTGCTTCGATCGGCATCAACTGTCCACTTAAATCAATCTACATATCCTTCCTGGTGATAATTAAAAAGATATATTGTGACGAAGAGTCCACATTTTATTTCACAAATGAAATCAGAGTAAAGTTTGTAAATTTGTTTCAGAAATTTAAACAGAGTTGTATATATTTTCAGTAATATTCAACTAAGTGAGATATTTTCATATACTGAGACATGGCTCAGACCTAATTCACATATACCTCTTTATTACTTCGAGAATTATGACATGTTAACGAATAATCGAATATGTAAACAGGGAGGTGGAGTTACAGTATATATTAACAAATCTCTAGCATAAACAGAGACCGGACTTAACGTACATGTTTGAATCTCTAGAAACCATATTTATAGAGGTTAAACCAAACAATAACACACGCTCTTGGTATATTATTGGTATAATTTATAGACCTCCCTCGGGAAATGTAGATGGTTTTATTTGTAAAATGAATTCTATTCTGAGTATTGTCAATAACGAGCACAAAAATGTCATTTGCTTGGTGATTACAACATAGATCTCAATGATATGAATGCTTCTCAAACCACCAAGAACTTCTTTGACTGATTAATACCAACTCTTTAACGCCGTTATTATCTGTACCCACACGTATATCACTGGTCACACTGCAACCCTCCTTGACAATATATTAACGAATGATGAAAATAACTTGATGAATTTAGTGTTTGTTTCCGATGTAAGTGACCACTTACCTGTTTTTATCATCACTGAAATCCCTTCCTCAATAGATAGTCTTAACAATGCTTATTCTAAACGGTCCATTTCAGACACTTCCATTGCAACCTTTTACCATAAAATTTCTTCCGTCAATTGGCCTATTAATGTTGATGATCCTAATAGTAGTTATGATAGATTTCTAACGATATTCCTTAAATTATACAATGAATGTTTTCCTATTATTCCTGCTAAGCATAAAAGTTCTTCAAATTAACCTTGGTTTAAAAAATATTTAAAATGACTGTCAAAGAGAAACTAAAATTGTATCGAAACTACCTTTAAAACCCTTCTGATAGCAATAGAGAGAAATATAGGTCTTTGGGAAACATTTTTACTAAAGAACTACGCAAACAAAGGAAAAATACTATGATCAGCTTTTCAAATACACCAAAGGTAACTCATCTAAAACATGGAAAATATGGAATAATATGTTGGGTAAAACTAAAAGGTCAATTATACTACTTTTGAAAATAATGGAATCACCCTTGAAGATGCAGAAGTTGCAACTCAATTCAATTACTATTTTATTAATGTGGCACTTCTTTTAATATCAGAAAACATACGGTCAACTGATCATAATTATTGCCCTCCAACACCAAAGAACCCCTATTCTATATTTTGTACTCCAAATAAATACTCTGAAATAATCGACATAACCAGCAAACTAGAGAATGGAATTAGTCCTGGATTTGACAGTGTAGATGTTTCCATTGTAAAAAAAATCTTTGTCATAGCCAAACGAATTTGTAAATTATTTGATTTATCTATAAATAATGGTAATAATTATATTTGCTTATATAGCGCCTAACACTTACTTTGTCAGAAGTCTCTAAGCGCTCTACAGTATATGCAGCATAATTACCCTGGCTTTAGCAGTGCAGCTGTTACGCGCGCTGCGTTTCAAGGAATAAATTCCTGCCAGGTACCCATTTACCTCACCTGGGTTGAGTGCAGCACATTGTGGATCAATTTCTTGCTGAAGGAAATTACGCCATGGTTGGGATTCGAACCCACGACCCTCTGTTTCAGAGTCCGGAGACTAATCCACTGGGCCACAACGCTCCAGCTGATTATTGTTCCTGACCAATTAAAAATAGCAAAAATCGTACACATATATAAGAAAGGACAAAATAACGTATACAGCAATTATAGGCCGATCTCATTATTGGCCATATTTTCAAAAATATTAGAACGATGAATGTATAACCGGATCTTAAATGTTACAAATAAACAAAACATATTGTATTGCAATCATTTCGGATTTAGACCACAACATTCAACTTCATCTGCCTTTATTGAATTTATTCATTATGTATCTAATGCTATTGACACCAAACAGTTCATTTCATTTATTTCTGCAACACTTTTTCATAAACACATGAACAAAGAAAATACAATAATAATATACGTATAACTTACAAGCAAAACATTGAACATAATTGCATTTTCTATTAATATATATTGATTGTTAGAAGGTTGCAGGGGTTACCACTACAGTGCGTCCCAAAAAACTATACACTTTTGAAATGGCTGCCAAATAAAAAAAAATATAGCACTTTGGGGGAAAAGACTTATAGATATGGAAAGCCAATAAAGTCAACTTTCAAGTGACACCAAAAACTTGGAAAACTATTCATGCTTGAGCGAGCACTGCCCACTGAAACAAAGGGTATGAAAATTAGGGTGGGCCGGAATGCCTTCCAATTTCTTTCAGGTTTTTGGTTTGGTACTTGCAAAGTTGAGGGTTATTTGGTAAATTAAAGATCAGTTGTGATCAGTTTGTTGTTTGTGAAAATTTAATGCATTATTAAATTGAAATTTAATGCATGAGTGGTCGTGAATCGCAGTTTTTAGTGCAGCATTTTGTCTAATGTGGATCTCAACAATGTGTTTATGAAAGTCAGAAGAGGGGGGTAATTATGACTTAGGTAGGTGAAGTACGTGGATGGGATAAAGGTCAACAGAACATTTAGCAACCCCTCCCTCCATCTCACCCCCCTCCCCCCGCTTCTCTCCTAGTTCCTGAGAGACTAAGCTCGGCTAGGCTGGGCAGGAATTAGCCTTACGTTTTTTTTTAGTGGTAAGTCCTTTGGAACTTGATAAGCTAGATTAATGAGTTCGATAAGTTTTGGTTTCTTATGTAAATTTCATGAGTTACGGTACACCATGTGGAGTGTTATAGAAGCAGTGGATAGAAGAAGAGAGGAAGTGGATAGGCGAGAAAGTGGAGATTTGAGAATAGAGTATTCTTTCTTGAGAATAGTCCTGAAAAGGACTGTAAACCAGAAGGAATGTTGAGTGAGAACAGCTTGAGTAGTAGAGCTGATGAGGAGATGCTGGCTTGCGTCGGCGAGTAGAGATGATGAGTAGTAGAGAGACTCGACGTTTCGGACAGGTTGACTGTCCGTCTTCACTTTCTCGCCTATCCACTTCCTCTCTTCTTCTATCCACTGCTTCTATAACACTCCACATGGTGTACCGTAAACCACATCAGCAATTGTACATGCCACCATGCAAACCTTCAAACAAGATGTAAATTTCATGAGTTACTAAATTGAAATTTAATGCATGAGTGAACATGAATTGTAATTTTAGTGTAGCATATTCATCTTGTGGACCTTAGAAGTGTGTTCGTGAGAGTCAGAGTAATGTGATGGTACCTGTTACAAGCAAGAGGATGAGATATGCTAAGACTTGGTTAAAGGGCATTCCTCTTCTTTTTGTCCTTTTACAAATTAAAAGTCATATGTACCGTCCGGACGCGTCCCCTCTCCATTTCCCAGCCCCCCTCTCTCTGTCTCACTTCCTGGATTGTAGCCTATTCAAAACTTAACTGCCAAGTGACCGGTTGCTGATGGTCACTTTTATTGAATAATTACCAAGAAATTTAATGATTATGATGATTAATAAAATAATTTATTGAAAAACCTTAATGTTTGATTGATCACATTGCACATAGAATGAGTTAATTTACTGATAAATTGTTGATGAAATGATTGATAGGAAAAAGTTGATGCCCCAATTCAGAATTATTCATTAAATCAACATTCCGCTCTGGACTTCACGAGTACATGACAATAGCCATCAGTCTCTCAACAGGAGGGGGGGGGGGCGGGGGCTGAATGTTCTCTTGACCCTTACTCCATCAACCTACTTCTCCCACTTAAGTCCTATCTCACCCCTATTCTCCCGACTCCCATGAACACATTGCTGAGATCCACATGATAAAGTTGAAATGCTGCCCCAAAAATGTAATTTGTGTTCACTCATGCATTAAAGTTCAATTTAATAATTTATAGAATTTGCATAAGCAACCAAAAGTGGTCACGGTTGCTCATTAATTTATCACAACGCCCTTAACTTTAAAAACTGACATAAATTGGAAGGCTAATTCCAGCCCACCCTAATTTTCATACCCTTTATTTCAGTGGGCAGTGCTCGCTCAAGCAAGAATAGTTTTCCAACTTTTTGGTGTCATTTGAAAGTTGACTTTATTGGCTTTCCACATATGCAAGTCTCTTTCCCCAAAGTGCTTTATTTTTTTTTATTTGGCAGCCATTTCAAAAGTGTAGTATTTTTAGGGACGCACTGGATAAGCTAAGCTTGACTGCGTGGCAGCCCCAGAAAACAATAATTATTATTCATCCAAAATATCTTAACGTAAGTGTGCAGGTGCGAAATGACGGGGGGGGGGCGCTTGGTCCTCACAATGTATTTTTTTATTTAAATTTTTTTTATGTGTCTCATTAGATAAAGCGAAAGAGCAATTTTGAAATTAACTCTCTGAATATTCATTCAATAATAATGTTTTAATACCTTTTTAAAGGGAAAAATGAATCTTAACTGTTTGAGTGAATCTGGCAATGTATTCCATAATGTCAGGCCCATTATGTCTAAGCGTTTTATGTGCTAATAGTGTTTTAGGATTGTCTAAGTGAATATTCTGACGTCCGTGTTGGGTATGAATGTAAGTTGCTAAAATATGAAAAGAAATCGCTTAACACAGGAGGAAGCAGTTTGTAATTATTTATACATATTTATACATAGAAATAGCTATTTGTATAGTATTTATATCATATATCTTGTACGTTTTTAGACGATAAAAAAGTGGATCAGTGTATGAAAGATATGTTGATTTTGTGCAGATCCTAACTAACACTTTTCTTTTGTAATAAAAGTAACTGTTCAATGTTAGTTTTACTACAGTTTCCCCAGATAATGTTACAATAATTAAAATATGGTAGTACCAATGCATTGTATATCATTAAAAGGCAGTGCTCTGGCCAAAAATATTTTAATTTGTATAATATTCCAATTCCTTTAGCCATTGATGATGATATATTGCTTACGTGTTGGTTCCATGATAAATGTTTGTCTATTGTAATACCAAGAAATTTAACATAATCTTTTTTTTTTATCTATGGGCTCATTATCATTTACAATGTCTTGGGGAAAATCGTCATTCTTATGAGTAGTTTGAAAATTAACAACATGAGTTTTAATTATGTTTAACGATAACTTGTTACATTTAAACCAGGAAGAAACACTTTTTAATTCTAAGCTCATTATATTAATCAATTCATCTAAATTTCTGTGAGATAATAAGATGTTGGTGTCGTCAGCATATAAAATAAACGAAAAAATATGGGAAGAATTTACTATATCGTTGATACATATTAAAAACAGAAGTGGTCCCAAAATCTAACCTTGTGGCACTCCACAATTAAGAAAGGACAACGGAGATCTAATATCATTAGTAAAGACGAATCGTTGTCGATTTGAAGGATAACTTTTAATCCATGACCTGGCAACTCCACGTATTCCGTAAGTATATAATTTATGTAATAAAATTTGATGATCAATGGTGTCGAAGGCTTTACTTAGGTCCATAAACAAACAACTATTAGTTTTATTCTCGATTTATCAAAAGCCTTTGACCGTCTTGACCATAAATTTTCATTGTATAAACTTAACTGCTATGGAATAAGAGGTACAGCTTTAAAATGGGTTAACAGCTATCTGTCGGGGCATAAACAATATACTATTTATAAAAAACACAATTCTGAATTTAAGATAATTTTGGAAGGCGTTCCTGAAGGTTCAATCTTAGGTCCCCTTCTATTCTTAATATATATATATGGATGATATCAGATTCACTTCCAAAAAGTTGCATTTTACAATATTTGCTGACGATACAACAATTTCCTTTTCAAATGATAATGTAAATGAATTAAGTGAAAATCTCAATCAAGAATTAGTTCATGTAGAAGCACGGTTAGTCAAGAATAAACTCATGATAAATATTTCTAAAACAACGTCAATGGTATTTTCAAATCGCCACTTCAATCCCAACGATGTTAGAATATATCTCAGCAGTAAGGAAATTCAACACACATCTTATACAAAATTTCTTGGCATCCAACTTGACGATAAACTCTCCTGGCCCAATCACTTTAATTATTTATGTTCGATTATTTCAACAAATATAGGTGTAATGAATAAATTAAATTTCCTTCCCCAAAACATATTAATCAACCTTTATTATACAATGGTTTATCCCTATTTAACTTATTGTAATGTTGTATGGGCCACCGCAGCCAACAATAACCTTAATATGTTAAGATTATTTAAATTACAGAAAAGAGCAGTAAGAATAATATGTAAAACTTCATTTAATGCCCACACTAGTGTCCCTATTCAAAGATTGAATATCCTGAGTGTATTTGACCTTTATAAACTATCCCTTGGATCATTTATTTATTCTTGTCACAAAAAAGATAATTCCTGAATCACTGAGCAGATATTTTTGTCTCAATACTACTACCCATTCACACCAAACTCGTGGACAACTTGATTTTCGCATGCTCCCCGTCCGTACTACTTTTACTAAAAAACTATAATGTATTCAGGTCCCAAATTATGGAACTCTCTTCCCCCTACACTTAAAAATAGTTTATCTCATAATAGTTTTCAACGTCAGTACAAAGAAATCATGTTAACAAAGTTCGCATCCAATAACAACTAATTGTAATATGACTATATAATCTTTGTGTTTGCCCTTCTACAATTATTCTCACTAATTTCACCTGTCGATTTTCTGTGACCCTCCACATACGCTAGTCCTTTAACTTTTTTCTATCATTTTCCTAGAATGGCAAACACTTCATTTAACTTTGTTAATGTTTGTTTTTCCCTTGTATTCCTTTGTTTTTGTATGTTCTATTTTGTATCACTTCTTTTTCTTTCTTTACTGGGCTGGAACTTCTAAGATCCAACAGATCTTTAATACCAGTCCACACTCGAAGCCTGTTTTGTACACCATTTACCGTATTAATCATTGTTGTTTCTTTTTGTTCTTGTCATTATGTATTTCTTATTAACCTGTATATCTTATGCTATTTTTATCGAGTGAAATAAACGAATTGAATTGAATGAGTTTAAGAAATTCGTTCGAATTATTTACAATTTTTACTTTGTAAACTGCATTGTACGACATTTGATTTGAGAGAAAAAAATAAAACATCTTAAAAAATTATATATATGTAAAATGTAATAATCGAGGACAAATTCTGGCGATGTCAATGATGAGGCTATTTAAACATTGATAATTACAAGTTCACATATTTGTATAGACCAGTTAATATACAGTCTAACGTCAACGACATACATTGATACATTGACTCGCTGTTTTTTTTTTTGAGGTGCAAAAAAAAAGTAAGCAAAATGATATTAATTTCCAGAAATCAGTTGCAGCTCGGTTAACTGGAACATGTACACTCATTGCTTTGACTAGTAAGGTCAATAGTGATTGCCTTATGTTTAAATCTACACGTACGCATAGTTTATCCGATGAAAAACCCCAGAAATTTAAATTGACAAATTCTCTTACCTGTGCATAGTCCGCTTGTTGCTGTATCTTGCATGCTGAAATGTAGACTGCACAGTGCAGACAATAAACGTATAATGAGAAATAAGAATTTAATATCTGTAGCTTTTATTCCTTTCAAGTTTTGTTTACAGACGAGGGAGTCGTTCTTGACGCATGCATAAGCTTTAACAGGCTCATTACTTGTATATAATTATATTGAACGAAAACATGTGCGAATGTCGCCCATTCATGCACTGCCTCCATTATTCTGAGCAATTTATTCAGATTTTCCCGCCATTGTACGCTCGTGTCGCCTCAGTGCGCATTACGTAATCGCCAAGTTCACCTTTTATCGGCACCGACTAACTTTCAAGCCCTGTGTGAAGGATTGATTTTGGAAACTGTACAGCCTTTAGTAAATTTATGACAAACCAGTCATATTTTTAGTAGATGTCATATTATTCAATCACTCTTTTTGTTGCTTGCATCTGTATTTTTGTCAGATTTCAAACATAATAGTGTAAAACCAATACTGTTATCGTTGAATTACATAGATGACATCTGGAAAAAAAAATGACCATTTGAAGTGAAATTGTGTGTTGAATATGCAAATGCTTTTCATGATAAGAAATAATTATTTTCTGAAAATTATTTTTGTTTACTGGCTTGTGGTTTATGTGGTAAAGAATGTGGGTGCTAAATTTCGGTGCAATCACACGAACGGCGGCCGAGATCAGAAGGGGGGGGGAGGGGGCAACATGCCCCCTCGTCATCAATACATCCTTAACAGCCCAGTCCTAACTCTTTTAGGGGGTTAGTCCAAGGGGCGTTTTTTAAGATGCTTTATTTAAAACTGAACTGAAATGAGCAGTTCCTCGATGAATCACATACATGCTTGATATTTCAATAACTCCATTATCTGTCTCAATTGCAAAAACAGTTCTCTCCGCAAGATGCTACCGCCCTTTCACACGTAAAGAAAAATCGTAATTTGTATGACAAATATTTAGCACGTGTGAAACCAAAATGATTAGAATCACAATTGCTTATCACAGTCACGATTACAATTGCAACCATCATTACAATGGGCCTTTTCACACGTACATCTTGAATCATCATTGTATAAATGATGATTGCTATTGTAATCGCGACTGTGATTAACGTTCAGTTATCAATCAAATGATCAATGGCTATACCTCTCTCTCTCTCTCTAATTCTTCCTTCTTTCTTCTTCTCCCTCTCTTTCTTTCTTTCTTTCTTTTTTCTTTCTTCCTTCCTTCCTCCCTCCCTCCCTCCTTTCTTTTTTAATTTCTTCCTTCCTTCCTTCCTTTCTCCCTTCACTTCCTTTCTTCCTTGGTCCCGCTCCTGCTCTTTCCCTACTTTGTTAAAAAATAAAAAATGACTACAAATTTTTCATTCTTCTTTTTTATCATCGCTTTGATGAATATCAATAATTTAATTATATGCATACTTTCAAAAGAAAAATTGGTGCTTTGTGACAAGGTAATCATCATTGAATGAATGTTTCTCTATACACACAGGAATTACATCATATATTGGCAGATAGTTTTAACTATACACATAATATGTTTTGGCATTTTGTATTACCTCTCCATACCAATCTCTAACATCTACAAATATAATAATTCCTATCATGATTCTCTCTCAAAGTCTGAAGTTGCTATTACAAGGTACTTTTCAGATTCTATAAAATTTATCTTTCTAAAATCTCTTTTGTGGCACTCTTTTGAACCACAAACCTGCAATATTCTGGCCAATGCAGCAGCCGTGCACTACCTGCAGAAGACGACAGTAGTATAGTAGACAAAATTTTCAAGAAGTAAATACCTAATATACTTAATTATTGTGTTTTTGATGACAAAAAAGATTTGAAATTGTAATTATTTTTATAATTCCAAGCTACGATGGTGAATTAAGCTCATAGGAAACTTGATTTTCAAATTGTAATTTGATCAGGTATATATCGATAGGTGACACAACATTTGCTCCGATCTCATCTCAGAGTTGGGATTGTAATAAAAGTTTTTTTTCTATTTAGAGCTATGTAGAGATAAGGATTAGGGTATATCTAGGGCCTTTTCACACGTGAATCTTGAATCATCATTGTAATGATGATTGCTATTGTAATTGTGACTCTGATTAGCGATCGTGATTCTAATCATGTACTAGTTTGGTTTCACATGTGCTAAATATTCGTCATTAGCCTTATGTTTCACTGAAATCATAATTCAAATTACGATTTTTTTTTCTGTGTGAAAGGGCGGTTATTTTCGGAGGCTAGGCTTCATGTTTGGCATGACGTGCAGATTTTCCACAAAAGCCAGAGCAAATGTCATGGAACCATGTCAAATATGATAGTCGAGTAGTAGTTCCATCTACCTGATTTGTTATGGTGCGTATGAAGTGCTGAATATAATTATTTTAGAAAAAGAAGTATTCACTCTTAATTCGATGGATTCACAATATGGTGCGCCATCTCTCCGTTGCAATGAACAGGACAAATTTGTAACTTTGGGGTCGACATCATGCGCAGGCAGCGCACATGTAGTGTAATGTGACTGTGATACTTCAGAAATGACAACGACTGTGATGCTTCAAAAATGAAAAAACACATGGCAACAATAAAGAATTCATCAAAAACGGTCTTAATTTTGCAAAGAAATATGCAGGCAAATTTCTCTCTCATCTCCTAGACCCTAGTAAACAGCATATCTTGTCAAGCCGCGTCGGCCAGCGCTGAATAATCGTATGCATGCACTTCAGTACTAGCGCGTGCCACAGATGTTGAACTTTTTCCCATGAGGCACTGCGAATTTCAGCCTGACGATCCGCTGCAAGCGATAGAAGGCGCACCGTATTGTGAATCCACCAAATTCCACTTCATTTCGTGATAAAATCAGCCATCACAATTATAACAGTCATTCTACTGTATAAATGATGAGGTAATATTGATTGTATTTACAAGAACATACTAGATGTGTTAAGAAGAGTTTAAAGGTGTTGTATTTTGTACTACACGTTCATAAAATATCAGTTTTGTTCATTTCCTACACTCTTTATCATTCCAATCTATCATTTCCTTAGTTCACTTTGTACCTTGTCTACAATGTATTTAGTCACTAAAAAACTTAAATAGTTTCTTGTAGTTCATACAATAAAAAATCAAATTCAAATGATCTCTTAATCTACCGATACTCTGACCCACGTTACATCTATGCAATAGAAAAATAAATAAAATTTGCTCTCAGGCTTAAAGGGGAAGTTTATCCTGACAAAAAATTTATTGTAATAGCAGAAAAATAATGAAAGGATATTGCCAAAAGTTTGAAAAAAATCCATCAAAAGAATAAAACAGTTTTGAATTTTAATTATCTGATTTGTGACGTCATATGCGAGTAGCTTTCCTACATATCATATCGTAAAAATCAATGAAATGTCATTTTCTCAGAAAATTGAAAATGGTTTTTACTGTACCAACAGTATAACAAAATACAAATCATTATTCACCCATTCCGAAAATGAAAACGAAAGCAAGTCTTCACAAACCATTTAAAAAAGTGAAATTTATGCATTTTATATTACAAAACACATGGGGAAGCTGCTCATTTTTAATGTCACGAATCCAAAAGTTAAAATTCTAATAACTTTCTTAATCTTTAATGGATTTTACCCAAACCTTAACCGGTAATTTTTATCATTTTTCAGCTTTTTTTTACAACAAACTTTTCTTCAGGGTGAACTTCCCTTTTAACTGTAAAAGTCTGCACTGTATAGCACTGTAAACAAACATAAAATGAAACAAAACACTGAATATTCATGCAGATAGTACAGGAAGCCAGTTTTCATAGATTTTGTTATCAAACATCCATGCATGTTTTGCATATAACGACAATACCTGAAATTCCTTTTTTGACAGGTGCAATAAAAAAACTATTGCCACTAAGGACTGTAAAGGTGAATAATCGATTACTATTACATATATCAAGAACGTGTTGCTCTGAAAAAAAAAACGAATTAGCTCTATCATTTAGATATTTTTGATTGGAGGAAACATAAAGTAGGTATCTTATAACTTACAGTTATAATCAATCTTAAAATCAATTGCATCATTCTAATGTACAATTTTATATATTTTCATAACTGATACTAATCATAATTGATTATATTAGATAGCCAAGACAGTTAGCCAAGCGCGATTGGTCAATTGCGCGTCACGTGATATGATCGAAATCCATGTATTTTCCCAGCCGGTCCACCTTCGATGAAAATATTGACTAACCGGTCCATGAATATATTTTTAGGTGTATGGCGCCCTCTTGTGGATTAGATGTAACCATGAATTATCGGCCTGCCTTGGACCTGGACTGGGCTCGAACTTAGATTTAGATCTAGGGCTAGGCCTAAACAAAGTTGATTTAAATAGAAAAGGGTCATTCACTGCGTTAAGGCTAACGTTACTTAGATATATATAGATCAAGTTCTAATGTTAGATCTATACCAGTTCAATTAATCACTTTGAATATCATAAACATGCTGCACGCATCGTTAGGCCTAACTTTATCTTTATCATTAGAGGCTATCTAATATAACAGATATTGACTGATGGGATGTGTAAAACAAACATTGTTTGGACCACCTAAAGGATTAATATTTTCCCTCGTGATCATATTTTCCCTCAGCGCTGCGCGCTTCGGGAAAATATAACCCCTCGGGAAAATACAAATCCGGCGGTCCAAAGAATGTTTATATTACACACCCCATTAGTCAATATCTGTATAGTATTTTCTCTGCTACAAAAGGTTGCCAATTTGTTTGTTTATACCTTGTAATGTTTGTTTATACCTTGTAATGTTCAAACTTATTCAGACATTTATTCAAACTTTCTGAAACTTTTTGCTGAAATAAACTCCGGGTGGGTGTTTCATAAAGCTGTTCGTAAGGTACGAATGACTTTACGCACGACTGGTGATCCTTTCTTGTGCTATCTGATATCCCTATGTAATTGAGTTATGACCCAAGAAAAGGTTCAAGTCGTGCGTAAAGTCGTTCGTAACTTAACGAACAGCTTTACGAAACACCTACCAGATTCTCTTGGGAGGTTACAAAATACCTTAAAATTAGACTCACATTCCCTTATACATATATTAAACGCTTTTACAAATTAATCAATGTCAATATACATGAAGAGGTAATACTGAAAATACAAAATAAGTGCAGCTTTGTACAAGCTACCGAGTAGAAACAACTGTAATTGCTTCAGAAATCTTTGATTGCAATAAAGAATTAAACGAAAGAAAATACTTTCTTGGTCCAGAAAATCATAGAAAGACAAATGACAGATTAGATTTGCAGGATTGTGTAGCAACATGCATACCGAAATTACAAAGCTTAAATAGTCATTTCCTTTATTTTGTACAATTTGAAAGTATTTCAACGAGTGTCAAGATTGTTAGATTTAGGCAATTTTTCAACCACTTGGGCCAGATTATGATAAAATTCTTAAGAGTACTCACATTTAAATTTCTCTGATTTTTTATATCTTAATAGAGAATCAAATACACATTTAAATATCTTAATTTTCAAATTTACAATTGCTGATTTGTAAGGTTATTTATTGAATAACTTATTGAATAACTTAACAACACACACTGACGTTTTTTGAAGTACTGATTATTCTTCTTAAAGATTCTTTTTCTTCTGTTACATTACATTCCGATGAGTCTTCAATGTGAGAAAGATAATCATTCAATCAACTCTTATTCTCATAGATTGATAAATTGATAAAAATTTACATTTCTTTTCTTTTACATTGGCAAGAGGGAATCTGAACTGCACTTCAGTGTTAAATACAAAAAGCTAAATGAGTTGCCAGGGAAGCTGGAATATTCTGCTTCCATGGCAACTTATAGAATGGGAAAACTCTCCAAACACAACAGAGTACTTATGATGGAACAAATAGGAAATGAAATATTTGTTATCTGGAAAAAATGACTAGAAACTAATGGTTAAGATAAATATGGAATCACTATGTAGTAACATGACAAACATTCATCACAAAAAAAAAATCATATTCAGAACCTTCAAATAAACACAATTTTGACATTCTCTTCATTTAACATGTCAGCATGTTATACATAATTGCACTTGGATCATTCATAAAGACATCAACTAGAAATAATTTACTGTTTCTATGTACATTAACATCAAAGAACTAGAAATCATTGAATTAAATTTGATCAACAGCAAAGAAACAGATTTTTTTAGATTTCAATATTAATTCACATCACATATTCACAAATAACTTCCAAGCCGTTTAATCAACATTTAAGGCTATCGCACACCTTAGGACCCAACTGGTCTGCAACTGATTGAAGGGAAATGTGACATCACAGCTTTTGTTCAGTTTGAATGTCGCGACTGGTTTGGAGACAAATCAAAAGGAAAATCATAAAGGATTTAACATATTCAGTCCTTACAACTGGATCGCAACCTCAATCCAACTTCCAGCCAATCGGACAGCAGAATCGCACTTAAATACTGATGCATACACGCATATATGCAATGCGCATACGCAGTAGTAAGCGTCATTGTCTCAGTTGCTATGGCAAAAAGCAAAAAGCGCATGCATGAATCGCAGGTTAGCATAGTGGGATTGCAAGGTGTGCGGTGTCGAGGCTTCTGACTACCTTGCGATTCATCTCCCCTCACTCAGTCGCAGACCAGTCATAGACCAGTCGGGTCGTAAGGTGTGCGGTGGCCTTTATGCATATTTTTCTTCAAACTAGGTACTGTCTGGTAGCATATAAGCTTGCAAGACATACTTATAATGACAAATAATACGTCCCAACAATATTGTCGTGCATACATTGCGCGCAGGCATGCAAGCGTCCATCAAATCAGGAATCATGAAAACTATCCTGAAGCATATGGGCCCAGATGTTAGGATGTTCAATGTGTGGTTTTATCTGGAGGCCTGTTCACTTGAAATGGTTAGAACAATATTTCACATTGACAACCCTAAATTTCAGAATACTCGAGAATTGTGACATTGGCAGTTTTGCTTAAAATGCTTCATTTTATGGCTATGGGCACTTCTATAAGCAGAATCTTCACCTGAACAGATTCATTTGAAATGCATGATATAACATTGAAAGAGGAAATAAACCGAGGAATATCCATATTACCACTACAACCCAATAAAATCGAATCTTCAACTACATGATGACTTTGATTCTTCAGAAAAAAAAGACAACAGGGCTGTAAATACACAGAAACTATTGCAAAAATACAATTTTGAATACAAGACTTACATATAATGAACAATTAAAGAAACAATTTATGTTCCTTGGCTGTGGAATACAATATTGCTTGCACATGTGAATGATATCAAACAAGGTACATCTTTGGCACAATTAAAAAAAAAGAGATGCATTACTTTGAAATTTTGTTCCTTATCTGTAATTACAATCACATACAAATATCTTTGCCTTTCCATTTGTGGGTGTAAAGTTGTGGAAATAAGCCGACATTTTAGAGAGCCAAAATCTCTGGCAGTGATCTAACAAAGATTGAATGTGTATGTAATACTCTCAATTTAAATGTGGCAAGAAATATCCTATGCATTCACAATGATTGATCGATTCTAATCATGGCAATGATGACCATCTTTTTGGACTTTTACTTCGACATAAGATTAAAATACATAATAAACCTTATCCATAAATTCATAGCACCCTCCCTCAGAGGATATAGTAATATGCATGAACAGAGTTGTCAGAGATGTGCCAGCTGCAGATCACCAATGCATGCAAGGCAGTATCCTCTGCCTCTAAGATGGCGGCACGATGACATCCATATATGGTCTATTGAAAGTTTAGACTGGCTCTCCATATTTCAAGCTGGTGTAGAGCCATGCCTTACTGCACTGTCGTATATCTATGCATGTTTACAAATCATCCCATTACATACCTTTTCTGCTTGAAATCAATTGTTACATGTATTTAACTGAACAGATAAAATGTGGAACATTTGTCATAAAGGATGACATAGTGATGCCATAACATTTAAAAGGGGTACTACGCGCTTAAAATCATCATTATATCTATAAAGTAATGCAAAGGTCAAACATGTATTAAATGTAAATTTTTTTTTCATTCTCTTTCTCTAATACTCTTAAAGCGCCTTGAGCATCTAACAAGATTGAAAGTGCTTTATATAAGTCTATTATCTATTTATCTATTTCACAGAGCAAAATGCTGATGACAAATAACAAAGTTATTGAATTTCAAACTTTAGTAATAATTTGTGAAAACAGTTATATGCATGCTGTCATGATTATAAAATAAGTTGGCTGATGATGCCATTCCCTACTTTCCTTTTTCTTCTGTTATGAAATTAAATCACATTTATTTCAAATTTTCAAAATAAGTGTATGATATGTCAGGTTTGTTACAGAAATACCTTGCAGCAATAAAGATCTTATATATTAAATCAGAAGTCAATTAATTTGTTTTAATTGTGGAGGACAAAATTTAAATAAACATAATTTCATCTAATGAAATACAAAAGAATAAATTGAGATATGACATCATCAGTTTGTTCATTGAATATTCATGCGATCAAGCATAGTACTGTTTCACTGAAAGAATGCAAAGCTTTGAAATGTCATAATTTATGTTATTCCTTGTTCGATTTTCATGAAAATTTCAGTGTTTTGTTTGTCTTTTTTACTTTATCTGTTCAAATAATATCATTTTTATCCTGGAGTACACATTAAATCAATGCATAAAACCTGAATAAACCTATGGCTTTATACCACAGTTTCAAAACCAACTTTGGTGGATGACTGATACGGAAAAAATCTGCCCCTTTAATGAAAAGTCTTCAATCAACACATTGCTATTAAAAAAATGTGAAGGAAAATCACATAATGAAGTGGCAAAAATCTCCCAATGAACAATAAATAAAACTTGTTTAAATCACATTATCATCCAAAGAGTGCATGATAAACATTAATCCTTGTTTGGGAAGTGAAATTCCTATTGAAAACCCTTTTATCACAAACCTCATGCCTGATACATACTACCCCAGCCATGGTAGACAGCATGGGATGACCCCTATGCTACTCACATGATTCAGTGAGCATTGTCACTAGTCATCCAAAGTCTATGTAAAGACCTTTGCCTTGGCATAAAGAGAATGCCATCTTGTTTTTACTTCACTGAAAACCCCATTATCAAAAACCTTATGCCTGTACTATACTAGGCAGATCCAATGCTCATGAAGTCATATGTTGTAAACATGATTCAATCAGCAAGCTGTCATTGTCGCTCTTACTAGTGAATACCAATGTCTTGCCGTAGAGAGGATGCCATCTTGTTTCTACTTCACTGAAAACCCCATTATCAAAAACCTTATGCTGCCATATGCTGTAACCTGCCTGCCATATGCTAGGCAGATCCTATGCTCATGAGACCCTATGTCATAGACATGATACAGTGAGCACACTGCCATTGACACTCTCACTTGTCTCGCATGGTGTATGTAAAGACCTTTATCCTGACATAAAGAGGATGTCATCTGATTTCTACTCTATTGAAAACCACATTATCAAAAACCTTATGCCTGATATTTACGGTACGGCCCTATGCTAGGCAGATCCTATGCTCATGAAGCCCTACGTCGAAAACATGATTTAATCTGCAAACTGTCATTGTCACTCGTACTGGTGAAGACCAATGTCTTGCCATAGAGAGGATGCCATCTTGTTTCCACTTCATTGAAAACCCATTATAAAAAAACTTATGCCTGATACATACTGCCCTATACTAGACAGATCCTATGCTTATGAAACCCTATGTCATACACATGATTCAGTGAGCACACTGTCATTGTCACTCTCACTGGTCTCCCATGGTTTATGTAAAGTCCTTTGTCTCTGTGGCCCTGCAACTCCTCGAACAAATGGTCTGGAGTTTGTTGAAAAGCCTGCACTCTCATCTATCAAGAGGGAAAAACATGTAACGAGAGTAAGAAGCACAATGGAATAGAGAATGTGTTTAAGATTAAATCAACAAATAAAATGTATCGATTTAGATATACCCGATGAGAGACACTATCATAGATTCATTCCATCAACATGTGCTATTTCAGAACAAAATCATGATCTAAAAAAGGAAGGGGAACTCATCTCGACTTCATTGGTGACCAAACAGTACACAATGAAGATCATATAAGTTTTTTTAGAATACCTTACACTTAAGCTACTTGTATACCCATGCAAGTTCATCTGAAAGGGGTATTAATTAATGACGGTGTGAACTTAATTATCATCTTCTCCAAGATCTCTTGACTCATGCCATGAGCTTTGACATGTGGTCAGCCCACACTACTGTTCATCCTAATAATGACACTTACTGTTGATAACCCACATTATTACCTAAAGCTAAATCAATGAAAAAAAAATACTGCTTTGGAGTAGCCATCACTTACCATCTTCTAAGAGGTCTCTTGACCCATGCCACGACCTTTGACCTGGGGTCAACCTGCCACTGTTCTTTGCCCTAGTACTGACACTGTCCACAGCATCCACTCCATTGTGGTTATACCACTCCGGTAGGTCAACCCTCTGAGGGTCTACCCTGCCAGCCCTGCCTGATTGGCCAGTGGGGGCAGGGTGGGGTGGAGGGCCAGATCCCCATGCGCTTGAGGGTGGGGTCTCTGTCATAGGTGAGCTCCCATCGTGGGATGAAGCACCGGATGAGAAGACACTGTCCTGGAGGAGAAAGAAGCAAACAAAGTTCAAGAACATCTGAAATATTTCAGTGAACTCACTCATTGACTACTGAATTCTGTCATTACAGACGTGATAAGGGACCAAACACTTCCAGAATGCAATGAATTAAATATTGTTTGCATTTGATAATAACAATAATAATAATAATGATGATGATGATGATAATGATGATAATAATAAATAAATGAAAAAAAATAGGATTTGTATAGCACACATATCCACCTTGCAAGGTGCTCAAGGTGCTCCTATATTACCCCGGCTAAGCTGGTGCACAGTTTTTTGAGGAATTATTTCCTGCCAGTACCCATTTACCTCACTTGGGTTGAGTGCAGCACAATGTGGGTAAATTTCTTGCTGAAGGAAAACAAGCCGTGGCTTGAAATCGAACCCACAACCTTCAGATTGAAAGACAAAGAGTCTTTACCACTTTTAGACCAGGGGGGTGTTTCACAAAGATTTAAGTATGACTTAGGTCGCACTTAAATGTCGACGCGTACATTATTATGCAACGCGCAATCTTATTGATCAATACGCAGTAGTGCGCGTCCTCTTGGCAAGATCTGACCAATGCTGTCATGCCTTTTATACTGCGCGCAACTAGACATTTAAGTGCGACTCTAAGTCATACTTAAATCTTTGTGAAACACCCCCCAGGACACCTCCATACAATACAGGTAATACGACTGATGCTAATACTACTTTTACTACTTATACTACAACTACCACTAATAACAAATATAATGATAATTCATAATGTTTCATTCACTCGAGGTAGCCACTTCTGTTACATGTACTTCCAAGTTTCATGAAAAAGGACAGAATTCTAAAGACATGATGATATAAAACTAGCACATCAATGATGTGGAGCTCATCCGGCATCTCGCAACAAATTTAACACAATTTTAATTTCAGCCCAGTTGAAACTGTAGTGAATTATATTGGTGACATAAATTGAGGATATAGAATTGAAATTGATGAAGAAATTACATAGAAGCATTTTTTGTGATCTATGAAAGAATTTCTTATAAATTAAGCATAAATAATTTTCTAGTCAAAATTTCCTAACTCTGTGTAGAACCTTGGTGAACCTCATGTACATGTAGCTGTCAGATGGAACAAAAATAAAATCAATCAACAAATAAGTTTTTTTTGTGAGTTTTGAAAATATATGAATAAATTAGCATATTTACATTTAAAATTCTTTGTCGAAATTTAGTATCACCACCTAGTGCTATCATAAAAAGCAAACAGAACTGAAATCGGACTTGAAATGGCGAAGAAAAGCATTTTGAAATTGTGGACGGACGACAGACGACGGACGCCACGGCATAAGCTCATTTGGCCCTTTGGGCCGGATGAGCTCAAAACACTCTAGGTAAAGATTTTGTTGTTGACAATGCTACTGCTGTAGCTTCCAACAGCCAAAAGTAGTAAAACAAATGCCTCTCTCACTTTTTCTATGGAGGCGAAAGTCATATACAAGTAAACATGCATTATTCAATCTAGAATGTGAGCTTTCTTTAATCCAAGGAATTGAATATTCAGGATTACATCTATCAACAAAATTGTTCTTCCTATATATCTGAAGTGAGTTAATTGTTTTCCTAATGAAGACAGGGCCAGCAAGTGTTTCACAGAGTTTTAAGTCTGACTAAAACGCACTTCGATTCCAAGTTCTATGTAGTATATAACAAGTCATCTCATCAGTCAGATAAGGGAACTGTTCTATCACATATTAATTTCTGAGATTACAAGTATCATGTGTGTGTTGGCACAGTGCCTGGCATTAAGTAGGAAGCACGACTTTCAGACACTTAGGCCCATATTCTGAACTCTGGTTCAACTATGGTATAAAGTTGTGGTTTGTTTATGGGAAGCCAAATGTGGCATCAATCTAAGGAACTGATTGAAAAATTTATCATCACATTTGGCATCCAAATCATGAAGAAGTTTCTCGAAATACAATAGTTTTCTACTTTTCTTCCTCATTAAACCATTGGACATGAGAAGAATTAAAGTGTAAAGAAATCGCCACTCATAGCTTCTGATAATTTTAGTCCAGACTTAGAACATGACCTAAGTTAAACCCGACTTCAGAATGAGGGCCTTTGTGAGCTGAACCTCGCCCCCTTTCCCTGAAGTTTACCGCTAACCTACCTGTCCTGACGACGTATTACTACACTGTCTGGCGTACGCTGGTAACTTGTAAACCCAATGATCCGAGCTGGTGGACGACATGGAGCAATCTGTGCTGGTACTACCGGTGGTCTGGGTGCGCCGGTGGTAGAAGAGCAGGTATGCCCCCTTGTTTACCAAGCGTTCTTCCGGTACAGGCACCACCTTGGCGTCGTCAAAATGGTACCACTGGCCATCCAGGGAGTTCTTGCAGTATGCTACAAAATTGTAATGTAGTAAAGAATAGTATGATCAGAGAAGCTTCTACATTTAATTTGCGAAGGATTTTGATTTTTTTTAAAAATATTAATACTAATGACAATTGTATTAGTAATAGGCATTTACATAAAGTGACAATTACTCTTGGTTTTATAGATTTTCTTAGGAAATTGGTGTTTACTGCAACTAAATGAAATAAGCAATTTAAAGAAAACTTTAAAATCACATTTTTTGAGACAAATTCTGTTGAAGTCAAAATATCGATTTCACGAGTATAAATGCCTGTATCCCATCTAAGCCACTTTAAATCTATTTGATTTGTGCATGAAGACAATCAAACAAATAAATCAATTTATCAGTTCAATTAATTATTCTTGCGATTGTGATCAAGTTAGGGTTTTCATCTTGAAAGGGGGACCTGATAAACGCCCACCTGTGTAATGTCCACCAGTTAAACTGCCAGAGTGGTTGCACACTGCATAGAGATCATATACATTATCACCAATCAATGTAGATGACCTCCGTCGACCTCCTGGCTGTTTCCATGGTGACCAAGCTGTCAATGAGTTCAGAAGTGCTGCCTAAAAGGGGATGGATATTGGTTAACATTGTCAATTATTTGGAATGTAATTTGAAGATTTAGAAGGGTATTGCTATCTTCATCATCATGATCACCATAATCATCATGATCACCATAATCACCTCCATCACCACCATGACCACCACCACCACCATCATCATCATCACCATCACCACGATTGTCATCACCATCATCATTGTCATAACCATCACCTTGATCCCCTAAATCATCATAGTTCATCACCATCATCAGAATCATCCCGTCATCAAACTTGTCATCATTACTACCACATCATCATAACGATCATCTTCATCATCATCATCATCATCGTCATCATCACCATCCTGACCAGTGTCATCTTTGTCATCATTATCTTCTTCTTCTTCTCCTCCTATTCTTCACCCGCCTCATCATCATCCTCATTGTCACCTTTGTTGTTATCATCATCACCACCATCAAAATTATCTTCATCAGCAGCACCATCACTGCCCTCACTACCACTAAATACCGTCAACATAAGCATAACCCGGGGGGGGGGGGCACTTCCATTGACGAGTGGATACCATGCGTGACCATGGGGTCTCGAAAAGTACCCGAAACACGTATTTTCCATATTCTGAAAATGCACCCCGTAACAAGTATTGGCGTGTGAAACCCTACCCTTAAGAAGTATTGGAAACAAAACGATACTATTGGCAAGTATTCCCTGAATTGAACCCCTAAACAAGTACAGCGATATTTCAACTCTTATGTTACGGACGTCGGTTGTCGGTTTTACCTTTTCCTACATCATTGGGTTAAGTACAGCCACATCCCTACACTTCGCTCAAATCATACTCTAAACACGTAGTGTTGACTCTTGGGGCAAAAGTACACCCCTATTACGTTATGTGCCCTATCTTGAAAAAGACATCCTTTTTACGTGTTTTTTTGGGTCGCGAATGGTATCCGCTCTTCAATGTAAGTGCCCCCCCCCCCCCGGAATCATAACCACCACCACCACCATCATCATAATCATCACTGACATGCCATCACCATTTATCATTATCTAAGGTTGGATCATGTGACCTACCTGTGAGTTGCCATTGGTTGGTAGACCCTGAGACATTCTCCTATGTTCTATATACTGACCCATGTTCAGATTATGAATAGGAAAATCCACCTGAGTTGATAGTTTGGTTCTTGCTGCTCCAACCTGAAGAAGAAATAAAAAAAAATCAAAATCATTTTACATGTAGTTGCTCATAAAAAATTGATAAATTCAAACAAATGCCATCAGTACTTTTGTTTGAATCTATAAATTTATACAAAGAGTCATACTCAGTAAGATATTAATAATAAAATGGACATTGGAAGTACATGGATGAGAGGAACAGCAATATTGGAACAATGGTTGCAATTAGCTGATCCTGTAACATTATACATAGAATGAATAATACCCCCCCAAAAAAAGTAACTTAAGAGCAATATGAAAATTGTATCTATGGGGATCGAAATTGATAGAAAATCATGTTTTCTGTAACTCAATATAAATTTACCAGTCTGATTCAGAAAGGCGGTTCTCAAGAGACATTACACAGATGAACTGCTTTGAAGAAAAAAAAAGAAAAGGAAAGAAAAGGAGGAGTATGTTTGATAGAATCAAGTTGTGTGCTCTGCATTTTCAAGCTACCACATGGTTAACTCCTTATGAAGATGGCGATTTGTAAAAAAAAAATCTGAATTAATAAAAGACCTTGGCCATAATTCACTGACTCTCACTTACTGTATTGCTATTTATTATGTCTGTATTATGAATATGGACCACAGAATCAAAGAGCAAATGCAGTTGATATACAAAATAGGGGCCCAATTTCTTTGGTTCAAGTATGTTATATCAACCAGAGTCAACCAAAGAAATACTTCACTGATGACAGTAGTTGCTTGTCAAGGGTAGATTTGAATTGAACATTTATGATTCATCTCTCCTACACATAAGACATTTAAAAAGTGTTAAGCGCAGTATTTCCTCTAGCGCTTCCACCGATTATACCAGCTTTAGCAAGAAATTTCTTCTGACAAGGTACAAGTGGCAAATAGAGATAAATGTCTCACCAAATGACATGACCACTGGGTGATTTCATGTCCAGTGTTGGCCTTGGTGTTGAAATTTGGATTGCTTCCCCTAGCTCCGAAACTTATTCAGAGTTTGTAAAACTGATCCAGATCACATTATTGACGTCTCAACAACTAGTGAGTGACTTTTCAGGACCATCTTCATTTTACGTTTGGTGTTATACTCATGTAAAATTGACCTAACACCAACACCAAAAGGTCAACACCGTACTTGAAATCACCCACTGTGTTGGGTTTTGAACTCTGGACCTTGTGACATGCAGTCCAGAGACTTATCCACTCAACAATAACCCATCTCCATCTTATTGATGCCAGATAAAATATTGATATTACCTGTTTGAATCTCTTGAGATGAAGGATGAGAACCTCCGGTAAAGACCATAGAGTGAGTTTCTTTGTTCCTTGTTGAAGGCGTTTACAATGAGGGCAGTGCCAGGCATTATCCTCACCAAGCTGTACGATACATTGAACAAAATAATCAGTAATATACAGAAAAGGATGATAATAAAAATAATTCAGAGTTATCATCTTCGTTATTGTTGCAGGTTCAATCCTCTACATCACCACCACCAACACCACCAAACTCACTACTACCATGACCATTACCATTATTGGATCTTAAAACCACCACAATCATCATCATCAATATCACCACCACCACCACCACCACCACCATCATCATCATCATTATCAACCATCATCTTCATCATCATCATCATCACTATCATCATCACCATCATCATCATCATCATCACTATCATCATCATCATCATCATCATCACTGTCATCATCATCATCACTATCATCCACCACGAACACCAACATCATCACGAGAACAAACCCAATATATCCTTACTTTTTCTTCCTGTGTATAGAGGTCGATACAATCAAAGAGTGATGCCCTGACCGGCTGCTGATGAGATGTTCTCTCCCTCTGAACGCTCTCATGTTCCTCAATGAAGATACTCATCGCTCTAGGACAAAACCTATCAAAATCAATTTTTGAAAATAAAAAACAAGAGTAAAAATGTTATTTCGACAAGCCTCACTAATTCTTAATGCATAAATCATTGAACAGGATATTTTATTAAGAAGCAAAGAATGTTAAAATTCAATCATCTATAAACCAAAAATACCTAGTGCTTCTTCCTTTCCTCTTCATCCTAAATACAAGTGTATCTAAAGAAATTGATCATTAGAAATTTATTACATTACGCTCCATCCATACAATCAAAGCTTTTAAAAACAAATTCAGATGAAACAGGTGTTTTTTTTGCATTTATGAAAATAATCAAAGATAAATATACATGTCAAATACGAAACAAGTCTACTATAACATTCATGTTTTAAATGTAGCTTTACTATAAAGATCTGGGGCCCATCTTACAAAGAGTTGCGAGTGATCTGATCAATTGCAACCATGGATGGCCTGCAACGTCAACATATAAAATGCATGTTTGTTAAAAAAAATTTCTAGATATGATGATTACTTATAAATCCATTGATATCTTGACAATTTGCTGTGTTCTCCTTTGTTTACAAAGGAGAACACAGCATTTTGCAAATTTCCTGCAGAAAGTTATGACACTGTTGGATTTCATAGTTACGACAGATTGGATCAATTGTATCTCTTTGTAAGACGAGGCCCAGGAATCCTGCTAATACTACAAGGTGCATTGCATCTTTATTTTACAGCAATTTTTTCTGTATTATGTTATTTTGTTTGGGATGAAATTTGACAATTGGTTATGAACATCTGCCTGAAGGATTCCTGCAGGAAAGATGTGCCCATGTTTACTTTACCATCACTTTTATTTAGCACTAGGGTTGATTGTCATCATAAATGATTGTGATATCGATTTAAAATGCCTAGACTCAAAATGAAAAAAAATGCCAAAATTGATATTATGTTTCTGTAACATAAATGTTATTCAACCGTCAACACAACAGTCACATACATCTCCAGGGAGAAATACCCGTCTCATTCTTCAAATATCTTTAGAAAACGCAAAGCAAATTGACTTCTCGCCTCATCCTTGAGTTGATTCAGAAATCAATCTTTAGAATTTGATAATCTCATGTCTATCACACCAAGGCCGGTAATACTTCCTGACTGACTGCCATTTTCTTTTCATCTCCATCAAGATTTTGCCTTGCTTAACGCTGCTATCGATTCATTAT
Source organism: Lytechinus variegatus (assembly GCF_018143015.1). NCBI lineage: Eukaryota > Metazoa > Echinodermata > Echinoidea > Temnopleuroida > Toxopneustidae > Lytechinus > Lytechinus variegatus. The sequence continues at coordinate 15,847,540 of NC_054749.1, forward strand.
TGTGATACCTTTGATTTCATTAACCCAGTGAGTGCCGGATAGCAATAACTCTATATGCTAATACTTAACTATTTTCTAGTCTGAACACCTTCCAAAAAATAGTGTCAATACTGTACATGCCAAAACATTACATCAAAATACTTTCAAACTGTGAATTCCCAGATATCCTCTTCCGTACTGTACATACATTATAATACCAAATACAGATTTTCAAGATAATAATGACAGGGTTTAACTTTTGTGTCACTTTAAATTATAGCATTAAACTTTATTCCTAAATTGTAATTGTCTAAGGAAAAACTATAATTTAGGCTTTTCATAGAGGGGAAAACCAACTTTATTTCCAGAATGAAAGGGCCTTATCATTATGAAAACATACCAAAGGCTGATTCACACAAGCAAATTTCTCTACAGATTTTGTTTCAATTCTGCATATTGTATACAAAATTTCCTATCATCTGAAGAGGGCATGACATTCACTGGCTGGATGATAAGCAAACAAGAAACCATAAAATACATTTCAATGATATTTCATTTCAATGTCTTTCTCAAGTATTATCAAATGAAGGGTTACTTGGAGAGCAAAGCTTGAAGTAAAGATGCACACAAATCATATCTACTAGGCACTCCAATTACTCTTGGATGATGCACATGAATATAACTTTCCAAGGAATGTGTGCAAAGACCGTCAAAATTATTTGTGTATAAAATTTTTCATTCTCTGTACTCAATTTCATATTTACTCAATGTAAGTTTAGAAAAGAAAAGCCTAACTATCATTCCCATCTTTCCTTCATTAAGGTGAAGTATAAATCTGAATATCTTATTGTTGCAATTAACATGATAAGATTATACAGCACTTGTTTGTTTTTGTTTATCTACCTCATATAAGCCTGTATTTGTACCTTGTGAGTTAAGCTTTGAGTACCCAATAAAAAAAGTATAAATATTACAAAATCATATCAGCCATCAAAAAAATATATCGTTCTCCTCTGAATCTTTCCTCATTTCATCCTAATCACCTTTGTAATACGCATGTCAATTTCCTCTCTTGGGTTCTCTACCCGGTGCTAAAAAAGTTCAAAAGATTTGTTATTTAAGACTTTAAACACTTGTTTAAAATGTTTAAACAACTACTGTCTGTGCAATTCACATAGTAAACAGCGTTGTTTGAATTATTTTTAACAGTGTATAGATGCAAAATTAACTTTTTTTTTAATATTTTCATGGCATGAGTTAGTGCTACTTGGAAATAAAATCTTTAATACATGTTTCTACTTTCAGAATTCTTAATTTATGTTTGTTTATGAAATCCTATTTACATCTATAATGACCAGTGAAAATTAAAAAGTCAAACTTTATAACTGAGAGCCATAGCACAGGAATATATACAGAGTATTCAAGAAATAAAAGGAAAATCAGATTCTTAGTAATTTTTCCAAGTTAAAGCATAGGCAAATGATTCATTACAATCCATAGATAAACATAGTTTGAAAATAATATAAAGTATATATATCTGATTAAAAAAAACAACAACCAATAATATAACAAAAAATATGTCAACTATGCAACAGTCATTCAGTGAAATAAAGTTCAATCAATCATTGTTCCGTGAATATTCACAACGTATCTCAAGCCTAAAATTAGGCTGATAATAAAACACATGTATGCCTATATATAACTTGTCATATTGTTCTTAGTACTTACTGCAGATTGGTGCTATAATCTGTAGCTCCAACAGATTAGCACAATGTCTGAAAAGATCTACTTGCGACTTTGTTGTTTGTTGAATGTATTTACAGACACACTCAAGTTTTACCTACATGTAAATTATGCAATGACTGCTCCAATACCTGACTCTTCAGAATGTAGGTTTGTTTTGATTGCTAATCATACAAATGATTGAAATGCCATTGCTACCTTAAAAGTTTTCTAAGAAATATAAAAAACATTTTACCTAAGTACATTTAAGTATAGGAAAATGCCATTACTCATACTGTAAAATGCAAAGTCTCTCTTTGTAAAAATGGGATTAGAGTCTCAAGAAATTCAACAACTTTTTTTTTAAAGATAACACAAATTTTAGGGTTTCTTACTAGCATACGAGCACGGTCACTAGTGATGACTATAGCAGAAGCAATACCAGTGGTAGAAATCACTGCAGCAGTGGCAGTAGTATTTACCAAAAGTGTATTTTTGATTTAATATGAACAGGACATGGTAACTCAGTGGTAGATCACCAGCCTCATGTATGGGAGGTTTATATAGGTATGATCCTTGGTTGAGCCATACTAAAAACTTTAAAATGGAAACTTCTTCCTTCTTTTCTGGCGCTCAACGTTTTAGAACAGAAAAAAAGTAATACATTATTACATTCCCTGGGTGAAGAGTCCTGGGGGTGTTTCAAAAAGATTAAAGTATGACTTAAGAGTCGCACTTAAATGCCTAGTTGCATGCGGTTTAAAAGGCATTACCGCATTGGTCAGATAACGCAAAGAGACGCGCACTACTGCGCATTGATCAATTAGATTGCACGTTGCACTTCAGATATGTGTCGGCATTTAAGTGCCATTTTATTCATTGTACTTTTATCTTTGTGAAACACCCCCCGGAAGTGGCTACCCCGGGTATTAAAGTAAGAATTATCATCATTATTACGAATAAATGACTGGATACTTGCATGGATCTGAGATCTCGCTCCCATTCTACAATCGCTTTCACATGAGGGGGTCCTCCTTCTTCGCCGGTTCCTTGTAACATTCTGTGAAACAAAGAAAATGAATAACAATAGCAATAATAATAATATGCAATATTCATGTAGTGCTTAATACAGTGTTTCTAAGTGCTGCATACTATCACCCTAGCTACCCCTGAATGGGCGCTCAAGTATTTAAATGAGAATGAACTCTTTGGAACAAGACAGCTTATGTGAAAACAGAAAAATTAAAGAAACAGATCAACAAAAGTTTGAGAAAAATTAGATGAATGATGAGAAAGTTATGAGCATTTGAATATTGCGATCACTAATGCTATGGAGATGCTCACATTGGCAATGTGACAAAGATGTGTGATGTCACTTGTGAACAACTCTCCCCATTACTTGGTATATATTTCACTTAAACTGCCTCTTTTTTCACATCTACCAGTAGAGCATATATTCTTTCTATAGGAGGGCATGTAATACAGATTGTTAAAGAATACATCATGGATAAAGAGTTTGCATCACTATAAGAAAAAGCAAAAAAAAGAGACATTTTTGGGGTATTTTATAGGCCATCAAACTGATCAAAGGGAAAGTTGTTCACATGTGACATCACACATCCTTGTCGCATTGCCAATGGGAGGATCTTCATAGCATAATAATGATTGCAATATTCAAATGCTCATAACTTTCTCATTATTTGTCTGATTTTTGTCAACATTTCTTTGTTCTTATACTTTGATTTTTCTGTTTTGACACAAGCCTACTTGTTCCAAAGGTTTCATTAAGGTTCCTTTAAGGAATTCATCTCTTAAAAAAAGGAGATGCAAGTAAAACATTGGAGAAAGTGAAAAGTTCATCTTCCTGGAGTGACCCATGTGCATAAAAGATTCATCAACCCATGATATATTGATTTTCACATCCTGACATGTACTGAATAGGCTGGACATGGATGACTTCCAACACAGATTATTATACAGTATGCATAATTCATAGCAATATCCAGTTAAAAAAATAGAGATCTCTCTCCTTGTACATACATGTGCATCTTTGCCAATGTCTATGTCTCCTTCTCAAGTGGCTGTCTCTTTTGTGTTCTTTTCTTCTATGTTTGCTTTTCTCTCTCTCTCTCTTTCATCTGAACTAAGGACCTATTTTTCCCAGCAATTTTGTAGATAATGTGTGACACACTATTAAGGTTGGCGCCTCGAAATGAATTTTTTATATATAAATGGCGCTATACTTGCACAAATGTCGTGCATCATCATCTTTCTTCTCCCCCCTCTGTCTGTCTTTGGAACGTCCCCCTCTCTATACCAAACTCTATCCAATTATGCAAAATTTCATCAACAGAAACATTCAAGTCCCAACTGAAAACTTATTTGTTCCTCTCTCATTAACAGTTTAATAGTGTGTGTTATTCAGGAGAATTCCAAATTCCAATTTTTTTTTGTGTTCCATTTTATTTCAGTTCATGTTTGTGGGTATGTTTATTTTTCTTGAAGCGCCATGGGCACCAAAAGCGGACCTGTGGGCTATAGTAGCCACCACCATTATCATAATTATTATTTCATACATACAGTGTATCTATGTCCGTCTTCCTCTATCACTCGTCCTCTGTTTGCTCTGTGTTCGTCTTTCTTCTTGTATCTCTACCTTACTTCAACCTCTCTCTATTCGACCATCCCCCTCTCTCTTTGTCTCTTTACGTCTTCTTTCTTTGTCTCTTTACGTCTTCTCTCTTTCTGTATATCTGTCTGTCTCTCTGCCTGTCTGTCTCTCTCTCTCTCTCTGTCTCTCTCTGTATCTCTCCCTCCATCACCTGACCTCCCTCACCTGGTTATTGATGCATTGTGCATAGGTCTGGCCTCTTCAGCTGGAATGTAATGCCTGCTACCCTTGGCATCTATCACTATACCCAGCTGTAGCACAGGCCCCTGAAACAAAACATTAAAAAATAAACAACAATGATTCACTATGTGGCATATAAAATGTAGACCATGAGCAATAAGAGCAAGAGTATAACATTGCACTTTTAAACACGATCCCTATTAACTATTGAATGTGGCTGTAACATCAGTCCCTGAAAAAATGGGAAAAAATATGACAAGCTAAATAACATTATATTTCTTTTTACATGAGAAGGGTGAACAGGAACATGGCCTAGTATAAAAAAACAGAGATGTTAAAACAATACATGTAGATGGGAAAAGTCATGGCAAAATGACAGGATAAAACCAACCAACTTTTTTGTGAGAGCAGAACAGAAAGTTTGTAACTTTGCCTATTAGACCAAATCGATTAGGCTAGAAAAAATGTTAACAAAGGAGAAATTTGATTTTAAAGATTTAAATGAAGTACAAAAAATATATTTTGCATTTTAATCTGGTCAAAAATAAAAAACTTGCTTCAACTTGAGCGAATATTTGTCTTCATGGAATGACAACATATTCAAGCTTACCTGTATTCCCTTCATAACATGTAATACAAGAAATGATTAAATATTGGGTTGGCTTAATGTTGATTTTCAAACTTAAACAGCAACATGAACATGATTGGAAACGCAGTTAAAAAACATAGAACACAAGTACGATCAGTGGTGCACCGTTCAGTGTCAAAAATAATGAGCGGATTTGCACTGATCATCTTCAAATTTCCTACTCTCGTTAGCGCAGATTATTATATTGTCCAATTTGACCCATGACAAGAAAGGTCAATTCTGAAGTATGCTTGTGTAGGCTTCCACACTGCGAGAGGAAATTTAAAGACGTTTCAAAACTCAATGGTGTTCAGTGTCGCACTTCGCCTTTACGATGCTGAAGGTCGTAAAATTAGAGGTGATCGTGTTTCCAAATTTACCCATTTTTTGGCATTGAAATTTTCCTCCGAATCGCAATCTGAAAGATGTTTACGTTTATGACCGTGAATGGGGGCATTGGACACACTGTTTGTTTCTCCTTTTGTCCTCGTTTTATAATTGTTTTTAATCAAAATTCATGTTGCCATTTAAATGTGAAAATCAACACAACCACAAACACTACATTCAAATTGGCGTATGAAACTAGACAATCATACATATGAATTATGATACATACAAGAGACATAGTAAGCAAATTTCTTGGAAAAATGATTTAGAGAGAAGATAGAGAGAGGGGAAGGGGGTATACTTGGATGAGATGAGAATTATTACCAGTGCATTTCATTATTGCCTCCCATGAGTCATGCCAAATGTTTACAGAGAAGCACACTAAATGAAAGTGAAATCGGGAACAGTCCCATAATGCTTCAAGGCTTTTCTTGATTGTTTTTCATTTACAAAACTTAGTTTGCTCTTTCCTGATCAGCGTTACACCCAGTGTACAGTCCTGTATTTAGAGTTGGTTGGGTTTACTTTATCATCTGCTTTCTGTTCTGTACACTTATTTTCTTGCATTCCATTTCCTTTTTCTTCTTCCTGATACATATCTCCTTTCACACGGTGATAAAATCATAATTTGAATGATGATTCCAGTGAAAAATAAGGCTAATGACAATTTTTTTGCTCGGGTGAAACCACACTATCACCAATTCAAATTCTACTCCGGAGGTGAATTCCAGTTAAGTTTCACTCAAATTGCGGTACGAATTTAACATGTGAAAGGCTTGACCTCCAAAATATCTTTTAGGGGGCGGAGGTTATAGGTGAATTCAAAGCAGTTTTTGAGTGAGCGTGTGTAAAGTACGATAATTCTAAAGACGAACTGCAATCATCATTACAAAACGGTTACTGTAAAAGCTGTTATTTTCGCGTACAGAATTTTTCGCGAATCGCGGGGGTCCCGACATTTTCGCGGGTTGTTAAATTCGCGATCGGAAGATGTACGATACACTTCCACAGCATTTCAAAGAAGCAAAACTAGTGCAATTCATGTGCAAATCTACACTCCTCAAAATCCCCATGCTGATATGTCTTTTGTACATAAATATGTCTCTGTAAAAACAGTTACAAATTGTGGAAAAAGTGGCTTAAATTTCACTTTTTTAACCTTTAGATCTAAAAATTCATCATGCCACAGGATCTATAGGGTTATGCAATCTTTGGAATTTGTGTTTGGTTCGATTCATTTTTCAAAAAGTTGGTAAAAAGTGCAAAATTGTGGAATTTTGTGAACAAAATGTTCACCTTCAAAATTCTGGTCATGTGACTTATGAATATTAATGAGTATGCAAATAGCTACCAATACGTGTGTATAGAGTCAATCAGATGACAATAAAATCAAATTGTTTCATGGAAATATTACAGTGAGTGTATAAATATTGATAAAATAATGTTAGAAAATAGTTTAGGCCCTGATTTTGTTTGAGAAATTAAAAAAAAGTGAAATTCTAGCTAACTTTTTGAATCACTAACTGTACTTTCTAAGCCTATTTTTTGTACATATAGAGGTGCAATTCTCCATTTTCTCAATATGCAGGATGTTTTCAAAAGCAAAGCTTTGCTGTTGGGGGCATTGGCGTTGATTGAGAAATGTGTCAATATTTTCGCGTGTTGTTAAATTCGCGGCCGATCGGCAATTCGCGAAATCCGCGAAAATAAAACCCCCGCGAAAATAACAGCTCCTACAGTATTCAAGATTCACATGTGACAAAGCCCATACATGTAGCAAACTTGAAACTTTTAAATCATTGAAAAGGGGTATATACTGAGTATTATACTGTAGTATTACTTAGGATACCAGTCTTATAAAAGAAACATGAGTTTTTGATCATTCATGGATTATCTAAGAAAATTTGAATTTGAATTTTTGGTTTTCTAGTAGCTCTTATTACTCTCTTTGTAATATGATATCAGAAAGCTACAATATATTACATAGAAAGGTCTATATAAAATCATTTGTTTAGTGCCTTTTCATAGTAATTACAAGCAAGATTATAAATGTTTGTTTAACCTTTAGTATATGTCTACCATTAATGTCTCGACCTATATCATACAAAACAAATATAAAACATTTCCAAAGAATATATTGATGATGTGATTTGTTAGGAGTCACAGGATTCATCCTCCATGTTTGAACTCCAAGATTGAATTTTATCTGAAAGGATGGTACAAAATATGAAATACAGATAAAAAAAATAAAGACCAAGTTTTATCAGATTTAGGTTTCAACTCTCCAAATCTTATTTCTATCAATCTCTAATCACAGTTAAAAGCAATACAAAACAGCAGAGGTATTTGAATAAAGAAAAAAATAAAAGAAAAGGGAAAGAACGAAGGAATGTCATTAATGTCTATGTTTGCTTTCAGCATGACTGAAAAAAAATCAAAGCAAGAATCAAAGTCAAAATGGATAATAGTTAAGGACATTGCTGTATAAACATACATCAAAATTATATTTAAAACAATTAGTTGAATATCTTTAGATAAAATGCTGGTGAAAGCCACCAGAGGCATGCAGACTATCAACTTCCTAGATCTGATTATAAACAAAGCCAATTGTGGTAAGGATCTACATGTATTCCAATCCAATCCAATCCACTGGTCATTTAGTATAGCACCTTGAGCTATAAACTTGAATCTTAAACAGTTATTTTTCATTTCAAGGAACTTGACTTTAAATCCTTTGAGATTTAAAATGAATCTTCAGGATTCAAACTAAATCCAGAATCGATTGATCCCTAACTATGTAGTCCACCTGGATATACATAAAATCCTTGTAATTGAGTGTAGATAATGTAGAGTGTATATAGGGACAGTGATTTTCCAAGGCAGGGTACGGTACGGGCGAGGGTATGATCGAGTGTGATGCAGGCGAGTGCAGTCACGATGTGTGAATTGTCATGATTGTAGCGAAGTAAGATTGTGTTTTGGGGGGTTTGTGGCCATTTAAAATATTTGTATTTCGTTGAGACTTTTGAGTAATTTCTGTTGCTGTTCTGTGTATTTTGAGGAAAAAATATGTTTTCCGTGATTTTCCATTAGAAATGCCACTTTCCGTTTCAAATTCTGTGAATTCTGTCCGTTTTCCACGATTCGGGAAATCACTGTCCCTACGTATACACTGATATTTCCTAGTGAGAATAGGGGGTGAGTGATGTGAGTGGAAGCAATACCTTTCTTTCAGCAGCCATTGTTCAATAATAGAGTGAGATGAATTGGGTACTGTCCCTACCAATCATACCCTAATCAGGTGTAGAAATCATTCTATCTTAGTGAGCTATGACTCACTAACATCCCAGACCCAAACTTTAAAGGTCACAGACCACACTCCTGGAAAAGGGATTCGCATGGAAAATGAAGGATAAGTCCCAAGTCTGCAGTATGATGCCATGTAAGGCTTAGCTCAGACCTGCATAAAAAATTATTATTGGGGTCTGAGGTGAATTCCTCTCTAACCTAGACAAAATTTAAAGGTCACAAACACACTCCTGGCAAAGTGATTCACTGGAAAATGAAGGATAAGTGAAAGTCCCAGTCTGATGCCATGTAAGGCTTACATGTAGCCCAGGCCTGTGTTAAAATTATTGTTGGGGTCTGGGGTGAAGTCCTCTCTAACCTAGACAAACTTGAAAGGTCACGAACACACTCCTGGCAAAGGGATTCGCAGGAAAATGAAGGATAAGTCCCAGCCTGCAGTATGATGCCATGCAAGGCTTAGCTCAGACCTGCATGAAAAATTATTATTGGGGTCTGGGGTGAGTTCCTCTCTAACCCAGACAAATTTAAAGGTCACAAACACACTCCTGGCAAAGGGATTCGCGTGGAAAATGAAGGATAAGTCCCAGTCTCCAGTATGATGCCATGTAAGTATGTAGCTCAGGTCACAAACATGCTCCTCGCAAAAGAATTCATCAAAAAAGCAATAAGTACCAAGTCTGCAGACTACATTTAGCATTCTACTGAAAAGTGTTCTGATGCTACATAAGGCTTAGCTCACACCTGCATAAACAATATTATTGGGGTCTGGGGAGAATTCCTTCCTAACCCAGACAAACTTTCAAGGTCATAAACTCTGGCAAAAGAATTCACAAGAATATGAATGATACGACTTAAGGTAAATGTTTTGATGCCATGTTAGGCATAGCTCAGTCCTGCGTTAAGATTGTAGGGAGGTAATGATGATAATATTCCCTTTTATACATGTAAAGTTCTTGACATACTTGGGTGTTGCAATTTTATATTTTATAAAGCTTATCAAAAACTTTCTTGCACTTGTAGACACTGAGACTGAACTTGCTACACTAATTTCACTGTTATTTTACTATTAATGATAGTAAATGCTCTAAAGAAATGGAAATAAGGAGTGAAAAACTTACTGATTGCATAATTCTGTCTGCACTGTTTGATGAACAGCCCATAGCTTTGAGAATGATGAGTGTGAGTTGCTCATGAGAAACATTCCTGTCCACTTCAATTGCCATTGGCTGACCAAACCTAAGACAGGACATCAAATTAAAATCAGATTAAGGGTAAGAAAAACTTCATTTTTTTTTGCAATTGCAACTGGGTCGCATTCTACAGCACAGTAAATCTATTGAAAATTCCTGTCAAATCACAATGAACAGCTGAGAGGTCTTTGTCGAAAAATGGTGAACCGGGACAACAGATCATTGTCAACTTCTGAGCTGACAAAGAAATTGCAAATATGTCGTTTGTTCAGTCGTGGACGACACAGCTGTTTTTATTGACCTATTTTTTAGACAAAGACTGCTTAATGGTCATGAAGTTCTTTTGAGTAGATTCTCTATGTTCCAGAAAGCATCTGCATAGTGTTGCAAAACTAAAAAAAAAATCAAGACTATGTAGGCCTATAGACACTTGCACTTGCTTGCTTTCGTTGCATTTATACAACTCTTTCTGTACAGGTTCCCTGGATGAAGAATGGTAAGATGACTGGTAACAGTTTGGAGCAATTTGATAAATCATATATTTTTGCAGGACTCAGGATCTATCATAGAACATTTTTTTTTCATTTTTCAATGATTTTTATTGCCATTACTTCACAAAATATTGTTATACATTAAAAAACAAGAAGAAAACAGACAAACAAATAAAGCAGGTGCACATATAAACTTGTTCAATTGATGAATGATTATGAAACTTTTGAATTTCATGCTGCCCAATATCAAGGTATGTAAAATTTTCAACTTCTTTTTAAATTTGAATAATAATCTGCTCTGAAAAATAATTGTCCACCTTTCAATCGAGTAGAGTTTTAGTCTGAAATGAAAATTGAACATGATTTACACGCCACTATTTTTTTTGTCAGTTGCACCAATGACCTACCTTCTCTAGGTCTACGGTTGAATCCTGTAACACATTCAATGAAAATTACCCTGATCGGAGCTTGTATCACAAATAGTTACAAATATGACAACTGTGACGTTATGGCAACTACCATGGTAATATGAATCACCGTCAAGGTTTCTATTTTGGTATTTAATAATGGCAAAGTTACCTGGAAAGTCTTTAAGAAATGGGCCACTGGAAAAAATAGAGGAAGACCAGGGGCCCGTAGCACAAAACTTAGCAATGATCGTAGCGACAATTGATTCCATTGACTACAATGTACAATCAATCGTGAAATTCAATCAAAGGTTAGCGATCAATTGCTAACCTTTGTGTTACGGGAGCCTGTACCTCGTTGCAGAATAGTTACTAGTATAATTACTTTGCCATCCAATGGTAACTGCCATGGTAACAATGCTTATTAATAAGCCAATCAGAATCAAGGAAATCAGGGAAATTACCATTGGGTAGCAAAGTTACTATACTGTAACTTTTACGCCATGGAGCCCAGATATATTATAAGAACATGCAAGTAAACAGTCAAGATTGAGTTTTTATGAATTAATCAAAATTATTTTACATTTCAATAGCTTTTACCTCTTTCCTGTTCTTCCCGTGCCTTGTTGGTTGATGATCACCATGGTGATGACCTCTACAGGTCGATTGCAATGGACATGGAGGTAGGGTTTGACCTGACTATTCTGGAGCATGCTGTGTGGATTGTGCGGGGTTTCTACGGCGTAGATACTGTCCCCGTCGTGGATGTCACTCAGAGGTTGCGAATCGCCAAACGATCGGTAGAAACCATCAAAATATACCTCGGTCAAAACGATCTGAAAGATAGAAAAAAAATTGAGAAAATGACCCATCTATTGTAGAGTGCTGTGACCGAGTGGCTTCGTCTCCTGATATTGAAATACGGGTAGATGAATATCCGTTTGAATCCCTGATATGGTATAAAATCCCTCAGCAAGAAATTGATCCACAACGTGCTACACTCAACCTAGGTGAGGTAAAAGATGATGTGAACACCAAAATCTTAGACATGGTAATACAGGAGTGCCTTGAGCATCTTACAAGGTGGATACATTCACGTTACATATACCTTACATTACTCTTCTTCTTATTTTCATCATTATTATCATTTATATTTTAAATAATAATTTTGACATTTATATTGCCCAAATTCTACATGTATATACTCAACTGCACATTACAATAATGTTATTATTATTATTACCACGGCTATAGCCGTGCTGCCTACAGGCGCTCTGGAATCGGAGGAATTTCTTCCAATCGAGTTTCCATTCACCTCACCTGGGTCAAGTGCAGCACAATGTGGGTAAATTTCTTGCTGAAAGCAAACACTCCATGACTGGGAATTGAACCTACGTCCCTTAGATTGAAAGACAGAGTCATAACCACTAGACCACGATGCCCCCACATGAATAAATATTCATGCTTATTACTGAAAAGTGTTATGAGCATCAAAACCTATCAGATACCAGTGTTACCTGTTTATCCTATAGATCCTCCAATTATCATACAGTTGGTGTTCCTATGAACAGTCACATCAGTTTGTCTTCCAGCGGCAAAAATATTGATTTTGAAATTTTCACAGAAAATGAATGTGGAGGTCGTAGCTTATATAGCAAATTCCTATATTGTATCTTTTTCAAGCTTCCAAGATATGAAAATATTTCCAGTACATGGACAGATAAATCTCGTATGAAAAGTTATGCGCTTCTTGCATTGAAAATGACTTCTCATATATACTAATCCGCATCCAGCTATTAACATTGAATTTGCAGGTACGAGAGTGATTTTTAACATTTCAGGAGCAGCTGGCTTCATAACACCAAGTAAAACTTAAACATTAATTAATTCCTCATAGCATAAATTGATTTTGTATGCACTTTGTTACAATTTGAAATGGTGCAATACTGCACTTCCATCCAAACAATGTTATAAAAAAGCTACAAGTCTTTTTGAAGACCGTACATGCCCTTGCAAATTACTTGCACAACACAGTAAAAACGCTGTTATACAACGTTGTTTACTATATGAACCTTACAGTATTTGTTTAACCGTTTAAACAATCATGTTTAATTTATTGAAGATTAGATATTGAAAATCAAACTTTGTTGCTTAAAATTAAAACACTTGTTTAAACTTTTTAAAAAATTACTGTAAGGTTCCATATAGTTTTTTACTGTGAAGAGTTGTCGCTCAAACACTGTACTTAGCAGCCCTGAAACCTGGGCTGAAATTGGCTATTTACATTTCTTGAATGAGCACACTGCCTTAGCCTTGGTCATGAAGGACTTCATCATAAGCTACTTTACTACTTCTATTTCCATTTATATTACATTTGGCTTCTGCCGATAAAAGTTATCCAATAGTATATGTAGTGTGGGTGTCGTGTTCAAGCCCAAGGCAACAGAATAGGCGAGTGCGATAAATTAACAGCATTTGTTTGCATTATTACATTTCAGGGAATATTCAAATGATGTCAAAGCTACATGTATATATCATTAAAAATTCTTTCCCCCTTTCTCAAAATCTATGATCTTGCAATGACCTTTCATGAGCAGTATGCTTACCTGTTAATTCATAAAATTTAGGAACTACTGTATAAAGCAGAATTGTTAATCTTTCAAAAAAGAATAGGCCTAGCCATTGAGATGGTACACATGAAATTATCATCATCAATTTACTTATCTTTTCTTTCCTCCAAGATGACAAATAGTAGCATACATTAAAGGGGCAGTTCATCCTGAAGAACAGTTTATTGTAAAAATAGCAGAAAAAATAATTAAATATATTGGTGAAGGTTTGAGGAAAATCCGTCAAAGATTAAGAAAGTTATTAGAATTCAAAGTTTTGGATTTGTGACGTTGTATGCGAGCAGCATTCCTACATAGCGAATGGTAAAAAATCAATGAAAATAAATGTCATTTTCTCAGAAAATTGAAAATGGTTTTTACTGTGCCTTTTGTATATCAATAGACAAATCATTTCACACCCGATCATAAATAGAAAACAAAATAAAGTCATCAGGAACCATACAAAATTTGAAATTCATTGATTTTTTACCATTCGCTATGTAGGAATGCTGCTCGAATTTGATGTCACAAATCCAAAACTTTGAATTCTAATAACTTTCTTAATCTTAAACAGATTTTCCTCAAACCTTCACCAATATTTTTTATTATTTTTTTCTGCTATTTTTACAACAAACTGTTCTTCAGGGTGAACTTTCCCTTTAAGATGCAAAGATCAAAATGAAAATGACATCAGAATTATTCATGTAAATCCTTGCTTGTGTTTCTTCATCAGTATGTAACACAAAACCTTAATAAAGAATAGTCATTGACTTACTGTATGAACAGCAATCTAAGTTTGTGTGAACTTTCTTATAAATAAGTAAACACTCAGAGGGCCTTGGTAGCTCTCTAAGCAGCAGTTTGGGCATCAAAGTTTAATGATAACAGAGGAATAGAACAAAAGAAAACCTGAAACGTGTCTTGATGAAGTGACCCTTGTATCAAGTGACAAAGTAACCCTTCCAGGAGTGTTATTCAAAGTTCTATGGTTTAGGAAGTCAACAGATGATTTGAAGAACTTTGTATATAAGTAATTCACATAGCACTATGTAATTCACATAGCAGTGCAGTGCTTGTGATCAAAATTAGAAACAAAACAGCAGAAAAAAAGGTAAATCACACATAATATATATACCATATATGGCAAGTTACCCTGAGTCTGCGCAGTCCTCCTTGTCTGCGCATACATGTACATGTATGTGCACGATTCTACTAAAAGAGGATACACAACGAACACAAACTTTACTGTGCAATACATAGACAGATATTCATTTTAAAAAATTGACTCAGAATGGTGGTGAAATAATTAATTTTGAGCATTTTATTTGATGGCATCAAAGTGCAGCCTTTTTCATCTAAATCCCTGAATAGCGTGCAAAATGAATGGGTGCGCAGACACGGGGCGCCATTTTTTGTTCAATCTGAAAATGACCCCCCGAGGTTTTTTCCAAGAAAATCATATATTTCTTTCAAATTTTTATGAGATATTTGCTACACTTACTCATAATAATATAAGGAACATTATCAACTGAAATATTTTGTAAATTAAAAAGAAATTCATGTTAAATCTTAACTCAAATCGCTAGGTGCGCACACTTGGGAACCACCATCATAAATAGAATGATTTTTACATGTCAGTGTGGAGTACATTCTTTTGTCATGAGAAATATCAGCTTTTACATACACATATTACAAATAAATTTTGAAAGTTGTAATATTTATGGAAGATATCGATTTGGGTGTTGCAGAGTGATATGAAGAGATGCTGGTAAAGCCAGGATATGTTTTTTTTACTATAAAGACATCTTTTTTTTTAAATAAAAGTATTCATTGTCAGTTGACATGAAAGATCTTGACTGAAAGACACTCTTTTTTAAGATGAAGTATAAAATTTGACATTCAAGATAAACTAGTACTTTAAAGTGAAGGAAAAATGTGAGTCCCAAATACTTAACTTTATTATTTTTGGTATGAAATATTTCATAAATGCAGGTAGGGGAAAAAATGTCAAGATCCATATTTATGGGCCTATATAGTTTTTTGGCCGATACCAAGAAAGAGGAGAACACATTTAGATGGGGAATATCAGATTCTGACATGCCACTCTAATGGAATTGAATAGTTTTCTAATATTGAACAAATAAACTGTAATGATATTAAGATTACCTTTAGAGAGTATGAAATTGATGGATTCACATTTTTTTTCTTCAATATATGGAAGCCATTGGGTGGTTGTTGACCCCCACCCCACCCCCGCACTACTCCTGGTATCTTACTTTAGAGATCTGAGCAGCGCTAATAGATTGGTTACGCCCTCTTTCTAGGGGCAATATATGATATTTTTCTTAAAATGAGAGAAGCATGGAAGCTGGAAGCAAATCATAATTGAAGCTAATTGGGTTTAGTAGAAAGCACAATGTTGCCTTCCAATCCCATTACAGAGGCTTTTTTATTTCTTCAATATTTTCTAAGCAATTAACGTTCCAACTGCTGATCCTGTAACTAAGGGCTACCCTTTATAAATGCACTGCCTCAAGAGCAATTACATTGCATATTCACAATTTTTCTTCCTATAATTACATTGTACTTGGAGGAAACAAGAAAACCTGTATACTCTGTAAATGCAAAGGAGATAATGTGGTCCCTGATCATGCTCCTCTCAGAATGAGATGAGGGACCAGTCGTGATGGAGTGAGATTTCTGTCTTTCAAGAGTGAGTTTTCACCTTTTTAGGAGTGAAAGTGTGCACCTGTTTTCACTCTAAAAGAGGTGAAAATTCACTCTGGAAAGACGGAAATATCACTCCATCAAGACTGGTACCTCATCTCATTCTAAGAGGAGCATGATTAGGGACCAGATTAGATTTTCTTAAAGCATTCCACATATTATTAAAGGCAACATTCCACTATCACTTTTGAATAGAATCAGCACAACTTGTCAACTGCTAAAACAGACCCTGTTTCCTTACAAAGAATACAATGATTTGACCAAATAGTTTTATTGTTCTTATCCACTAAAAGAGCACTTCTCAGCCTTTTTTTTACTCAAGGACTACTTTGACTCTCAGATTTGTTT
This sequence comes from Lytechinus variegatus, assembly GCF_018143015.1. Taxonomy (NCBI): domain Eukaryota; kingdom Metazoa; phylum Echinodermata; class Echinoidea; order Temnopleuroida; family Toxopneustidae; genus Lytechinus; species Lytechinus variegatus. The sequence continues at coordinate 15,864,188 of NC_054749.1, forward strand.
TCAAGGCCCACCAACTAAAATTTTAAGAAAACGTCCATTTTGATGAAAAAATGTTTCGTGAAATTTGAACACAAAGCTCTGAAGCACATTCAAAACAGTTTGAGAACTAATCTGCATTCGCAAATGTCCAGTAAACACAATATACATGTACTTATGCACATGAGGTTCACATTAAAGTTAGATCAAAACCATCATAGTGTGCATGTGCGATTGTGTATGCTTTGCAACATGCATGATACCAACACGTAAGCGTAGTTTAATCTGCCATACCATGTTCGGACAGGTCTGTGAAATATACTATAGTTTTTCTCCTATTATTCTCCCTCTGCAGCTTCTAGCGGCCCACCTAAGAGAGCTTTGCGGCCCACAGTTTGAGAAGCGCTGCACTAAAATAATAACTTATTTCACACTTTGCTGATAACATTCAATACCAAAATATATTGCAATTTAAGCAAACATATTACAGTAAGCATCTAGGCACTGATTTTGTGTTTTATATAAAGGTGCCATAGTTCTCATACATAAATAGCTATCACATTATTTTAAAGAACGGTCAGTAGTATTTTTCAATTATTCTATGAAAGAAATACATGCCAAGACTATCAATAAACAGAAGGGTCTATAGCTGGCACCATGTGATCATGTTCCTTGGATGAGAGTACCACTTTAAAGAAATCATGGCATCTCGATTGCACAAACATTGCTGTTTGTGAAATATCTGGACCGCACTCAAGGTAATCATTGCTTTCTCTGAATGGCTGATGAGGAATGCCTGATTAATAAGAGTTCCAATTTAAACTAGGTTAATTTCATCTATGATCATCACTAAGAAGATTGTCACTGACTATTTTTTTGTTAGGTGTTATAAGCTACTGAAATCCTTGCGTCTGATTGGCTCAGAGCATATTCAGCAGTAAACAAACTAATGACACTGTTCATGAAGCAATATTAAGGTATGTCGTTTGCTTCTACAAATACAATGGACAGTACGATAAGAAGAGAAGCACACAATTTCTACCGTACATATTCACATAAAAAGTCCTATCAACATTATCAAATGGACATCGCATTAGACTAGTTCTCACTCAACTTCTCAGATAATTTTACTCAGAAAGAAATAGGTTAACAGGAAAGATCCATATACAAAAAAATAGACATAGGATCAATATGAGCCCCATTTCCAAATTAAATACTAAACAGGCTTTAGAGAAGATGATTTCCAATTAGTCAGATATAAATCCTTGCCACTATAGAATTCATTATATGACCCCGACCATCTTATTACAATGCTGTATCATAAACTGTGAATTTATAGGCATAGAAGTTTTCTTGTGATTTATACCTCATCTAAGCCAATAGGCTTGAAAAAATATCCACTAGAGAAATTCCAAATCTATGAGTATGAATATTTTTACATTTCAAGGCCAGAGCATGTACTGCATCGTATGTATTACTTTGGACAATGGACATTAAGTTTCTTAAAATAATCATTCATAATATAATTTCTTTTAATATCAGCATCTATCAGAAATATATTTCAAATCCTCAGAAAATACCTCACATGATGTGAAATCTCCTTATTTCATTGAAAATTCACATTTAGAAAAAAATAAAGAAGCACCTAAAATGTCCACTTTTCAACACGTTTCTTAGAGACCTCTAATAAAAGGACATCAGAACCTGTAATAAACAACTTCAAGATAAGAAATCCACTTGTAAATTCTTTTAAAAACAAAAGGCTGCAAAGTTTATCAACGAAAGAAGCTCTTCAAATATTGGCTGATGGGATTACGAAATCATGAATTCAATTCTGAGTTTTTTCTGAATGACCTTTGTACTGTTAAGTGTCATCCTACATGTAAAAGTGCCATGCACCATATTACCTCAAAGGTAAGTCCAGTTGTATCAACCTGAAAATCAGGTAAAACAGAAACTAATAATTGCATTGTATTGTATAAATAAAATGAATATACATGCCAAACAAAGCTCATAAAATATGTGTGATTGATGGGAAATTGACAATATAAAACTAAGCATGTGTTGGATCTTTTTCCCTATGTACTGTCTCACTTATTTTACAGTAGTCTATGTGTTGGTTATTATTTCTTTAGCTAGGATTTCAGGATGCCACCACCTGGAGCTTAACTTTTTAAAATATTTTATGGACAGGGTTACCTTTTCTGTAAGGCTCATTTCATGTATATCACAGCACAAAAAGAGAAGTTAAAGGTAAATGCCAGTTTTGGTAACGATATCAAAATGAGTTCGTACAGAATCCAATGAAATGGCCACCTAAGTGTATGTTTGTATAAATAAAGAGTATGTGCCAAAGGATTCTGGAAGAAATTGTGTAATTGCTGAGAAATTAGCAAATAAGCACAGGATTCGGGTCAAGCGCCGGGCACGACATTCAAAGCAATAATAATAATACACTGTCCCACGTGCGCTTATCTGTGTTGGTGATCTTCAGTGTGAATATTTTCAGCGTAGATTTCTAGATTTCACAACGTTCAGTTTATGTGACTGTACCAGATCTAGATCCTTGATGATATACTGACAATTAAGCCTGGTTATACAGACTTTCTCATGAAATCAGTGTTTACTGCAACTACTGGCATTTCTCTTTAAAACAGGGTATGAAAAATAACAAAAGCCAATAAGAGGGTCACCCTAGGTCATGGCCTTTGATAGCCCTGGGGAGCATTTCATCAACATTCAGATCTGACAACTTTTCTTGAATTTGAATGGCTGAGAAGAACAGCTTCTATGGTAACTGTTGGGACTTAAAGAGAAATTCGAATAGTTGCAGTAAACACTGATTTCATGAGAACGTCTGGTAAACAAGGCTTAATTGTCAGTATATCATCAAGGATCTAGATCTGGTACAGTTACATTAACTGAACTTTGTGAATCTTGAAATCTACGCTGAAAAATATTCACACCGAAGATCCCAACACAGATGCACTTGGAGCAACGTATAATTAGGTGACCTGTCTTTGACAGATCACCTCTTAATTTCGTCAGAATTTTCTTTTTATTTCTTTCTTTATTTTTACGGATTTTCTTGTCGCCAAGTTATCTCAAAATGGACTTGATCAATTTCATTGAATTTCATGTCATTTATAGGATCTGTCATGGACACGTCAAAATAAGCTTTTCAAGGTCATCAGGTCATGATGACGTCATCTAGGCGCCATTTTGTTAAATCACATTATCAATCATATCTCCATTATCAATTATAAAAAATTAACAATATTCACATCACATCAACTTCAGGTCAAGGGTCATCAGGTCATGTCATCAAAGGTCACCTGGAGGTCACGACGTGCGCGTCAAAATTTCAAAATGCTCAAAATCACTTTTTGACCAAAGTAGAGTACGTTTCAGGTCATTCTAAGCATTTCAAAAATTTGCGCGCGCGTTTCCGCGCGTAACGCCTTAACGCAACGCAGAAACACCGTTTTTTTTACATCATTGCATTGATAATAAAATTCTGAACAATTTGATACCTTGATCAACCTTCTACGACCATTAATGACGAAATTAACACCCGTTAAAGTTTGCAGCACGTGTGCGCGCGAGCTCTCACTATAGGCCATATATGGGCAAAAACATGCCTATTGAAAATTCACTGTAGCTCTTTACATAGTCCATTGACCCCCAATTTTTTTTTCATATATCGATAGAGTATTAGTTGTAGATTTGATTTCATGTCACCATTGTCCCTAAATTATATCGTGACGTCATCAAAATGGCGCCTAAACTAAAAATTTCATTTTTTCAAAAATGACGTCATCAAATTTATGCAAATTTGGTTGTAACTTCTCGAATATAGGTCGTTTTTCGCCCAGATTTCGATATGTTGTAGTTTAGAATGTACTCTTTCTCCTCAGTAAACATGAATTTTTGTTTTGAGAAACGCATCATTGCGTAAAACAGCGATGAAAAGAGGCATGTCATTTTTCCTCATTTTGCGTGTAATCTCTATGGGACATGACTTTTTCTCAAAACTAGATTCGACATTCCTCTATTTCGTGAGCCATATCTCCATTTTTTCTTGTCAGTTTTCTTTAAGCTTTTAGTATGTTGTAGCTGAGATTCTAAGCTTTCGCAAGTGTGCCCTTCATTTTTTGATCAGATGCCGGGATCATGCCCGTATTTCACTTGCAAAATTGGACTTGTAATTCTCAAAATTGCTTACGTGTATTCTCTATGGGGAATATCGTGGCTTTGACTGCTTTCTAAAGGGCGCGGGTTCGAGTCCTGGGGTGAACAAGATGATTTTTTTTTTTTTTCTTTTTGCCACTTCTTACATGATCCTTTATGATAATTAAAAGGTATAAAAGTTTAAATTTAGCAAGATAAAACAGATTATAATTGCTTTTTTCATATCACATGTGTTTTGCGTGTAATCTCTATGGGACATGACTTTTTCTCAAAACTAGATTCGACATTCCTCTATTTCGTTAGCCATATCTCCATTTTTTCATGTCAGTTTTCCCTGAGCTTTTAATATGATGAAGCTGAGATTCTAAGCTTTCGGGAGTGTGCCCTCCATGTTTTCATCAGATGCCCGGATCATGCCCGCATTTCGCTTGCAAATTGGAAATGTAATTTTCAAAATTGCTACGTGCAATCTCTATGGGGAATATCGGAGACCAATGGATAACGCACTCGACTTGAGTTCTCGAGGGCGCAGGTTCGAATCCTGGGGTGAACAAGATGAATTTTTTTCCATTTTTTTTTCTTTTTGCCACCTCTTACATGATCCTTTATGATAATTAAAAGGTATGAAAGTTTAAATTTAGCAAGATAAAACAGATTATAATTTCTTTTTTCATGTCACATGTATTTTGCGTGTTATCTCTATGGGACATGACTTTTTCTCAAAACTAGATTCGACATTCCTCTATTTCGTGAGCCATATCTCCATTTTTTCTTGTCAGTTTTCCCTGAGCTTTTAGTATGTTGTAGCTGAGATTCTGAGCTTTCGGAAGTGTGCCCTTCATTTTTTTATCAGATGCCGGGATCATGCCTGGTTTTCACTTGCAAAATTGGACTTGTAATTCTCAAAATTGCTTACGTGTATTCTCTATGGGGAATATCGTGGCTCAATGGATAACGCATTTGACTTGCTTTCTAAAGGGCGCAAGTTCGAGTCCTGGAGTAAACAAGATTTTTTTCCATTTTTTCCATTTTTTTTCTTCTTTTTACCACCTCGTACATGATCTTTCATGATAATTTAATGGTATAAAAGTTAAAATTTAGCAAGATAAAACAGATTTTAATTACTTTTTTTCATATCACATGTATTGTCATACATCAAAGAGACCCTTTTCAGTGCTTTATCATCTCCCGTATTTCACAAGTATTCCATCCATAATGAGCATTCCGTTGTCATGAAGATCATATTGATATGCATGAACATGGTTATAGTGATCATGATGGCGAGTATAAAGACTGACCACCTAATTCGTCTGCATGACGAATTAAATTCTAGTTATTGCTTAGAGCGTCGGGCCCGACGCTCTACCTGAATCCTGTGCTTATTTGCTGATTTCTCAGCAATTACACAATTTCTTCCAGAATCCTTTGGCACATGTGTTTTATTTATACAAACAGACACTTTGGTGGTCATTTCATTGGATTCTGTATGAACTCATTTTGATATTGTTACCAAAACTAGCATTTACCTTTAAAACAGGACTTGTTGCATAAAACATCTTACCACACTCTAAAAAATTTTCTCCTTCAAATTTGAACTAGACAAATCAGCACTCCTAAGTGCAGTCACTATACACGCTCTTTAAGAGCTAAATAAAGCTCTTTGTAGCTTTTCGTTTTTTAGAGTGCAGTCCTTTCGTGAAATGCTCCCCTGGGTTACTTAAGCCGTTTCACAGCGATAAAGTTAGGGTAAATGCAAAGTGAACAAGATTTTATGTAAATCTAAACTGTAATGTTGATTAATGTACATACATGTTCACACCAGTCATTTTACTCCCATTTTAATTTTTTTAGTGTCAATTAAACACCTATTTGTGTACACCATAATTGAAAGACACGTTTATTATGTGGTATTCAATCTCTAGGGTGTGATTTTAACACCCCAGAGTGTGGTCAAGTTGGTCAGAGACACCAACTGACTAAACACCAGAGTTATTACAGTGTCAATTTCACATCTACTATAGATAGTAAACTCAAATTTCATCGAACAAAATCAAGAAATAAGCTTAATAAAGCATATCTTATATAATTTTTTTTTACCTAAATCTTTCAAAATTCCCATGAGAGGACCATCCCCTCAAGTATTAAAAAAATACGCCAAAGGGTTTGAACTTAACACTAAAAAGTGTTGAAATAAGAAAGAAAAAAGTAGTATACAGTTACAGCAATGGGTGGTGAACTAACTTCATTAATTCATTACTGGTGTTAAACACTTGATGTGATTCAATTAACACTGATGTATAGTATTAATAATTACAGTGCAGTGTACACAGCAAAAACTATGGTGTTATGGTTATACATGCAGAGGACCACACCAGTCATTTTGCATTGGTGTTTAATTGGTGGTGTTAGATTACCCTCCACAGCGGTATTACAACACCTAATGTTGTTATTTTATTAAACACCCTTTGGTGCTATGTGAAAACTCTAGGGTGTAATTTCAACACTTTAAGGTGTGGTCGTCTCGGGTCACCAGCTGGTACCAGTTTAACAAACCAAATTTGTTCTTAGACAGTATCTTTAGATTGTGGTATGGGTCTTGATGTAAGTTCCATTGTATTGACACCAAAAAAGGTGCATACACTGTAAAATCACCGGTGTCCATTTTAACATCAGCCAGGTATCTATATCAGAAAACACCAGAGAAGTGTTGACACAGCACCAGTTTAGAATCGACCCGATGTTGTTTTGCATGGACAGGTGTTGCTTATAAAATTCCTACCTGGACATAGCATAAAGCCACACTGACACAGTTACAACAACTCTCTGATGTTATATTATATAGATACCGGCCTGGTGTTAAATTACCCCGGGTTAAATTAACAGCAGCAATTTTGCAGTGTATACTTAATAGAGAAGTACAAGTTTAAATTCTCCAGCCTCTTAGTACACCAAAATTCAATTATAATGAGATAAAGTTTGCACCAGTCCAACAATTCCTGGGTTTCAAAATGAAGATTGTTTGTACAAGAAACTCTATATGGCCCTTATGTGTGACCAATGATTAATGTCAATGGTGTTGAGTTGATTGTTGGTTCAAGGGTGGCGATGTGACAATTCAGAATTTAATTTGTGTGATCAACAATTCAATCTAAATTTTCTAGGGGGTGGGGAGCACACAATTTTTTTGGAGAAACTCAAAAGCAAGGAAGCAAAGTGACCAAGCTTGTCATGGGGCACTTCACTTTTTGTAAACTAAAAACTGAAGGAATTTGTGAACACTTTTGGTAAATTTTCAGTAAAAATACAAGTTTTCCAAAAATTTCTGCAGGCCAAATGCCCCCTCCCCCAGCTGTGTAGGGCCATGCATGGTTTGATATCAGTAAAGACATACCTCATATAATCATATCTCTACTTCCTGTTAGTTAAAAGGAGAGACAGGATACATTATTTGAATTAATAACCACTCAGATAAAAAGAATTATTCAGGGGGGGGGGGGTTCAGGGAGGGAGGGGTTCAATGCTACCAAACACCATTCTAATCTAAATCTGAATGATTTATCATATGTATAGTAGAACAATGCATTCATTCAATCAGGAAAAGTGAAAAGATTGAATGAATTAACATTGAATTAATAATGGGTGACTCCACCTCCAACTCAACAATATACAACCTCGACATGTATGTATGATTCACCTCGTTGTACAGTGTGTCTTGACAAAAACTGCTACTGGCACTCTAAAAAAAAAAGTAATAATTGTAAAAATGTAAACTAGCATTTGCATTAATTACACAACTGGCTTCATTTTGTGATATGGTCTTTACTATTACATACAGAGATATGAGCGTTCTTTCAGCACCCATCAGAGAACCTTTTAATCAAAGGTTTGAAGTAAATAGTTTGAAGTAAAGTTAGGTACTCAGGTTCAGCTAAAAGCATGACTGTTTGGGAGGGGGAGGGGCTTCCTAAAATCCATATAAAGGGGGGAAAATCTAATGTCAAATTACTTTGATTTATAGTTCGAAACTACAACGAAGACCATTGGAATGTTCCCTTCTTTCTTGAGCCTGAAATCTGTTTGGGGGCATTTCCTCCTTTCTCTTCTCCCTATTTTACCTCTTTAACCCCCCTCTCCCACACATGCATCCCACCCCCTCTCCATCCATAAAGAAATATCACTTCAAGAGCATACATAATGTGTTTCTTGCTGGTTTATTTATATAATAAAAACCTAAGAAAAAACCTTCACAATTTTTTTCTCTAATCTTTCTTTTATGCTTGATTTTAGTCCGTTCATGGTAAATTTTTATCACTTTCATGCTTGACAGAGGATATCTTCAGTTTAAAACATTGGCATCTGCACACTTCAATACATGAACAAGGCCAAATAGATCCATTTGTATTCATGCGATCAACATGGTAATGGTGCCCGGGTACATTACTGCTTCAAGAAAATCATGTTCCATCCAAACTACGTCACAAGGCCCCGTAGTGGGGCAAACATCTTCCTTAAATAGCATGCCAGTGCTCATTCCTTCCTTGTGGCACATGGATTATTCTTCAATTACAGAAAGAGAAGAACTCGGGGTGATTTCACACCCACCCTACCCCCCAAAAATAACTGTTAATTACAAGATCTTGATCATTTCTCAGACATAATTTCACACAATTCATGCAATCCCACCTACCCAGATCCGACAACACACAAGTACAGGAGTTATAAGGCACCTTCTCAAAAGTCGGAGTGGATTAGTGGAGATTGGGGTTAGTAGGAATGAGGGGTAAGTTGAAACATTGTAATTTTCTTTAAAGCCTTTGAATAAATTTATGCAATACTGCCCTCAATTGATTGCCATTATCAACCGCTATCCACCATATTACAGACAACACATGTGCAACAAGCCTGGTGAAGTTAGAAAGGAATTTTTGTTTTTCACCTTCAGAAATGTTTTATTATCTCAGAAAAGTTTAAAGATCATGTTGGCCAGTTTAGGTTTGAAAACACAAAGAAATACAAATTAAAAAAATACATAAGAAATTATATTTTTTGCAATTTTTTGTGAACAATTGTTATAAATGTAAAAATTGATACTCTCACCAAAAATTAGCATTCTACTAGCTTAATAAATAGAGTTAAAGGCAAAAACATAACCAAAAAAAGAATTTTTTAGGGCAAATTTCAAATGCTTTTTGCATAATTAATAAAAAAAAATATAAACAATTAATTTTGATCATGTAAATTTGATGCAAAAGTACATGAAATTGCATGTAAAATCAAACGCACACAAATACGCAAAATTCTACTCCCCAGTCGCCTTGCGTGAGTGGCTCTATAATAGAAAACATAAAGTTGAACTAATCCTCCTCAAATAATTTGAACTTGGAAAAAATTTAAGCAAACAGGCTAAAACCATTACAATTGTAAGTAGTTTTAGTATAATTCTTAATTGACCATGCAGTGTTTCAACTTACCCCAACTTGCTTATTTTTCACAAAACAGTTATATGCACAACTTAGCAATATGCAAATGAGAGTCAATGTCCCTCACTATATCTTTTATTTTATTATTTGAATCATTCAATATTTCATTTTTTACAGATTAGACAATAAGGACCAGATTGACTGAGCCATAAAATGTTAAAACAATTGTAATTCCCCACGTTCATGGAGGAAGAAAACTTGTTTCACCTCCAAATCAGGAGAAAATAAAGAATATTTCACATTCCATAATATAAAATACAAAAGAAACAGTGAGTGACGTCATCAGTGCCCTCATTTCCATACCGACCAGAATGTGCAAATACCTGTTTTGTGAATTAAGCAAAACTTTAAAACGTCATAACTTTCCTATTTCACACCAGATTTTGATGAAATTTTCAGTGTTTATGCTTGTTTGATTCTTCCCTTTTTATTCAAATCAACTTTTTGTTGAAGTGGACTTATCCTTTAATAGAGAGGGATTCCTACTATTATAGAGATGGCAAAGGGAGACTCTTGGCAAGGTGCATACATTCGATTGTCACAAACAACATTCCTTTTTGCCTTTGCCTTACATCAAAATTTCTTTGCTTGCACACTAAAAATATTCCAATTATCTTTAACTTAATTCCTTATTGTACCTACTAACTTGTTGGTACTTCCTTTCAGGCATTTATGCATGCTTTGCCTAATCAATGGCAAAATACTTGGTATTTTCTGATCAGGGTAGAACTCCCAATTAAAAAAAAATACCATGTATCTTTTGTGACTGAGCTGGTGTGAATGCAGATTTCATTGAACATCTTGGGAGGACGGTGAGAATGCGAGGCAGACGAGAACATAAGTTCCCGACAGTTTCTAACGATGGTTTCCAGACCACCTTGTCACCGGTATGCATCCCCCATCAGTACCTACAGCATAATGTACATCACAAGCAGAATTATGTGACAAAAGATGTACTAAAGGTCATGTGCATGTAGTTGTTTGTTGAGGGTGGCAAGGGCATTGGCTTGGCATTCAATTCATTTTGACCATGAACAATCAGAAAGATTTGCAATCAAACGCAACTCTAAAAATCAAGCGCAACTTTATTTTCAACCAATCGACAGCACGCATTTTGGACTTGCGATTGATTTCTTTTACTTGTTTGAACGCAACTCTTTCTGCAACGGGCCCCAGATCCATAACACTTACCCACGTCTGCCTAAGTTTGGTTTACAATTCTTTGGGAAATAAGTATATCACATAACTGGATAAATAAAATATTAGAAAATAATCAAGAGTTAATTGACATTTTGTTGAGAATACATGTAACACGCTTTTGCCAATAGAAACAATTCAGAGTGAAATGCAATCAAAATTTCAGCCTTTTCATTTGGCAATTATTTGCAATAATGTTCCACTGTGAAAGAATTACATGTACGTTGAGCTATACATAACGCATATAACGAGACACCTACAATCTACATGTACATGTTCAAAAACCAGGGTTACAAGATTTCAGACCCACATGTATTGTCTCTTTAAAGAAAATTCCCCAAGGAGCTAAAGGACCAATTTTGTCATGAAATTCTCAAAATAGCTCTCAAAAATCCCCATTCAATATTGCAGACTTACATGTAGATAGTATAGGTTGTGAAAGTAGCTCATCAAAATATGAAATTACTCTTTGCCTACTTCACTTGGTGCAAATTCAATGTGGTCAAGCATGCCAAATCTGGTTCACTCTACTTTCCAATTCCTGTGGAATAAATCAGCTTATTATCCGATCTTTATAAATTGCAAATACTCCCCTTTAACAATTGGAATTGAAAATAAATTAAATTGAATTGAATTTAACTAAAAGTCAAAAGCTAATAAAAATGACAAATATGTTGCTTATATTCCCTTGAATACTACGGCTACACCTGTATGGCTACATGTATGCTATATGAGATGCAAATCTTTATTTAAACCTTTCAGAAGTACACATACGATTGCCTCAGGATAAGGTGACAGGCAAACATTTTCCTCTTTTAGCTCCCCTTTCTCCTGTCAGTGGAAATCAACCATGAATATCATAGCCATTACTACCGGGTGCACTGATCTGACGTGTGTAACCTATCAATGTTAAACACATCATAATCATCTCCCAGTTCAACAATGGTATCCTCAAAAAGGGTGAATAAATTTCAGAATATTGGAATTATCTTTTGACCAACGAATTACGCAATTCTACAATTCCATGGGCTTTGCACAGGGGTGACTGGATTCATCTAGCTCGAAGCTTGGTCTGGTTTTCTGTCATTAATCAATTCAAGGTATCTCTTGCGAGTAACTCCACGTCAGAGGCTGAAGAAAAGATGGTATCACTGGAATTTGGTACAATTATATTCTAAGAATATGTATACATATTTAAAAATATAAAACTTCCCCCAAAAAGAGATTATTGCAAGAGTTGCACATAAAAGAGGAAGAAAGGGAATCATTTCTACCTGGCAGTATAACTGCACTGCACTCCTCTCTTCCTAAATAGAGGGTTACTTTAATACAAGAATTACTACCTATCTAACTGGATACCATCTAATCCATGTGTTGTGGATTTATAGACAGATGATGTTATAAACATATTTTTGAATGAGAAACTTTTATGAGGTTATAAACAGGCACACCAATTTGACCCCCCCCCAATAAAATATATATACAAGACTATAATAGATTGCAAAATAACTTTTTTACATGTACATTCTTGTGAGTTCAGTATTGACACAGAGAAATGTACAGAAACAGCATACCCCCATTCATAACAAAATAATAATTAGATATATTATATACGTTGCAATAGACCATTTAATGAGAGAGATTTGTTAATATTGTAAGTTTCATCCCATGACTACACTGTAGGAAAGATCTTTTTGACTCAGTTCGACTCATTTTTATATCAATTTTCTCCCGTCCGAACAGGCTACAGTTTATCAATACAGGGATCATCACGTTCATTACTTCACTGGGGATTTTCAAATCAGCCCCTAAGGCGGGATTAGAAAAGTTAAGTGAATGGTTCACAGCATTGAAGTCAAGAGCTTCCCAATCCATACCCATTCAGATGTCATGTTTCCTTCCTACGCACCATCCATCTTAATTTAGTTACGACTTCCCCTGCACACATGCATGCATCGTAAATACCTCCCACTCAGCACAATCCTTTCCCCTACATCATTCGGGGTACACATACCCGGAAGCCATATCGCCATGAATTGATTTTGCAATTTCCCAACCATGTGCCGGTCCACAGCTGGTGTCGGGGTGAACCGCACACGTATGAAAGCACCTGAGACCAAAGCCTGGTTCCACACATCATGCATGTTTGTTTGTACTCGGGCATATTTCACACATGTTCCTCGCATCCGGGATTGGTTTTGACGCCCGGCTTTCGTCTCGCTCCAGACGGTTTGCTACTAACGGGAGCTGCATGGTTCATGTTCATAAAAGATTCATCCTTATGTCAATCATCATGTGTGCATGTTATGACATTGAGATTGGAATTCATCAAGCAAACACATTCTGTCTTTCTCATTATTTTCCCAAAGTTAGCTATGACACCATCTATGGAAATATTGCATATAACAGAGATGAACATACACAATGCATAATTTTTCGCTGACACGTACACTGCAAGACTTCACAAAGTTAGGTGCCACTGTTATGTATTCCAAATACCATTGTGTCAGTGCAAGAACGCCCTTCACTCCACACTTTTGTGCATCGCATGCATGCAAAAATGCCCTTAGCAGCATGTACTTATGTATAAGTGCATTGCGTAAGGGCGTTCTTGCACCAACACAACAATACATTCTTGCTTGCTATGTGAATAATTCACTACATGAAATGAAAAGAATTCATTATTTACGATCTAAAAGAAGAATGAGATACTGATAGCCTAAGCCTATACAAATATACCAAGCTGTAAGTACCAGCCCTATTCAAGGGAATTATGAAATCATTTAATTGCAATCAATTTATGATAAGTCATCCGTAATTCGCTATTTTGTCTTTTCTATGATGCACTATAGTGAAACCTATCTATAAGGATGCTCCAAACCAACCTTCAATATAACTTTTTAAAACCCATTTTGCAACAAACTTGCCCATCATGCTTAAAGGCTGAATCCATCTTATATACTGTGATAATTGTTATCTTCATAAGATATGAAAGTATCCAATTCACTTAATACAGGAATGACCGTCTTTTCTTTATTTTAAAATGTTTGACCTTAGTTCAGCAAACAACCAATTTTTCTTTCTGTTTTAATTGTATAAGTTGTAAGTTATTTTGTATAGGATTGATTTATGTTCTTAAATATGTATTTGTTTGTATATTGCATGTTTTTATTTTTTAAATGTGTACACTGGACCCCTCAGAAGAACAGCCTGTGGCTGAAGAGGGTCATCCAGTCCATGAGTGGAAAATAAATTTTAAAAAAAATGGTACAGAGAATGAAGCTTTTGGTTTATCGATTCCGGAGCGGACAGATGAATCATGTTTTCAGACATGTGAGCCTACAATGTTTTGAAAATTCATTTGAGTTATTTACCCTGTACTCACAAAAATTCTACAATATTGAGAAGGTTGTGATTATTTCATCTGACTGCTGAAAATGTATGTATGCTTGTTAGTATAAAATAAATAAAGGACTCACAGCTTTAAAGTCCATTTTAGTATTTTAAAACTAATTTTGAGCCTCAAACAGGATTACTCTACTTATCAAAACTTTCCCATTTATACCAAATCAAATAGTCATTAATCACAAAAGCTGGCCATCCTCAGTTATGCAGTGCTCAGGCTTTTCTTTTGCAATTCCACCATTCACAGGGACTCAGTTTTATAATCATGAGGGGAGCAAGAAAAAGCTCTTCTAAAACCTTTAAGGGGAGTGGTAGGGGAGCTGCTCTGCAATGAGCTCTTCTTTGACATACAAAGGGAGCTGTTTTTGTCCGATTACAAAATGGATGGAGGAACGTACACTAAGTTACAACCCACAACCAAAGGAAACAAAAAATCAGATGCCCTGAACATATGCAATATTTATCTCATTTTAAATGTGTGTTATTGCTTACAATGTGATTGTGTTTTATTTGAATGGGAATGAGGTTTCAAGGTTGGCTCTAACAGTTCGATCATTGACTGACACTTGTTCTACATTCAGGTTAAGTGATGTCAGAACAGAGATTATACATTGAGGTTAAATGTTATAAAAGCAATACAAAAGTGTATGATGTTGCTTGATTTCTAGTTTTCCTGCATTCAGCACTTAACATTTTATGTCACAAAAAAAATCAAATTCGAAGCATAGGCAAGTGATAAATCACTCTGAAATGGATTAAAGCGAGTGGTAGCGAGGATCACTCTTGCTCCCCTTAAAACTGAATCCCTGCATTCAATACATGCAAGACATGATCTAGACTAAAAATTGAACAATACTTTAAATTACACATCTCTCATCCCTCTGTCATCAACAAAATTCCTCCTGGCAATCTACAACCCTTCCACATTTTCGTAACCTACAATACTCTGTCATATTTAGAAATCTTATCCTCAGCCATCTATATTTGATTGGTTGCATGATCGCCGTAGCCTCAGGGATCGCTTTGGTTATCTATGCCATGGGAGGCAATCATGGGAATTGCCGAGGTATGATCTGCATACGGAAGAGGTCCAGATCATATGAACTATGCACTTCAAGCGACGTAGGATTAAATTGGGAACGAGAGGCAATGGTAACAGTTACAAGAAAATATTGTTGTTATTGATACATCATATAGGCACGTGAAAAGACTTGCTGATAACAATTTGAAGGGCTGAAGTTGTATACTGGGATGCATATTATTGTGGGCTTGTTGTTTTGATTCTAGTTTTTCAAACAGAGGGTTCATATGGGTTCTAAAGCCCCACCATGGTTATCATTTCCAATGAAAATTATCCAAATTGTGTTGTTCTCAACCCAGGAGATGTGAATACATAAATGGAAGGATAATTCCTTGAAAGCACGGAGTGCTAGAAGCAGAATATTGAGCTAAAAACAGAAGCACGGACAACAATCCATCTCAGAATAAAGTATTTCTTTCAATAGACTGCGCTATTAATAAATGCCATTATTATTACTTTCACCACCACCATCATCATCATCATCATCATTAGTTTATACTGTCTACTTATATAAAACGAATATGAACATCCTCGCACTTCTACAAAAATAATAAGAGGCACTTTCATATCTATAGATACTTGCTAACTTATGCATGACTTTACATACAATTGGATGATGAAATGGCAAATTGTTAATAGTGAAGATTTCCCCAGCAATCTTTACAACATTGACTTAATATTGTATTCAAAATAATTTAGAATATACACTGCCTTAAATGAGTGTGTTGATAAATAATGTTGATCATCATTGGGCTGTTTCACCAGTTTTGCATCTGACAAAAATTGCACTTAGATAAAAAAAAATCCAGTTTTCACGCTCATGGGACAATTACCACTTATTAAATGACACATTTAAGTATCTTCTACATGTTGGCATATATTGTACAGACATTTGAAGTTAATAAAATTTATTGAAAATAATTCAAACAGTCATTTAGCTTTCCACACCCATTCCTTAGAGCTTTATATTATATGAATACATATTTATAATATGTTGTAATTAACTTGAATAATACATTTTTTGTCCAATTTCATCTAAGAATATAGGAAAACAACATTGATTGGACATACACTGACTGTTTAGATTGATCAAGATAAAATTCAAAGAAAATCAAAATGTTTATTTTGTTTGTTTTGTTATAAAGTTGTTCATATATGACTGATTGTGACATATAAAGAACATCAATAGATTTTCTTATTCATACTTGGCATTTCTTCTTAATTTCTCATTAAAACTGGTGGGGTGCAAAGGATGGAGCCCCCCTCACCCATCTAAGTAATTATATTTTATTCTAACAAAAAAATATAAACATAACCTCCACTGAATTTTTAATGTCTGGCCAAGTAAACTTTTTACCAGCCAATTCTATGACTCAAATAAAAATTTCATATAACACTCTGCTTTTTTTCATAGCAATTCGGGTAAAAGTCAGCCCCCTTTTTTGCAACATAAAGTAACTGTATCCTTGCATCTGTTCATCTCTCTTTTCTACTTCAACTCTGGCTTCAATAAATACGTATAGTCTTTCCCTTTAATTCCTACAGGCCCGCGATAGCTAGTCTGCAGGCACAGACCCTAAATTTTCACAATTCGCATAGTGCATAATGTAGAGTCTGAAGTAATGAAACTAGATTCACTATGTAATGTGGCTGGCTCACACAGACAGAGAATTTGGCATAGATCTGGGCCCCGTCTTACAAATAGTTACGATTGATCCGATCAATGGTAACTCTATGGAAATCCATCAGTGTCATAATTTTTTCTATGAAAAATTTGCACAATGTATTTTGTAAAAACGAGAATCACAGTGAATCTTCAAGAGAACGATGAATGCATGAATATACATCATAGCTAGAAAATATTTTGAACAAACATGTACTTTAGATGTTGATGTGGCTGGCCATCCATAGTTGTGATTGATCAGATCAATTGCAACTCTTTGTAAGAAGTGGCCCTGGGGCCCGTTGCAGAAAGAGTTGCAATCAATCGCAACTCTAAAAATCTTGCGCAACTTGATTTTCAACCAATCAACAGTGCCCATTCGGGACTTGCGCTTAATATTTTGGCTTGCGTTTAATTGCAACTCTTTCTGCAACTGGCCCCTGGTCTTCACTCTGTACATAGTGTCAAATATGAGTCTGTGCTTGCAGACTACTGGATAGCCAATAGAAAGTGACACTAATTGTCTGCAAGAAGAATGAAAACACTGCCTTTGAAATCTAACAAGGAAAATATTCCCTAATTCACAAATACTGCTTCACAACACTCTTGAGACTAATTATCTAGAATTCACTGGGCGTAATTGTGTGTCATTCTCACTTTATTGCTAATAATTTACATTTTACTGGGCTGCGAGAAGTGGGTCATGTGTGTATTCAGGACTATTCCATCTTCTTCAACTTCAAATCAAATGTAAATGCCAGTTGTGTTATAATGACGATCTCAAAATGGGTTTAAATGAATCCAATATTATAAAATGACCACCCAAAATATAAAACTAAATATGAAGCAAATGATTCTGGGGGAAAATTGATAATTGCTGATAAATTTAAAAAAAAAATGAGCATGTCATTCCTGGTGGGTAACTCTTTTTTTCTATTAAGCAATAATAATAATAGGTGGTTATACAAGTGCCATTTGTGCTGACAATTTCCTGTGCATTCACATTTCAGCTGAGATTTCATAATTTCACAAAGTAAAGTTTACATATAAATGAACTGTAAATGTGCAGATGTAGATTATTATTAGATCTGGATTTTCAAAGAAATAGTAGCAACTGATCTTGAATTTAAAGACGTCCTCATGAAAATCATCATTTTCTGTGACTTTTTTAGTTAAACATTACAAAAGGCCATGCATGTGCATAACAAGAAAGAAATAATTTAAATGAGAGTACTTCCTTTGAGATTTCACTTATGTCCCCATGCTTGAAGACTCTTAAATACATGTACGTACAGCTATCAGACCCTACACGTGTATAGTGACTGCACTTTGGAGTGCTGATTGGTCTAGTTCAAATTTGAACGAGAAAAATTCAGCTCTCCGAAGTGCAGTCACTATAATCGCTCTTTAAGAGCTAAATTAGCTCTTCGCTCTCTTCGTTTTTTAGAGTGTGTACTTGTATTCTATACTGGCACATACAAATTTTACAGCAAGTCTGAGATTTTCCAATCTAATCAGCTGAAATCAGGGCAACTATTGCCGTATTCTGATTAAGAATCCGGACTCTTGTTTTTTTAAAAACAATTTTGTGTGCGTTTCCCTTTGATATTTTTCCTGTTGTTCAACTTGATTTTTTTTTTGGTGCTCTTTCAACATTTCCTACAGAAATATGCCATATATAGAAACATAAAGCCTTGGATTGCTTAGTTGCCAGATTTTACCATGTATGTACAATAAAACAAAGTGCCTTGCTGTGGCTCTAAATTAAAACACAGATATAACACATTTTATTATTTTACTACAGCAATATTAAATCAATTTGAACATTTCAAATTTTTCTATAAAAAAATAGTACACGTATATGCTCATACAGATCCTTAATTGCAAAATGATGACTTGAGGCTTTCATTTGTTTGCATCCATCTTAAGAAATGGTTGAAATATCTATGTATCTCAAAACCAATGAAATAATCCAAACAAAACATGAAAGCCCTACAGTTTTTTATCAATTGCATAAATCATCCCATTGACTTTGATTAGATATTAAACCATGATGCACATGTCACAGTTTATCAGTTCATTAAAGATAATAATAAAATTTGCCAATACAAATTAACCACTAAAATACACAATATTGATCAAATACGAAAGCTAATCAAATACACATGTGATATCGCCTGATCTCCACCGATACCTGAATATCACGTTCTGTATTGATTCAAAGTTCATTGCGGATCCATCATTGTTATAAGTCAATAACCAAGTCATGGGTGTCATATTGCTCTATTGAAGCATGATTTGTTTGACATTGGACTTTGAGTTTTGGTACAATGAAAAACAAACTGACATGAATGTTACAGTTGTGACGCCAAGTTGCGATTGTGTAAACCACCCACCCCTACTTTTCTGAAGGCTTTTTTTGTCAACATTTCATTCAGCTTGAACTCCCCCCTTAAAAAAATCCTGTGTACGCTACTGGAAGTAGCTGATGACATAAAGCAGTTTGTGTCTGCATCCCTTTATGCATACAAATTACAATACGGGAAGGGGGTGTTTCACAAAGAAAGCTTGAATATGTTTAAAGGTAAAAATATGTAGTTGCAGCAGACAGATATTCCATGAAAAAGTCTTTAAAATCAAGGTTAATTGTCACCCTAGAATCATAGATCTAGATCTGGTACATTAACATAAAATTATCTGTATGAAATTATCTACATGTATATACATCACCCCCCCAAAAAAAAAAATCAAATGGGAATTCAATCTATATTGCTGCTGGCATATCAACCAGAAAAAAAGCCTTTTTTTAATCTTTCTGGTCATGCATATATGCACACTGTGTTTTCCACTCTGTAATCTGGTTTGTCAGAATGGTGACACAACATGTGCTCCTGTCTTAAAGGACAAGTCCACCCCAACAAAAACTTGATTTGAATAAAAAGAGAAAAATTCAACAAGCATAACACTGAAAATTTCATCAAAATCGGATGTAAAATAAGAAAGTTATGGCATTTTAAAGTTTCGCTTATTTTCAACAGAATATTTATATGAACGAGCCAGTTACATCCAAATGAGAGAGTTGATGACATCACTCACTCACTATTTCTTTTGTATTTTATTATATGAAATATGAAATATTTTTATTTTCTCGTCATTGTCATGTGAAATGAATTTTCATTCCTCCCTGAACACATGGAATTACATTATTTTAACATTTTGTGCTTCAGGCAAGGAGGTCCTAATCGTCAAATTCGTAAAAATTGAAATATTGTATAATTCAAACAATAAAAAACAAAAGAAATAGTGAGTGAGTGACATCATCGACTCTCTCATTTGGATGTAACTGGCTCGTTCATATAACTATTTTGTTGAAAATAAGCGAAACTTTGAAAAGTCATAACTTTCTTATTTTACATCCGATTTTGATGAAATTTTCAGTGTTGTGCTTGCTGAATTTTTCTCTATTGATTCAAATCAACATTTTCCTGGGGTGGACTTGACCTTTAAGTATCTCAGAGGGCATAGGGTAAGAGTTCGGATTGTAATCAAGTTTTTTCTTCAAAATAATGAAAAAGATAAGGGCAGGGGTGGATCCAGGATATTTCGAAAGGGGGGGGGGCACATTTTCCCAAGGAAAAAGGTCTTCACTTTCGAAAGGGGGGGGCACACTTCTGTTTTAACAGCATTTTTATATCACAAATTTTAATTGTGCCTCTCAAAGGGGGGGGGGGGGGGCACTGGCCACTGGATAAGGTTTTATTTGATTTTGGATGTTAGGTTAATAGGTTTTAAATTTGGCTTCACATGCAGATTATCCATCTGAGCAAATGTCATGTAAACACAATGAGTTGAAACATGCATTCAAGAAAATGGAAGGGAATTATTTCTGATACGTTCAGGTCAGTTCATATCATTTGAATTGAAATATTCCATATAACATTAATATAATAAAGGGATTTAGGGAAAAGCCCCCAAAAGACGGATGGCTTGTCAAGTTGGCTACCCTAGTGTGGGCAATAAAAGATTATCATCAATATTATTATAAAACCAGATACAAAACTATATCAAAATTTTTTCAAGAGAACAGTATATAAATAACACACAAACCCTATACAAATATTAGATGAGAAAACAGAATGCTACTAAAACATTCAAGATGTCAGCAAATACTACTTAAGTTTCGTTTTGAATAAATGAAGTGTTTTACATGATCAAATTTCAACCGAAAGACTATTAATGGTGCACAATGTCGAAAGGATTGAAGTATAAAATTTTTAGTTACAGGGTAAAAGTGATAGTTTTCCTTAGTTCTACATTGCAGTATTGAATACATAATAAAATAATAAAATAAAATTAATAGAAATTACCGGATAAAACATAAGATTAAAGCAGGGAAGAGGAAGGTTGGTAAATTTTCTCACAAATTCCTTCAGATGCAATCGCAAGTTCGAGAAAGTCATTTCCTGTCAGAAGCAATGGCTTTGAAGCAATGCAGCCGTTTAGCCACGCTTCAACCCTCTCTACTTCCGTGAAGTCTCAATCCTTTGCGCCTGCTTTCTTACTAAATGTCTTTTTTTCAGTAGAATGAATCAAATTACCTCATTCCTAGTAGAGGCTACACGTAGGCATGCTAGGGAATGATTTTACAGAAGGAAAGTGATAAAATTAGCTACTGCTACAGAGGATGGGGAAATAGTATGAAGACTTTCAAGGATACTGTGAGATATGGAAGACAGCGCCGCGGTTTTAAAGATATAGAAAAGAAAGCGGCTACAACATATTTTCTCAGTTCTGGAGCTTGGTGTATTTATTTGGCCTTTGTACATACTTTTCAATATCAAACTTTTCTTGCAATATAGGTATATATATATATTATTATATATATATAAAACACACACACAATGGACATGGGTACATGTAGTTTGAGAATTAAAACCATTTTAGCTCAAGGTAGGAGGCCAGCATATCCAGACTAATGACCTTGACTGGACCTTGTGCATGGAAAGCCTCTCTCAAAATGTCTTCCTTGCTTGGCTTTATGAAGGCAACCAGTGAGAATCGACTATTTTTTCTACAACTCTTTGGGAAATTATTTTAACAAGTGGATTGCCTCTGGCCATCTCACCTGCATCACGCGGTTCAATATAGCAGCAGTGCTGACTTTGAAAACTACCGGTACTCTAACTCGCACAAGATGTTCAGTGATACATGGTTACTCTTATGTCCACTTTTTATGAACTAGACCAATAAACTTACTGAGATATGATGGTTATTCAACAAAAAAACCCAACATGGCCAAAGTTCATTGACCTTACATGACCTTTGACCTTGATCATGTGACCTGAAACTCGCGCAGGATGTTCAGTGATACTTGATTACTCTTATGTCCAAGTTTCATGAATCAGATCCATAAACTTTCAAAGTTATGATGGTAATTTAACAGATACACCCAATTCGGCCAAAGTTCATTGACCTTTGACCTTGGTCATGTGACCTGAAATGCACACAGGATGTTCAGTGATACTTGATTACTCTAATGTCCAAGTTTAACGAACTATACCAATAAACTTTCAAAGTTATGATGGTAATTCAACAGATACCCCCAATTCGGCCAAAGTTCATTGACCCTAAATGACCTTTGACCTTAATCATGAGACCTGAAACTTGCACAAAATGTTCAGTGATGCTTGATTACTATTATGTCCAAGTTTCATTAATCAGATCCATAAACTTTTAAAGTTATGATGGGAATTCAACAGATACCCCCAATTCGGCCAAAGTTCATTGACCCTAAATGACCTTTGACCTTGGTCATGTGACATGAAACTCTAATAGGATGTTCAGTAATACTTGATTAACCTTATGGCCAAGTTTCATGAACTAGGTCCATATACTTTCTAAGTTATGATGTCATTTCAAAGACTTAACCTCAGGTTAAGATTTGATGTTGACGCCGCCGCCGCCGCCGGTAAAGCGGCGCCTATAGTCTCACTCTGCTATGCAGGTGAGACAAAAATGATAATAATAATAATTTCTTTCACATAAATTACAACAAAGTTGTATTTGTGCTAGTCTTGTTTCAAGATCCACTTGTTGATTTGAGTATTGAAGTAAGCTGAATGTGGTCACAGATTCCCTCACCACATATTTACCTTCACAGGAGCCTACTGATAGAGAGAGACATACATGTATGTAGATATAGAATAAAAGGGGGAGAGAGAGAAGGGAGAAATAACACAGGAGCTATGTTGCATATTGACCCAGTAGGATGTGAAGAGTAGCCCCAAAATAAAATAAAAAAATGCCTGAAAGAGAATAGGAAGAGAGAGAGAGATGAGGTCTCATGTGCTTGTTGAAGATTGTAGGCCTATACTGAGGCTCATATTTATATTCTAGCAGCATCTCACTTGCCCATCCCTCTTTAATAAACAAGTAACAAAAAATTGACAATTCCCGTATAACTGCAGAAATAACTAGCTGCAATCAAATCTTTCCATCTTCCTGCAGGGAGGTGATCATTGTGATGTACATGTATTTTCAATGAGAATCAGGAAAGGCAATCAAGAACTCAGTAATTTTTACATGGATGCACTCGCTAATGATGATCCAATTAGGTTGTGACATTGGATCTGAATGGATTCAGAATTGCTTGGGGTAAACTGAGCTAATGAACTACTGAATAATCACCAATGCTTGTATATGTGCATCAATCATACCTTTTGTAAAATGAAATTTGCTTTGTAAAGAGCTCTATATTTAATAAGGAGGCAGGAGAATGGACTTGTTTCTAAATTTATTACTACATTCAATACAATGGATACATAAGGGGCTTGTTGCATAAAACTTTTTACCTGAGAAAACTCTGGTAAAAACTGTAAATTAGGTTTAGTCTGATTTCTGCCATTGACTTTAACACAGGGCAAAAACTCTGGTAAAAACAAGTTTTCTCAGGTAAAAAGTTTTATGCAACGGGCCCAAGGTGTTGAATTTAGAAACAAACCTAGGAAGTTGAATACCCGACAAAAACAGAACAGATGATTTTTAGAGACAGGCAGGCTTTGTACACTGTACAGATGGTTGAGTTTTAACGGAGTACGGTATCGTTAAAGACTGCAGACAAGACTAGATAGACAGCAGAATTATGGTTCCAAGTATGAGCCAATAAATTTAGCATTACAATATACGAGTACCTTGGAAAAAAGCAGTACATGTACGTATGTTCATGCCAGCCTGATTAGCATGTCTGAAGCTGAACTATTCCCATCAAGCGACAAACTATTATTTTAGCTGTTTCGAGCGATTAATTTGAGTTTATTGTATTTATGGTGCAAATGGCTTTCAGTACCCACTACCTTTGAAAGCTTCATTGTACCTTCTAAACACCTGGGCCCCATCTTAAAGATACTAATGCTATTAACGTTGCCATGAACAGTAGTAATTACCACGAATCATGACTTTGATTGGCTGCTGAGCCAATAATTACTTATGGTTATTGTTTCGTAAATGCCAATGTTTGCTTTGTGAATTCTTTGTGAAAGCGGCCTTTGATTATGAAGAAAATAGGATTTAGATAGTAATCTTCTTACCCTTGTGACCGCTATACTGCAGGTACTAGCAATGTTGGACCTCAGATCGGCTACACTCCCGGAGGTCTCCAGGACAATGCCGAACCTGACCACCCTGGGATCCCTATCAGCATAGATGACTACTATGATGACCACTCTGGTTGTCCTCTGCGGAATGGGCAGTGACACACAGAGAAAGGGGTCAAAGGTATTGCTCTGCCTGCCGCAGTGAGGGCAGGTCAGGGAGGACCGATACTGCGCCTGGAAGAGATCCTGGACGAAGCTGTTATTGCGCCTCATGTGGTTGGCAAGGGATTCCGCTGCCATCAGCTCGTCACTTTTGTTCTGTCCATTCTGGAAGTGAAAAGGAATAAGAATTTTAGTTCATTGAAATGTATTTTTTCAATAAAGGTACCACTTTGCAGATAAACAGATTTTCATGTTTCGATCGTAGTAACAGGTATTATTTTTATTCAAAACACCTATATGCAGCTGGTACAAAAAATTTTAAAATGGCTGTTTTGTGCATATGTGACTCAGGGATCAAGCACAAACAAACTTATGTGAAATCTATTTACCATTTGTTTAACAAAAATATTTCTTTTGTTATGATGGTGCAGAATATCACTGATATGTGAATATGTTGTCAATAATATGACAATAGTAATGATAGTATTAACAACTGTCCTTATTTTCCCCAGAGATGCTATGTAGGTCAAACATGTATCTTTGTTACTCTTCTAGCCTGCACTACACTATTATTAAACCTCTCCATTCTAATACACCTGCATGTAGCACCTGGCAAGGAGGAATAAGGTTCCGTTTTCAATTTCAAAGTCTTTGGTACGACTTGGCCAGGGATCTAACCCGCACACCCCTTTCATGAGGCAGGTGTCCTACCATCGTGATAATGCATTATGCTATATTATTCAAGTGCTCAGAATTATACAGTCTTTGATACGACTCAGCCAGGGACCGAACCCACAACCCTTTTCATGAGGCAGATCCTCTACCACTGAGCCACCAGGCCCACTTCCTTGTGATAATACAACTGCATACATGTATGTCATATCGTTATCCCAGCACTCAGAATATTGAATTATACATGCAGCTCTCCTCTGCACTTATTATGAATAACTTCTTGTATTTCTCTCAACTTGACAATTCACCTTCAAATTGCTTTGACACGCTGTCAGAGGAGAGATAAAGAATGGAAAATCCCCAGGGGCTCCTTGGCAGTGAAAAGAAGAGGAAATACTTTTTTCTACAAAGGTGAACAAAGATAATACCTTCCATCTTTTAATAGCAGACACAGAATTAGTCTGCATGCACAGACTCTGATTAGGATGCTTATTGTATTAATAACAAGCAGGTCTTGGAAAAAGTCTATAACAAGTTCTAACTTCTTGTGCTGTTATGTAAGCCTACATGGTACAAACTTTTATATTACCTGCAGTAGGCTAAAAATTCAGACCATATCAATATCTTTTTTTTTTAAATCGGGGGCTTGTGCTATATGAGCTAGACAACGATGATGGAGAATCTAATTGAAAACCACTCTATGATGAATGATTCAAAGAAGTTAATTCACCATGAACTGACACAAAAAGAAATGGCAATTTTCCAGCAGGGATTGCTCTAATACCAAATGCAACCTTGCAAAAAAAATATTATTTTTTTTCCTTCAAATAATATGATTGATAATCCTTTTATTTCTGGTCCAAAGTACAATCAAAAGAAGCAGGATTGAAAAGAAAACAGTTCAATATTTTCATAGCGCACAAATACAACATACTACTAATTTCTCATAAAAATAGGTAGTGCAGATAGCTCATAGAACTCTTTCCTTTGCCATTTTCTTTATATAAAGGAATAGAGTAAAATGTAAAATTTGACTCCTCTAGCTGTATATGTACAATACAATGACTTCTACCATCATCTTATGGATAAAAAAGAATCTTTGACATACTTTGAAACCAATGTTGAGACTTGAGAAATTAAATCAAGGTTCCCCCCCCCCAGGAAAAAAAAGAAGACACAAACTGTCTCTGCTTCTCTCCAAACTACTGATACCACGATAATATTAATTCTAGATTGGTTTATTGGGGGAGCTGCATCAAGCGAGAAAAACACTCCTGAATGGTCAACTACATGATTGCCCCCTCCCATGGATGATCTTTTGTACTTAAAAACAATCAATAGCCCCTAAATTATACCCATGTAGTTGCCTTTGACCTTCGTACATTTGGCTATAGATGCTATAGAATGGAATACCATCCACTCTGGCGTACTCACACCTTCAAGTTTTTTTAATTATCAGATGAAAATTAACAGATGGGTATACATGTATGACCTTGAAGTACAGGATTCTCATACGCTATGTGTATGATTAAGATTGGACCTCAAGACTGTACATACTGTATCCACGTATTGACCATCAAAGGTACATGTATATTGTGTGTACGTATGTAATTATCAATTATTTGACGACCAGAGGGCAAGGAGGAATATTCTTAATCAAAATAAAATGCAAACTCAATTTCAATTTTTTATGAAATACAATGTACAAGTACATGTATCTCTGTTAATAAGCAGGGAACAATGTCCCTTGCATCGCCATTTTAAAAGCCCCCTCACACCTGATCAAATGTAGGCAGACGAAGGATGACGAATGGGAAAATGAATGAAATGCACGCGAAATCAACAAAAAATTTTGTCAAATCATGCAATCAGTAACTATTTTCAAATTTCATCAACAAACGGTAAGCGAAGGATAAATATGACATGCGAAAGATAAATATGACATGCAAAGGATATCGACTTTTCGGTTCACCTCTTTAAGAAAATTGCTGCCGAAGGCGAGCGAAAGATTGATATAACCCAATAAGACTAAGAAACAGTAAGCAATGGTTTGATATGGCATGCGACTAAAAACGAAGAAAAAAAAACCCTGTGGTTTAAATTTCTTTAAAAATTTTCTGTAACAAATTTGTACATGCAGTGTAATTTCATGTAAAATATGAAGACTATGCGATACATGTTCCCATTTCTGACAGTTTATCATGAAAATATCTATTAAAAGAGAACACTTTCACACAACTCCACTTTACAGCATCCTATTCAATATTTATTCAATAGACTGGGTAATAGTATTCCATAAATGCTCTCAATCCATCCATGCGACTGTCCATAATCGCATAATAAAAATGTATCACAATGCACTGGAACGGATCAATGCAGATTTCCCATCGACTATGGCGCTCCACCGCTTCCCAGAGAAGTTCAATGGGGGAAAATTCAATTTTGTCCAAATCACTAATGGATTTCACTGATGAAGGATCTATCTATTATTCATTGATAAAATCCCCCATATTTTCACTTCAAGCATGTAGTAGTCTTTTCATTCAGGACCTTGTATCAATAATTCCGACTAATAGTGTAAACAAAAATTACATTAAAATGTTTTTACCTACCAGACAGGGGATAAAAAAATTCCCCCAAACTACAATGAAATTTAAGAACAATATTGTAGTCCCACATGAAGACTTTCATGTACATGTAAGTAGACCGGGTGTGACATCAACTGAAAATGATCTTTCAAAGTTCAGAAAAGTAAAAATGGGAATATTCTTCATTTTCTTGATATTTTCCAACTAAATCATAACAATAAACAAGAAAAGTTTTATAGGAAAATAGATGGGCAATTCATAGATGTAATCATGTTTAGCATGTGGAATGTAAAATTTAAGCAACTTTTTGAGGTTTTTATTACCCCCCATATGGTCAAACAATTTGGGTTGTCAAAATAGAACATGTTTTTTATTAATTTTTTTCAAAACAAGAAAAACTGGTTGTTTATAGAGCACAAAAACTATCCACCAATTAATCAAGTACATGTACAATGTACATGTAGATGTGCTTTTCATTTCGTTTGAAATTATGCAAGTATATTTCATTCAAGAAGAGAACACTGAGTGTGTCCACATCTACTCTAGATGTACAATTTATTGACCATGCATCATCAGGAAATCAGGGCCCTGTCTTACAAAGAGTTGCAATTGATGCAATCAAGTTTTGATCAACCACAACTATGGAAAGCCAACAACGTCAACATCTAAAATGGATGTTTCTTTTAACTATTTTCAAGATATGATGTACTTTTATACTTAGACATTGACATCCTTTTCTTAACAGTTATCCTCTTTGTCTACAAATGACATTGTGAAAATTTGCTACAGGAAAAATTACATGTATGGCAATTATGGATGTCCATATAGTTGATGCTGATTGGATCAATCACAGCCCTCTTGAAATTAGTACCCTGGGCCCCGTCTTACAAAGAGTTGCGATTGATCCGATCAATCACAACTACATGTATTATGCATGTTTGTTCAAAATGTTTTCTAGCTATGATGTATATTTGAATGCATAATTGTTTTCTTCAAAATTCACTGTGTTTCCCTTTGTTTACAAAAGACATTGTGCAAATTTCCTGCAGAAAAATTTATGACACTGATGGATTTTCATAGAGTTACCACTGATTGGAACGATCGTAACTCTTTGTAAAACGGGACCCTGGACTATATGTACTGTATCATTGAAGTTTGTCAAAACTGTGAGTAGACCTGGGGGGTGTTTCACAAAGATTTAAGTATGGCTTAAGTCGCACTTAAATGCCGACGCATACATGATATGCACCGCACGGTCTTATTGATAGATACACAGTACTGCGCGTCCTCATGACAAGATCTGACCAATGCGGTCAAGCCTTTCATACCGTACGCAACTCGGTATTTAAGTGCGACTCTAAGTCATACTTAAATCTTTGTGAAACACCCCCTGCATGTGTATTTATTAGATGTGTATCTCAAATAGTTGAAGAATGTACAGGTGTAAGAAAAAGGAAACCATGCGGCAGACATACCACATACATACAGTGCACTGCCTACACCACAATGAATCCTACATTTGCATATGGAGCGTTGTGGCCCAGTGAATTAGTCTTCTGACTTTGAAACAGAGGGTCGTGGGTTTGAATCCCAGCCATGGCGTAATTTCCTTCAGCAAGAAATTTATCCAAATTGTGCTGCACTCAACCCAGGTGAGGTGAATGGGTGACTGGCAGGATTAATTCCTTGAATGCATGAGCGCTAAAAGGCAGCTCGAGCTAAAGCCAGGGTAATAATAATACTAACAACGCACCTCGAAATAGAATATTTCTAGATAGATGGCGCGATATAAATGCCTATTACTATGTACTGTGAACCTGTGTTCAAGCAAGTATTAGCCATTTCGCAACCTCAAACGTATTACATGTACAAGGCTGCATTCTAGTAAAATTAAAATATCTTGTTTTAAATGAAAACTCAACAAGTTCCTACATGTATGCATTGAACTTTCTTCACTGGACGCAATAAATTTACAATATATACACAACTGTATGCTGGCCAGAAGTTCAGAACACTTAAATTCTTGGGATTTGCACACAATAACAGAATATTCAGTAGTTTCCAGTTAATAAAGTCATCCCTACACAATTTGCACTGAGCAGCATTAGACACAACTTACCCATTGGCCCCTCTCTTCCATCGCCTATATTATTAAGATTACCACACGTCTTTATTGCAATGTAACCAATACCCCCTAAGTTTGCCATCCACCCATCCACATCCTTTCTTGTTGACCCTCGATGAGATAGGCAAACCCATCCTGAGAATCCTAACAGTCAAATATCTCAGGCACAGTGGGAGGGCGGCATGTATAGTGAGCATACATGTACCTCTGATGCAGTAGTATAGATGATGGTTCTGAAGCAGCCCCCCCCCAAAAAAAAATAATTTTTTTTTTAATATAAATTACGGGGATTACTCTTCACAACTTTGAAGGGATGGTCCGGATTGGAAATATTCATTTCTTAATAAATAGAGTAGAATTCACTGAGCAAAATGCCAAAAATTTCATCAAAATCGGATAACAAATAATAAAGTTATTGCAGTTTAAAGTTTGGCAATGTTTTGTGAAAACAGTTGTTATGAATATTTATTAGGTGGGCTGATGATGTCATATCCCCACTTTCCGCTTTCTTATGTTATTACATAATATCATAATTTTTCCATTATTTCATACTTGTGTGATTAATATGTCTCCCTTCTAATGAAATATTACAGTTCCAGCAATAAATATCTAATGCACTAAATCAGTTGTCAATCCAATTTTTCTAGTTCTTGGAGGAACAAATTTGACAAATCTAATTTCATATAATAAAATAGAACAAGTGGGGATGTATATGGTGTTGTGCTCAATCTCTAGGGTGTAAGTGTAACTTTTAACACTTCAAGGTGGAGCTTTAGGAAGACCAACTACATGTAGTGTTGGTTTTAATACCCCAGTTTTATGATCAACCAAACAGTTTAAATTGTCATTGATACTCCTTTTTTTTTTTTCAAATGTCATTATTGAGCAATTGAGTCTGCAGGGAAATATTGTAGTGAGTGCTACCATATTAGATACCCAGTAAAAATGTTATCAAAATTTTATGCAACGCTGTTACTATACAAACCTGACAGCAGTTCAACAATTTAAACAAAAGTGCTGAATTTATTGACAACTAAATATTAGAAATTAAAATTTGTTTAAGATTTTATTCACCTTTTTAAACCCTAACTATTGAAGGTTCATATACTGGCAGTTAACTGCATTGTATAAAAATTTTAAATAGCACTTTTTTTAAAAACTGTATAGAGGTTTTGTTAACGTCAGAATCAGATTGCAACCACTTCATTACAGGCAAGGGAGGCTGTAATATTGGTAGGGAAACATGGTAATTTTATTGAGTTATCTCTCTACCTTCCGTGTCAAGTTCGCAAATGAATTGAGCGCTACCTGCTGCTGCTCTGTCACTGCACATTGCTAAATCATCCGTGTATCCCCTACTGCCGTGTCTTGTCAAATAAAATCCTGTCCCTCGGACACCGTTCTCATTACAATCCTAAAACTGGTTTTCTGGAAACCGGTCCAGGAAACCAGTTTCAATCTAATTTGTATCATCTATTCACTCTTGTCTTTTTCTACATATTTCTACATTTGCTGCTGTTCAATTTATTTGTTTGGTCATTATTATAAATTTATCTACAACTACATTGTATGATTATGAACATACTCAGTTCAGTTCTTTTGACCTTGGAAATTGGTTTCATATATTCATGTTTTTAAACCAAATGTAAATAAAATATGCATTTTATATTAAAGTGGTATGGGCTTTCTGTTTTATTTCCAGTCGTCAAATATCTTTGTTTATCAAATTTTTATTGTATATGTTGTTCTCCACTTTTAGTAGGAGCATGTTTCTCATCTTTTTATCAAATACTACATGTATATACATGTAGCTCAACATTATTTTTCTCTCCAAAGCAGAAAAAAATGTAAGCCTAATACTCAGTGCTTTGGGGCGATTTCACCCCCAAAATACTCAAAAGAGCCCGAGAAATTTAAAAAAGGGCCCCCTAAAAATCCACATTCACTGTAATGTTACAGCTTATCCATGTAGAAGATTTATATAGGCAGAGGGTTTCAAAAAGTGGCCCCAAAATAAAAATAAATAAAAATTTGTTTCATTCTCATATATGCCTGCACAATATATTTTTTTCTTATCTGAAGAGGTAACAGCTCTTGCTTTTTTTTCATGATACAGCAAACTAGCGATGGATGGCCATGAATTCAAAGGCCTCTTCATAGAAGGTCAGTGATATATGTAGTATTACCTTGCTGTTCTCTGCATGCATCGCACACACAGGTGTCATAGATTATAAGCCTATGAATATTCCTAGTCAGGACCTGATGGTCCTTCGCATGTGTTTATTTTCATTGCATGTGGATGGTGAGGTTTGTGGCATAAAGGCAATTATCAAAACCAGAAGTTAATAAAACAACGAAAATGAATGTTGCATTTTTGGGGAACATGTGGAGATAATGAGTAAACCCCATACATATAAAATTAATATGGACATTTTTATCAGAAAAAACAATAAAGCATAATCATTATTCACAAAGGATTTATACATAAATTTGCGGGGGTACTTTTCATAACTTACTGCCTATTTTCTACATTGGATATAAGTTTGAAAAACATTGCTATTAATAGGGATTTTCAGTGCTCTAGCTCTTGAGAGCATTTCATGGCTATATTGCCCCAAGCCCACCCCCCCCCCCTGCAATTTCTCCCTGACCAATTATTCAACACTTTTATGCCTAGTATGACCTACACACATATTATAGAGCTGAAAGATCGCTCTACATTGATCTGGCCCCCCCCCCCCCCCCCCCCCGTCTTACAGAAATTATGATTGATCGGATCAACCTAAACTACATGTCTATGGAAATCCAACCATGACAAACTTTTTTCAAGGAAACTTGCACAATGTCTTTTGTAAGCAAAATAAAAAAAGCACACTGAATTTTCAAGAAAACGATGAATGTATGACTTAATCATATCTAGAAAATATTTTTTGAACATGCATTTTTTGGATAATGACATTGCTGGCCATAGTTGTGACTAATTGGATCAATCGTAACTCCTTGTATGACATGGTCAAGGACCTTACCCACTTTACTCACTGGCAATTGTGTATTATTACATGTACCTCCGTTGACACAAAATAGGAAGTAATTCAAATTCACAAGGAGATGTAGTGAGCAATAATTTCCCAAGAGAGTCTTTAAAATCATGGTTCAAATCTACTATACCACCGTCCAACAGACTGCAAAATGCAAAAAAAAACAGAGTCAGTACCGGTATTTTTTACAATGACCTACAATAACTAATTATTATGTGGTCTGTCATAATGTATGCAGATCACCTATTATTATTTTTTTTTGGGGGGGGGGTATTTTTAAGAGTGCACATCTATACATGTAGCATTATGGTGGATTGTATACAAGTGTACAAAACACTTTTCATAAAATCAAATCATATCAAACACAGTATTTTCTGACAATACATAAAACTTCCACCATAAATACACACAAATATAGCCTGCCTACAGAAATAATGATCGAACATATTTGCCTAGATCCAATTTCTGTTTCAAGATATATCAGCTTTGGATCACACCCCTCTCAACAGCGCTATATTTGGTCACAACGGCACTACAATAACGAATGTGCCTTTTCTGAGTGAAAAGTTCGAAAATCTACAATGATCAGCTATTTCTACCATATTTTGTAATTTTGAGAAAAAAATGTGTTCTTGACCCTTTCTCATCATCGTTCTAATTGAAATTCTTTTGGAAGGATGTTGCGAAGTAAAAAGGCTTTGTTTAGAACGTGAGCTATTTCATTATTAGGTATTTGATATATATACATATATATATATATACATATATATATATATATATATATTTGCCTACAAGTGGCTTAGGGCGGAATATACACTTCGCCCTAATGGTTCCCGACCTTGTGTAGTGGCTATTATTTGAATCATGAAAATGATAAATGCTCTCCCACCAGTGGAAAACAAAGCTTTTTAACTGAATAATTTTGTGGTGTATATGAATGCACACTTTGGCAACTGCTGGTCAGCATTATTATTAATATTCAATTCAAACAAACATTTATTTTCTTCCATTTCATTACATTTTTGGTAAACATAATACTTCATACAAAAATCATGAAGAATATAAATACGAACATGTTGGGTTTAAAGAAGACGTACATGTATATCCTAAAAGCTGAGGCTTGTGGCAGGAATGCCTATAAGACCTTATCTACTGAAATAATAAAAATAAACCTTATAATGATGTAATATAAGTTTGATTGGCGCATGTAGTATGTATTCAATTTTGAAAAAAAGCGCTGTTAAAAACTAATTCAACAACAATCCTGAGAAATTTACATGTATTTTCTACAGTAATGCTTGTTTTTGGCAGACAGGGTCATAAAACAATATGACAACTGAGGTCACTCCAGGACAACTTCCTCATGAATGCCTGATGAACAAAGGGTGTGTTTATGCTTCCATTACGAGGACAGAATCAGCGATTTCAAACTTTGATTCAAAATGCCGATCGTAAACGTGGTTCTGGGAGTGCTGTTTATGCTTAACTTTTCAGAGCAAATCATGATCTCCAGCTGGCTTTGCATCGTAAAGCGAGGTCAAATTGGGCGCGCCATTTTTCGAAAGTTTTTTTTCTGATTGTTGTTATTACGTGGAGATAACATGGAGCAATACGACTGTATTTGCCCGCGGATTTTCATCTCACCGGAAGCATGTACCGAATGACGTCAAAACACATTTACGATCGTGGTTCTGTTTATACTTCCCCAGAAAGCCTGATTCTGGTCAAACGACGTTTACAAACGCACCTTTTTGTGAGTTTACGATCGGCGTTTTGAAACAGCGTTTAAATGAAAGTAAGCATGGACGCAACCGTGTTTTGGACTAATCACGTTTGGAAACGCTGATTCTGGCCTGAAAAGTGGAAGCATAAACATGGCCAAAGACATGTACAGTACATCCTACATGTAAGCCACAATCATGTACATGTTGTCAGTCCCATCAAGTCCTGTGTATAGAGTTCGCCCCAGAAAAAAAAGTTGAATTGAATCAACAGAGAAAATCAAACAAACAAACACCAAATTCAAATCATGTGACATGCAAATTAAGAGAGAGTTGATGATGTCACTCACTTTCTATGTTTATTAATTGTTTGAATTATAAAATATTTCAATTACAGATTTGATAATAAACCACTACTACACTGTGCATGTATTTTAAAGTTTACAAATTCTGTATGGATGTTGTAGGGCCTATTTGTAGCATAGGGCATATGAAGTACAGTATGTAAATTCCAGACCTTCATTTCTTGGTTTAAGCTCTTTAATTGCAGCAGATAATTTTCATTTTTTAATATTCCATAATTTCCGTTTATTCCATAAATTTTTTATGTACATTTCACTTCCATTCATGCAGCATGTAGCGATGTGAGAGGTTCACTGTCATCCAGCACCTGGCACATTTGTAGTCTGTGCACAAAGACCCAACACTAAACAATACACGCAGTTTCATTAGCCTTTGAATTAAAATGAGTGACTAATGCATAGCCAATGTACAGCTTCAATGGCAGCTGCTGTTTCAGATTCAGATCAAGTACATGTACATGTACATGTAGAAATGCATAAATTTTCATTTTGCATTGTTATTGTTTTATTCCTTTAAGGGATAGATTGACGGTGTGGAAAGAAAAAAATGTCTTCTGACAGCAAATTGGTATTAACTTTTAAATAGCCTAAAGAGTAAAAGTAACAAATAAATACAGAGGATGTTCACCAAGACGATAATTTGGTTTCAATAAAAAAATTGATGAAAAATAATGAAGGTTTATTTAATAAAAATGATCCATTAAAGAATATTAAAGAGAGTTATAAATTTTAACTTTATTTTATTGTTCTTTTTTATGTACCGGTGATACATGAAATTGTTGGATTATAACTAATTTACAATATTACAGTATCATGTTTCAGAGTATTTTTCAATTTGCTTTCTTGAGTTTCTTCACATATTGTTTATGATTGCAAGTTGTTCTTTTGTTTTGCTATATTATTGAATTGATATTGAAGCACTTACATACAGACACAATGATGAATAATTGCAATCAGCAATAATGGCCACTGCGTTGGATATCAGCCAAATGCTATTCATTATCCTAATGACGAAAACCCCCTCAAGAGTTTGTTATTGTCAAAAGATAGTTCAACATTTATCTGAAAGGTACATGGAATTATTTTGAGCATTACTTGCCAAAATGTAGATAGTCAAGACATTTTCATTTTACTTCTACTGGTCAATCAAAATGAATAGGCCTATCAACTTCATGACATTTCCATAATTCCACTCATAATTTTTATTAAATATATCAAGTTTAATTTTTGTTAGTAATTCATATTTGCAAAAGCTGACAAGAATACAAAAAGTGCATGACTTTCATTCAATGTAATTTACTGTATAGCCTTTCTGCAGTCGAACTGGTACTGAATCTCACACAGCTTCAAGCAAGTATGAATGAAAGCAATATTGAGCAATATCAAAATAACACAGGTGTAATATTACAGATTTTTTATTATTACACTCCCAGCCATATCTCATTTGCAATCCAGTTCACATCACAATGATGCACCCCATTCACAGGGCGCTCGGTGCTGCCGTCGTCGGCTTGGCACGCAAGGTGTCACTCTCCTCACGTTTCTCATATTAGCACCTTTTCTCTGTTGTGAAAGTGTCACATGATCATGTCACCTGAGAATGAGCATGTATCGCGATAACATTCTTGTCTGATTAGGCACGGTTTTCTGAAGACACATGAGAAGAACTTTTCCAACATACAATAGAAATACATCATGTGATCACATTTGTACTGTGAACGAGTAATGTATGAGATTGCTTGTGCTGTCCTTCCGCCATCAACCATTCAGTGTAAACTACTGTAGCTTAAAACATGGATGTGTTAATAGCTCCATGCTTAAAATAATCTTTACAACAGCCCACATAGAGAGAGAGACAACCCACATGCATTTCATTTAAAAAAGAAGCACTTCACATTTTTATACTTCTGTTATTTCACCCTAACAAGTGGTTTTGAATAAAGAGAGAAAAATCAAACAGGTATTCCAGTACATGTAAATTGATGCTAAAAAATTTCATTGTAATTGGATATTAAGAAAGATTGTAATTGGAGAAAAAGAATATATTTTAAAGTTTCGCCATAAACTATGCACAAAACAGAACTTAAGCAAAACAAATACAGAGTTGATGATGTCACTCACTCCCTACATGTACTTCTTTTGTATTTTATTATATATAATTTTTCAATTTTAAGATAATAATGAAGTGTTATTTTTATGATTAGCAGTAGGTTGCAACATTGGCAACTATGTTCATAAAGAAATCAAATATTGTTTCATATTACATGCATATACGGAAAAGTTTTTGCACAATTCTGTTTATTTAGTGAGTAGATGACAGGGTTGGGATTGGGCCTCATCAATTACATTGAAGAAATGATCAATTAAAACTACTTTTCAATTAAATTGCACTGTTTTCAATTACAATTACATAATACTTTTGTCAATTACAATTATAATTTTAATTACTTGAACTATAAAGTATTAATTTTTTTATCTAGGTTAGTCAATTATTTCAACATAATTCTTAGTTATAGAGAAAATGACAAGATGAAGGTTTATGATTCTGCCTATTACACTCTCTGATGCTAAAGCAGTTGACATGAAAACGTTCATGAAATTAATGTAATGTGGATGCTTGAAGGAGTCTACATGTAGTGAAGCGATCTTAAGTGGCCTTTCAATGTAAAACCACTTCTTTATACTGTATTTTTTTATTGTAAAGTTGAATAAAAGACAAATTTACTTGAGTGTCTTTAAAAGGGATGCTGAAAATATTTATATTTAAACAAGCAGAGTAAAATTCACAGAGCAAAATGCGGAAAATTTCATCAAAATCTGTTAACAAATACATGTAGAGAAGTTATTGAAAATTGGCAATATATTCTGAAAAGTTATATGCCAGTCGTCAGAAACATTCATTAGATGGGCTCATGATGTCACATCCCCACTTTCCATTTTCTTATGTTATTACATGAAATCATAATTGTTTCATTTTTTAATGTGTGAATAATATGTCTCCCTTGTAATGAAGTTGCATTGCACTTTCAGTTGTTACTCCAATATTTTTGGTTCTTCAAGGAAATTTTTTGAATAAACCTAAATACAAAAGAGGGTGTGACATACATTGTAAGTTTGCTCATTAAATATTCATGTACATGTAGAAATGCCCACAACTGTTTCAATTGAATAATGCAGGTCTTTAAAATGCCATAACTTTGTTATGAATTCCTTTTCCAATTTTGATCAAATTTTCAGTGTTTTATTTGTCTGATTTTTAAAATCTGTTTAAATATTATTTTTAGCCTGGCGGGTGTTTCATAAAGCTGTTCGTAAGTTAAGAGCGACTTTAAGAGCTACTTTAAGAGCTACTGGTGATCCTGTCTTGCGGTAAATGATACACACCATTGGCGATGATTTAGCGCGCGAGAAAGGATCACCAGTCGTTCTTAAAGTCGTTCTTAACTTACGAACAGCTTTATGAAACGGCCCCCGGGAGTTACCCCTTTAACACCATAGTTGTGGACTGCTTGGAAATTTCATGGAGATTGCAGTGTGCACATCATATGCTTGAGTGAACCCCAACTTTATAAAAAAAAAATTCACTGCATTTTTTTCAGCTCGTGCAGAATTTCTTCTGAATTCGATTGAGTACTTGTGTGTGGGTATTTTTGATAAATTTTAAGAATTTTAATATCAAAGCTTACAATGTGCACTTTCAATCTCATTACAAATTCATCTCCAAATTAATTTTTGGCAACTTATTGTTTGGTGGGGGGGATGGCTGGTTACTCATTCTCTCTTGAAAGTGTGATATGATGTAAAACATTGCAAGAAGGGTTTCAGTTTGTTATCAAAGGACAATATCTTTTGTATGTTGCATGTTTCTTCCCCATTTCATCATCTGTTCATCTCTTCATGTCTAAAAGTTTTGCAGCACAGCACTTACAATTTGATTGCAAGAATTTCAAACAGCATCATGTCACACTCTGTGACCTGCCCCCACACCCCCAAACCCCTCAATTCTTAAATCTTAAGACAAGAACAACACTTCAAGCCATCGCTATTTGAGCACATGCATATTTGGGTCAGAAAAAGTGACATGACCTCCAAATTTTAAAATACAATGTATGAAATTTTCATAGAATAATGGAATATTGATGACTGATTTTTTTTTCCCTAGAGACCTTTTTTTCTCATGTCAGTCTGCCAGTACATTGTAGGTGGTACAGTGGTATCAAGCATGAATACAGAAGAAGCAAGCAGATCTATCATAGAAAAATTAAAGCACCAGGTGGTCTTTAATAATGTCCACATCTGAATGCATTCCATCTCTGTAATAGGCTCCCTGGGAATACATTTGTGGCCTTGAATATTAAGGCTTTTTTTACTTGGGTGTGGGTTGAGAAGATAAAATTGTGTCACTTTGACTTAGCAATACTGATGACTGATGAGTAGGCCTAATTATGATGGTGAAGAAGGTAACAATGACCACAATGATGGTTGTACATGTAGGTCTGATGATGTAGAAGAGGAGGAAGATAATAATGACGATGGTATTATGGTACATGTAATAATGATGAGGATGATATGGTAATGATAATGGTGATCATTGTGGTCATGATGATGATGATGATGATAATGATAATGATGATGGTGGTGGCGGTGGTGGTGATGATGATGATTGTGATTGTGGTAATGATGAAGATGATGAATGATCATCATCATTCATGGAGATGAGCACCATGAATATGATGAAAAGTACAAAATAATCTTAAAAAATATCATGAAAACAAAAATTTAAAATGTTGGTAATATACATGTAATTGATGGTGAAGCATTCATAAGTATCCATAAACAAGCATTGTGGTGTTGGAGGTTGTGGTGGTGGAGGAGATAAAGATGATGATGAAGATGATGATGATGATATCTGATAATGTTGGCAATGCTGCTCAAAAACATTTAGAATAACTCTGTTTAAATTACATGTATACAAGCCAATCATGATACACCAATAATCAATACAATGAAAATTATAGGAATATTGATGATAGAGAATTAGGCCTACTCCCAAGATAAACACAATTTTTTAAATCAAAGATATGAACAAGGAAAATATCAAAAAAGCATTCTCATGCCGTATTCCATACCTTTAGTTGTTTGTATTTCTTCTTTGCACTGTTGAGGTCTTCATGGACTTTGTCAAGAAGCCAAATAAGAAATTCTTGTGCATCATGCTGGTCATTTCCTCTGTACTGACTGCCATGTCGTGCCACTATTCGCTTGAATTCCGTAGTATGATGAGGTGAATATTTGCAACTCCAGATAGCTTTCAGGAGAACGGCCAACTGCTCTGTCACTTCTCCTTTGGTTCCAAACTTTTTGCTTAGTTTCTTGGAATGTGAGAGATCCCCTCTATATTGCTCCAACACAAAGTATTCTGCCAGAACATCCGTATTGCTCAGACATTGGACAATGGCATTCATGAAACAAGTGTTGCCATGGTTACGGAGACCAGACAGCCCCGGGACACGTCCATGGAGAAGGACCGGGCTGCAAGGTGGGGAAGTAGGATGATGGCCATCAGTGTTCCCATTCACGATGCTGCTTCCTGACGATACATCTTGAATGTTGGACCCTTTTCCTTCTTCCATACTCCCAATCTGCCGCACCATCTTTTGGATGAGCGAACCAAATGCTTTAAAAGAAGGCTTTCGGGACAGTTTCTTTTTACCAGGACTTCCAACTGATGAGGAGAAAGAGGTATTCTGGCTCTGATCCCCAGCATCATTACCTACGCCCAACTTATGCGTGCTGCCATGGGAGTTTGCGCGTCTGATGTTTGGACGAGGACTCGATCCCCTCGAACCCACACTATAGCCGCGAAACCTCTCATCATCCACAGGACTATTACTACGGTGCACTGGCACGCCTCTACTTTCTGTCTGCAATGTCCTTGACTTCAAATTCGATGCATTAGTTTGTGAACGTTGGACATTCATGTTTGCACGATAAGCATAATCAATATCAGATCCGAACTGAAAACTTGATGCTCTAACAACAGAATGATGAGCGTCAGTTCTTTGATTCTGGCACAAGTAGATATCTTCCCTAGATTTATGACTATAATGAAGGCTATCTCCTGCACTGTTTTGACGATTGTAAGCTGGTCTTGATGAATATCCATCTCCCTTATCGCTCGGTGAATGAAATGTACCCCTCTGCTGCTTTCCTTTTGATCGTGGCAAACTGGCAGTTTTCCGTTTCCACAGTTCTTCATCAAGGTTTGATTCCCTACTGATCTGGCCTCTAGCTTGATGTCTTGTTGTATTCCTTGGTAATGTATAATCCTCACGATATTGATGCTGATGCTCAAATCTCGATGACCCATTCTGATAAAGATACTCCTCTCCGCTCCGGCTGATCCTCGACCCGGGCTCTCTACTTGCCTCGGCGTAGGCTGCCCGCATAGCAGCCGGGACGCTCCCGTTACTCCTGCTGTTGAAGCCGGGTCCATTCTGAGATTCCGTGATGGAGAAGTTCAGCGCTGCATCAGAAGAAGATCGGCCATAGATTGGCCTGTGACTGTATGCCATTTTGCAGATAATCTTTCAGTCACAGGATCATATTATCTAATTCTGGTTTAATACTAGCCTTAAATGACAGGAATCCATCTCCGTTCAGCTTCGATCTCATTGTCAGTGACAATCGGCAAGCTAGCTGCAGTCGATGGTCTTTTGACTTGCGCTGTCATTGCACGTAGATGGTGCTGTTTCTGTTTTCCAAGTCAAGGAAGTAAATTTTGAAAGGAGATTGCTAACAGTTTCAGGTCCTTTACTTTTTTTCCTACTCTTGCTCCCATTGTTTATTTTAGTTTTATTTCACCACGATCATTCTTTATTCCCAAAATGATTACTACATTTCATTTCACCAAAAATAATACGATTTTCGTCAACTTAAAATCATGTACTTAATATACTTTTTTTAAACAAAATTATATTCAATGAGAGTGAAACCCTATAAACCACAGAACAGAACAGAATAGAATAGAATAGAATAGATAGAATGAAATAGAATAGAATATAATGGAATGGAATGGAATGTGGAATGGAATAGAATGGAATGAAATAGATTAAAATTGAATGAACAGAAAATGAATATACACAACAAAAAGTAAGTCCCGGCCCCCTTAATACAAACATAAATAATTTCCGAACCAATGCGAGTTATTAATATTTTTACATGAGCGTGTAGGTATAGTTTTGTAAGTTACCCTCTGAGTAAATGTGTTATGGACGTATTTTACGTCATGAACAGTGAGCACCATCAGAAGGCAAAAATGTCACTTTTCAAAAGTCACAAGCCAAACATCAT
Source organism: Lytechinus variegatus (assembly GCF_018143015.1). Taxonomy (NCBI): domain Eukaryota; kingdom Metazoa; phylum Echinodermata; class Echinoidea; order Temnopleuroida; family Toxopneustidae; genus Lytechinus; species Lytechinus variegatus. The sequence goes on from NC_054749.1 coordinate 15,906,794, forward strand.
GACTTTGATTCCATTTTGTTGGAACTAATTCCACTTTCTCATCATGAAAAATAGTCAGAAGGTTATAAAAGGTACTTTCTAAAAGACGATACAACTTTTTGGCTAAATTTCACGGTTGAATAAACACAAGTCCAAATTTGCTGTAATTTGATTTCTATCAATAAAAATGATAAAATATAATGACAGTTATTTTTGGGAAGAGTATCTTCAACAATATTCATTGTTTCACGGTTCAATGAACATTTTTATTAACATTTTTTTTTTCAAATTTCAAAGGCAAGTATTGTTTCATTTCGGTAACTGAAAATGATCTTTTCTCAAGTTTTTCGTTTTGTTCATGTCCAATTAACATGTTTCAATGGTTCAAAGGCGTTTAATTAAAATTCGCGCTTGAATGAACACGTGGAATGCTCTTAGCTCTTTTTTACGTTATTGGAAAAAATTTCAATTTGTAACTATGGATATCTGTCACAAACCTCCTTGCATACTTCATTTGATTTGATTTTTATGAAAATCCCGATGCTTAATGCATCAGTGAGCACACAATATTCGAAAATTATGCAAATGAGAAGAAAGTTCAAGGCCTTGGCCCTAGGCCACTCTGTGCCGCATCGAATTGTTATTTTGGTGTACGCACCTTTTGGAGAGTGTTACTCTGAAGCCATGTGCGAAGTTTCATGCAATAACTGTTGGCAGAAGTAACAAAAAACATCCATGAAACAAACCCTCATTTCATATTTGTTAAAATTTTGACTTCCTCTCTCATAGACTTGTGTACATTATGGGTGCATATGTTTAAGAATAAGTAACCCCTCATTCACTATGGCGGATTTTTTTTTTCAAGGCTGTCTTTAGCAATGTCATTTGGCAGTAATGTTTATCAACATATAGGCAGAATTCTGTGCAAAAATGATGTTGATTTGTTTATTTATGGATGAGTGAGCACGCATCAAAATGGGAAAATTGGTATTTTTAATGTCACAGACAGACTCATTTTAAAAAGTAATAAAGTGAATATTGGGGGCAAATTCGGTTTCAAATGTAACTTTGATTGCTGTTGTTTTTATCATCCATCATTTCTATCACAACACACACTTTCCGAACTTTAAACATTTTCATGGTTGAGCGATCACATTCGAAAACTTAAGAATGAATACTTTTTAAACTGCATAAATGTATTCTTTCCTAACAATTTCTCATGATCAGTTGAATTTATGGACAAATCAGTGGTGGATCCAGAATTTTAAAATGGGGGAGGGGCCTATAATTGGGGGAGCCACCAACATTTACCATAAAACACCTATGATGATACGTCTTATAATACATGGAACGGAACGGTTTTCAAAGTGGGGGGGGGGGAATGACAATGCAAAAAATCACAATCGTATGGTCATTTTTACATTTTTGTACATGCTTTTGGGAATAAGTGGGGGGGGATGAAGCCCCCCCACCTGCTTCCGCGGCCCCTGCAATACATTGTGCTCACTCAACCATGAACATACGATATCAAAATAGTGTGTGGAGTGGCTAAATGATGGATAGGAAAAACAGCATCAACACCATAAAATTAAAAAAAAAAAAATTTGTCCAACTTATTATTTGCACAATGAGAAAAACGACTCTTGTGACTTTCAAAAATGTTCATTTTTAATTCAATCTTTAATTACTCATTCATGACTCAACCGATCAATCTCATTTTTTTCCAAGGAGTTGCTTACTGAGTGTAGAAAGCCACCTACGAAATATCATATCTCAAAATAATAAAGGCTGTTCAAAAGTTACAGCAATTTGTTTTCGGGGGACTTACTTTTTTTGTTTTGTATAGAATAAAATGAACTAGAAATGAAATAGAATGAGCTAGAATGAAATAAAATGAGCTAGAATGAAATAGAATGAGCTAGAAATGAAATAGAATTAGCTTGAAATGAAAAAGAACTAGAAGTGAAATAGAATGAGCTAGAAATGAAATAGAATGAACTAGAAATGAAAATGAACTAGAAGTGAAATAGAATGAACTAGAAATGAAATGGAATGAACTAGAAACGAAATAGAATGAGCTAGAAATGAAATAGAATAGGGTTCATCATTCCGAAGGTTTGTTAGTCCGAAAAAGAAATAAGGTTCTTTTTTTGAAGGTTCGTTAATCTGAAAATGAAAAAAAGGTTCATTGTGCTCCGAAGGTTCGTTAATCCGAAAATGAAACGAAATTATTTGTGGCGAAGCCGGGAATACCGGAATTAGGGCAAGCATGGTGAAGGGGGGGGGGGGTAGAAACACCGAATTGTAAGGCAGGTGTGCGACCGAATTTATCAAGTTCCTGGGACCCGGCGGGGGAGGACCAAAGCCAAATGGAGCACTATGAATGGGCCTTTTGGTGATGATATTTTCACCAAAAGATTAAAGATTATCGTCTGTATATATGATGTCCTTGTATGTCCTTGTATGTTTTGTAGGAAAAGTGGCTTTTTGAAGTGATTTATGATTATCAATAATTATATTTATAAGCTTTTTACGCGGTTTGGGAAAATTTCCAATCTGAAGTTTAGACTCTCTTTTTGGTCAATAATGGGCTAAAAATTAGGCCATACTGTTAAAGTGTAGGCCCACGTGAGATGTTGCAAGCGCTGATCGCAAGCTCAAACTTTTGGACCGTTTTAAATAAGAAATGAAAATTAAACATTGCAGTTCTCGCTATCATGAAAAGATGTTTCTCCATGCAACCAAACAATTAACGCGAGCGAATGCGCGAACTAAGAAATTTTATAACCAGCAAAGGCGAGTCCCCCCAATCTGATTTTTAACCTGAAATTTATTATATGTTCAAAAAGAGTATAATTTCGTAAAGGGGCACATTTCATTTTGAGAAAAAAGAGGCATTTTCCGCTTTAAAAGGACATTTTTTACTTTGTTTTTTTTTATATTTTAACCAACAGAAGCTGTTAAAACGACATCCCTCCCTAAAAATCCCCTTATCTTGAGGGCACAGGTGACCAACACATAGTCCACAACAACCCATTATAGCTCGATCATGCAGCAATTGCTCAGAGAACATGAAAATTAAGATGTTTGATCCAAGCACCAATTCTTATATATGCTTGGAACACAGTCATGTATAATCTTCCGTTGAAACTATCACTGTATAATATCCTGCTATTTTTTTAAAAACCTTTTTCTTTTTTCTAACGAACCTTCGGAATTTTCAAACCTCCCGCGGAATAACAAACCTTTGAAATTATACGAAGGTCACCCAAAATACCATTATGTTAACACTGTAAATAAGTGTCATCCGAAATTCATCAGGTACTAATCTAAAAAGCCCCGAGGCCAAAAAACAAGCTTGGGGAAAAATATACCCTAAACAGGTTTGGCTAGTCTAAAAAGAAAATGATTTTGAAAAAAAGTATACCCTATATGACCCCGTGATTGACCATTGTCTTTAACCACTTTCTCATGTCGAAAATCGGTGTTTCTGATACCCTAAACGAGTGCATGCGCGGCCCGCGACCAAACTGAAAATACACCCTTTTAACCCCCCCCCCTTTTTGGTCACGCATGTGTACAGCAATACATTTGACTGGCCCACCCCCCTCCCTCGAGGCCCGGGCGCTCCTAAATCAATTCCACAAACAAATAAAGATAAAAAAGAGAGAAAAGATAGAAAAGGGAAGGGAAAGATCATTTTGTAATTATGGGTAAAAGTGCATCACAAAATTGTATGCTCGCTTGACACGTCCGATCCGCTTTATAGAAATTTGTTCCAGCCCCCTCAAACTTTGCGGCTCATTTAATTACGCTAAATTTCATGGAGATCTTTCTGTAAGCCTTGAATTTGTATTTTCAAAAGTAGATGGCCGAAAAACGAACGATTTGGTAGGAAGCTTTGTAATTGCGACATCATTTTTCTTGGTCGCTTTCGCTTTTATTTGAAAGAATAATCCTTAGAAAGAAAACGAAAACATATCAAAGCATAGGTATAACATAGAGATATATGATTAGTGTATAGTTTCCGAGGTATACTCATAATAAAGTACTTGGGTGATGATGTGTTGTGCAATACCCTGACTTTTCAACTAGCGCCCTCTTCCATCTGGGTGCCAATTAATTGTCTTGGGTTAGTTCATTCTAAAATGGGGGTAACATGGGTCACATTAAACATATATTTATAATTATCACCTCAAAAGAGATAAAAATACAAAACTTACTCTATTTTATTATCATTTAATTATGAAATTGAATTAATTCGATATTAAATTCTCTACTTTAATTGATTTTTGTAAACATTTACTTTATATTGAATGAATTATTTTTGTTCTGCCTCCTATTCTATGAATTAGAATAGCCTGTACACATGCGCAAGATATCTTCGACAAGCAAGCTAGCTAGCTCGGAAGAACATACAGCTGCCCCGAATCTCCAAAAATACGCCTATTTTCAACGATGTTCAAAGGATTTCCTGTTATCCAGCGAATTTTTCTGACATTTCGATGAGTTTCATCATCTGCTGGTCGAGCATAAGAACACTCCCATCGATGGTTCGTGGAGAGAAAATGCGTTTACCAAGAGCGAGATTATCAAGAACTTGTCTCGGACCGCAAGTCGCATGTAAAGTGACATTACGTGGTTTATGTGCATAACAAACGAGAGTTTCTTCTGTTTTGAAGACCGAAGTGTGTGTTGGTGAATGTGAAATCTTACCCGGTGGAGTCAGCTTACATAACAACACTGCACTGCAACAATCTGCGTCGCGTTGGCCTCGATTCTTTCAACTTTTTTATTTAGCCAATCCCAGGGCCTTTACCTTGACTCTGTACTCCCGAGGTAGAATTCTCACTTGAAAAAATATTTGTCAATTTACTTGCCCTCCACTCAAATTGTCTAATTTCTAGTTTTTAAAAACGATCTAGGTTTTTATTTATTTTCATGAATTTTTACCCTATTCAGTATTCTTTTTAACTGATCGTGGATGTGATTTTGTTTATTCATCTGTATTCTGTGCAATATTGTTAGGTATGCAGGCCTAAAAACATTTTTAGGATCGGCCTAACATTACGCTACGAATGATCCTTCCTTGATAATTGATTGGAGACTTATAATAATTGATGACTTATGAGTGTTCGTGAACTGAGAGAAAAACTACAATAACAATCCATATTTTGTGTTTCTGGATCTAACTTAAGTTAGCTGCTAGAAATTATAAGTGCAGAATGACCTGAATTTCTTGTGTGTTCCAAACTGAAATCTACTGTGAAACCAGGAATTAGCATCATTTTCAAAGAGAAAGAACAATAATTGTTGGTAAAATGGCAGCCATTGTGACAAATTTCCTACCGGATTCCCCAAGTCAGGACAACCTGAAATCTCCGACGACACCTACTACTCCAAGCTCTGTCTTCCCTGGTATGGGAGAATGCAACCTTTTTTCACCCGAGGATACAACCAATGGAGATGATCCGCTGATGGGAGAACTGAATGCTAAGGTGATTTCTGGAATTGGAATTGCAAAATGTCCCAGTTAACTTGTTTTTATTTAGACTAAATTAATTGTAAAAAAAGATTGCAAGACTTGACTACATTCATATTTCTGTGTTACTGTACCAGTAGGTGCACAATGAATTATGCTATAAAAAGTATGGTATTCATATGCACATTAATTGCTCAGCGAATAGGCATATGAACATTTCTGTTCTTTTGTAATCTACTTTTAACTTGTAAGTTAAAGAATCGCTGTAACAATAGTTTTTATCTCAATAAAATTTAAACATCCAGGCATGATCTTTTAATTTCAACTACTATATGGCCTGTATATTTTAACAGAACAAAATCAAATTACATGTGCTTTAATTGAAAAGGAAAATCTGCTTTTATATCACAATTAATGCAGCTGAAAACACTCCGTCTATCGAAAAGGACGCATGTGTTGGTTCCGTGTATATGTAGGAGAGTAACAACATATGCACTTTAAAACCATTACACTATTCCGATTTGTCAAATAGTAGGGTGTTCATCCAATGAATTCCACCTGCCGGTCCCGGCAAAATTCAGGTCAAGTCAATCTTGATGTTCATATGCCATAATAATCAATATAATGTTTGTTGGCATTTATGGAAAGATGACAGTCATTTTCTTTTGTTATTTTTGTGAACATGGAAATTAATGAACTTTTAGGGCTACATGTAATCTATTGTACTGTGAGATATTCAAATTTGATTGATCTGCATATAAGAAAGAAACATTGTAAATTTTCTTTTGGTATTTGAGAAAATCTGTAAAAAAAATGAAATACAACTTAATTTTTTTAAATGTATTAATTATACTAGGACAAGCTGGTATGTCCATCTGATACTGTGTATGAAGCTATTCTGAAGCAGCTGGAAGAAAGACTGGAGGAAGGTCAAGGAGAAACAATCTATACTGTTGGGCAAGGAGGTAAAACAACCAAATCTTTTATTTTTCAGACGAATCAATGCTAAACTTAAATATTGTTTTTGGATATTTATGGTAATGAATTTACATCAAAAATTTAATTAGATAACTTGTCTGATCAAAATATATTTTTGTCTTGTTTATAACACACTTTCAAGCATGAAATACATGTAGGCTAAAAATTTCAGGATATGATCTTGTCAGTAACTTCAAAGTAAGTGCTGAAAACCTATTTGAAATAACATCAAACAAAAATTACAAAACAGCCAGAGAAATGCAATATCTAATTATCTATAATCTTTGGTTAAAATGCATTACTAATACTATTCTTTGTAATATTAAAACAATGTTCAGTGATCTGACCCTTAACCAAAGCTTTCTTAAGACAGTCTAATGGCTTTCACAATGTTTTTTTTTTCGAATTTCCAAATTAGGGAGATTTATCTTAATACGATGTTCATTTTTTTGTATGAAAATACAAAAGTGTAGAAGTTCATTACTCATAGGAAGTCATTTTTTTGTAAATCAAACATGGAAAGTTTTGAAAGGAAGCAAAGATGATGCATGAATTGAATCATCTCAATACATTAAAGTTCAGATAAATGATTTTTTTTCCATTTTTATGATTATGGTACTGAGTTGTCACTAGGAGCTGTATAGCAAAGTTTGTTGTTATGGGTAAGAGTGGTATTGCACAATCTTGCACCAGCCCACTCAGCTGACAGCTTCCTGTTCAAAGTGTACTGTGAAAGATTATTAGTCACATGACTTGTGAGTCAAGGACAAAGAAACTTTGATTGTTTGTAGGCTTGATATTGCACAATATTACAGCAGCCAAAATGTGATGTACATGCATAATGAAAAAAATGAATGACTAAATAATTAAACTAAATTTGCCAAGAAACTTTGACTCTACTTTATAATTTCTATTGATGGTATTAATACACTTTGTGAGGTAATGCATGACATTAATTGGAAAGATCAAGTCAATGATCATGAACTTTTGTTTTTCTGCTTTCATTGAAACCAACATTTAGTCAGGATGAACTTCCCATCTAAACCAGCACATTGAATATTTTCCTTGTATTGCATTATGATTTGCTCCACATAAAATCTTTTGTGTAGCAGATTTTTACAAATGACTTCTGGGGCCCGTTGCATAAAACTTTTTACCTGAGAAAACTCAGGTTGTTTTTACCGGAGTTTTTGCCCTGTGTTAAAGTCAATGGCAGAAATCAGAGTAACCTTAGTTTTCAGTTTTTACCAGAGTTTTCTCAGGTAAAAAGTTTTATGCAACAGGCACCAGTTTACAGTTAGAAAGCTTACATGTATCTCTTTTGACAAAAAATGTGGATCAAATTTGATAGTTTGTACATATACATGTAGGTTAAAAAAATACAAGAATACATGTATATGGAGGGGCCATACAATTTTCAAACGAGACTACAAAGTTTCAGTACATATATCCTTTCTTTGTTTTGACATGCTATTTTCCCCCTCTGCTCTGTTATCTGCAAGGTGATGGGACCAAGAGTGGATTGAGTCCTGATGAGGTGGCGGCATCGGCAGCAACCCTGGAACGGATGGCACAAAGTATAGAGGCTGATGTGGTGCTGTTGAGAGAAAGGGACGTTGAGAATGGAACAGTGGCTGATTACCTGGTGAGAAGAAGAGCAGATGATGAAGACTTCTATGAAGTCAGGTACGTTCTGAACAATAAAGTCCAGGGTTCAAACCCCACTGCAGCACTTGCATCCTTTGAGAAGGCATTTATTTGCACTTCCTACTTTTCACCCAGGTGTAGTGACTGGGTATCTGATGGGAAGAAACTTGTTGAATGCTGTAGTGCCTGATCAGCATAGATTCCTTAAGCTGTGGTAATAGTATGCAGGACTTTGAAACAATGTATTGACAGTTATATACATTTTTTTTGCATTGTATTAATGTGATTCATTTTTTATTCAGATCATTTTGACACATACATACTTCACACTTGGATTCTTATCTGGATTTCTAATAGTCTTTACAGAAAAGTGACTTTATCCATGGTGAAAGGACTTAGGAGATAAAAGATTAGTGAGAAGGTTGGATGCAGAATGTCTTTCGCATGAAAGAAGTATAAAAAGAAAGAGGATAATATTTGATTATGTTAGGAGGGTAACTTTAAAGGGATAGTCCAGGCTGGAAATATTTACATCTCAATAATTAGAGTAAATTTCACAGAGCAAAATGCTGAAAATTTGATCAAAATCGGATAACAAATATTCAAGTTATTGAATTGTAAAGATTTGCATTATTCTGGTGAAACAGTTCTGGGCATGTCTTTATGAATATTTATTAGGTGGGCTGATGATGTCATATCCCCACTTGTTTTTTTTTTATATTTTATTGTATGAAATTAGGTTTATTCAATAATTCAACATTTTTTTACCAAGAACTAAAACAATTGGATTTACAACTGATTAAGGTAATTAGTTATTCATTGTCACAATTTTTTTCATTGTAATGGAGACACATTATTTACACATGTATGAAGAAATGAAACATGATTTCATGTAATAATGTAAGAAAAAAATGAAAGTGGGGATATGACATCAGCGCACCTAATTAATATTCATGACAATGTGCCTACAACTGTCTTCACAAAATATTGATAAACTTTAAAATTCAATAACTTTGCTTTTTGTCATCCGATATTGATAAAAATTTCAGCATTTTGCTCTGTGAATTTTACTCTATTTATTCAGATATAAGTATTTTCAGCCCGGACCATCCCTTTAAGAAATTTTGTATTGGTGAAATCTGACTTACACCTGTTTGATGTTGGTAAATATTCTAAGCAAGAGTTCATATGCCTAAGTATTTGAATTCAGGTGCCTACGGATTGCCATGCAGTGGAAACAGGCTCCAGCAGTGGAAACAGGCTCCAGTAGTGATTCTCTTCTATGATCATTTACCACGGGTACTTAACCCTTTAACTTCTTTCATGACAGGGTTGCAGTAGTGGGCAATGTGGATGCAGGGAAGAGTACTCTGCTTGGTGTATTAACCCACGGTGAACTGGACAACGGGAGGGGATTTGCAAGACAGAAGCTCTTCAGGCATAAACACGAGATGGAATCGGGAAGGACAAGCAGCGTAGGGAATGACATATTGGGATTCGACAGCAAAGGAGAAGTAGTCAACAAGCCAGATTCCCACGGTAAGCTTACATATAAGGGAGGTGTAATGTGTTTTATAAAGCTGTTGTAAGTTATGCAATTTCTTTTTTTTTCCTCTTATGACACTTTGTGTAAAATGTTTATGAGTTGGATATATTAAAGTAACTTTGGCCTGTACATGTGATACAAAGAGATGTAGGTGATACATGGGCTATCTACTCAAATTTAACAAGAATCCAAGGTCATGTAATAATTTCTGTGCTGCAGCCGAACCGCCGAACCGAACGGAAGTTCGCCGAACTTGGCACTTCCGAACCGGACCGAACCGAACCGAACTCAAAGGCCTGGTTCGGAAGTTCGGTAAAAAAAAGTATGTTTGTATGCAATGCGTGAATGCGATGACTACATAGATTTAAGTATAAAATCAATAAAATATATATTGGTTAGTGATTGTGCACAAAGAGAATTCCACTCAATATATTTTTAAAATCCACTATGATAGCTCCCATCTTGTCTTTGATTGAACTGTTATCAACTTGAGAATATTTTATTAACATAAATATATTTTTTCTTGATAAAATGAGGGGGCATTTTGAAGCTAAACTCGGTATAAAAGTGTGGTGTATTTACGTATTGCCGTAATCGATCGTGATCGTAATCGGACCTAATCATTTTGTTTTAATAAAGAAAAAGAACCAGACATAAATTCATTCCTCGTAAATGACAAAGTATGACAGTTTCGGTCTCGTGTTTGATTAAATTTTTATCATTTTCAATTTTTTTATAAACATGAATAGGCCTGGGAGTAAACATCGATTGATCGAATGGTTCGATTGGCATGCCGCCAATCACCAATCGATTAGCAAAATTTACACTAATCGAATGTTCGGCAGATCCCGATTATGACGTTGGGATACCTCTAATACCCAAGTAATAAAAATAAAATGACAAGAAAACAATGATGACAGCTGTTTTTTACAGGTTTAAAAATTATGTTACCGAGGTAATGTTTCAAAAATTATCAATGATTGTATCACATTCACAGTTACATACCAACATGATAGCGCTCCGAAAATGTTAATCCCACCCGACCTTGCCCTCATACACAAAATAAGTCATTGTGTGCGTGCACAATAATAAGTAAACACATAACCAGCTCACTTGAGCTGATTGGACCTTCGGATAGCCAATGAAACTTTGGGAAACAAAGAAGCGGAAGGCATGTGGTTCCCTTATCAGGAAAGGTCATGACTTCAGAAATGAATTGACCCCTCCCCCATCTGTGTGTGTGTGTGCGTGTGAGGGAAAGAGAGAGGGAAGGATAGGGGGTGGGAGCCGGAGAATTTCTTTCATGTTTCAGAACAATGCAACTTTTTTTATATCCCCCTCAACCAATGAAAACTACATTCCAACACGCGCCCGCCTTCACCAGTACTTTCTCGACTAGTCTCCAAAAATAGACCCAGTTATACATGTAGGTTCAAATGATAAAAAAAATCGTTATTTTGAAAGGTACAGTATTTCACATGAAATATTTTTTTTTAATACATGTGTAGCATCGTGGGCAGTGCCACAAGTGGAGGCGGGGACATGGTGTGGGCAAGGGATGAAAATTTTCAAGTGAAATGCTCCACCTGGGCTCAGTCTCAAAGAATATACTTCATGAATGAGTTGTTTACGTCTTTGGACTCGGCGGGGCTGATTCATTTATATGCAGGGGTGTGGCACTTGGAGGGATGAATGCATAATACCAGGGTACCAGTATTAATTTAGGAAAGATTTTCATTGGGACAATAAACTGAAAGATTTAATCTCATTTCATGAAGTTTCTTTTGATATAAAAAAATCATGGAGAAGGGGGAAAAGGGCCTCATTTATGCTAAACATGTGACTTTGATGGAGATTTCTTCATGGGGGGGGGGGGGGGTCACCATAAAGTAGGACAACTATTGTGACTTAAAAGACGTAATTCCCGACGAGCAATCGAATCATTCAATTATTTTTCCAGGAAATAATCGAATGGTAATAATGACAATCGTCCCAGGCCTAAACATGAATATATTTTTTCCTTATAAAATGTGGGGACATTTTAAGCTTAACTCAGTTAAAAAGTGTAGTTGAATTACGTATTGCTGTAATCGGATTCGGATGTACATTTAACTGAAAAGACATAAATTAATTCCTTGTGATTGACAAAGTAATGGTAAAGTATATTCCACCTTCTGAAATTTCCATATTAATATAAAAGATAAATAAATAAGAGATGAAGGAATGAGGGTGAAAAAAACAAAAAAGATAAAAATTCAAACCAAATCAACGCATGTTCCCTGATCGATGTTCCGGAAATGGTTGGTAAGGAAAGTTGAAACAGGAAGTCCAAACAACCTGCTCTCGGTCGCTATTATACAGGTAAAATTCGTATTCCAAACTTGAAACGTTTTTCCATTGTCAATATTTTCTTAAAAGTGGTTTAATCTGGCCAATTACTGAGAATGAAATGATAAATTATCAGTTCCGTCTTAGTTCTGACGATCAACGCCGAGTGATTTCACAACACTGAAATATGCAGTACAGTCCCATGTACTCATTTTCGTGTTAGAAATATGTTTGAAGTCACGTAGCGTCGATCTTTCTGGACCAAGAATGGACTGATATTTATCTTTTTAAAGTAATTCATTGACCAGATTTTACCACTTTTCAGAAAATAGGGACTTTCTAAAACACTCGTATTCTTTGGAATGTGAATTTTACCGGTATAATAACAGTTGAGTGGAGGTTGTTTGTCTACTATTTCGACATTCCCGATCAACACTTTCCAATTTGAGAAGCTGCGTTGGCAATGACATCGTAATCGATCATGATCATAGCTACATGAAATAATCGTGAAAAAAATATTCTAATCTTTGTAATTCTGTTTCTGTCCTGATTCTCTCGTTATCAATATTTTTTTCTTTTGATTTTTTTTATTTTCATTTTAAAAATGAAAGTAGAAATGACTTATTTTTTGTTAATTAAAACAAAAGAAAGTTCAACAATTATCTTAACTATTCTTTTTAGAAACAAAATTTATTATTAATACATGACGGATCATGCACGAGATTACTTGTTTGTAGGTCGGCGGTCTTTATTTTTTATGTGTTAAATTTAATTTGGCATTTATTGCCGAACCCCGAACCGAACCAAAGTTCGGAAAAAAATTGCCGAACCCTGCCGAACCGAACCGAACCCGAACATGCCGCCTGACTTGCAGCACTATCATGTAATAATTTCTGTGATAGTGTGAACCTATGGCATTATTGATCCGATTTGAAAGTCTATAGAGAGATGACAGTAGTTAGAATTGAGTTTGATAGGTAATGACAGCAGTCGGTAGGTCCAAAAAAGTGGCTTCTAGGCCCGTTTCGGGTACACGTGTACACGCACGGTCAAGTCAGTGCACGTGTAATAAATTCCATCACCGTGTACACGGTAGCATCTGTATAAAGCTTGCATGGGACTACAAAGTCGGTGAACAAGCTCACAGCCTCACATTAAATCTTAGTTCTCAGACACTGCACATGTTTTAATTACTAATATGTCAATATATTTCAATTAATCTAGAGTGGGTTTACTTCCAAAATCGCCGATTTAATCCACATTCATTCTGGAGACTCAAGTTTTTGTATCACGAAATGGGTCTGCTCCGGTCTCGAAAGATCGAAAGCGTTGCTCAATCACACTCAGAGCCAATTTGAGAATCACCAATTGCGACAGCGATCATTGCTTCAACTTACGTGTTATACGCTCGTACACATGTGCTACAAGCCTACAAACAAATGCTCTTCAAACAAAATAATGAAAATCGATCGATAACTTCAGTTACACTTAATTCTGCAGCGATCTATGCATGCATGTACGGTACAGTATACAAAATGCGCATCCAACGAGCGTCGGCGCTAGCTAGGGCCCTGCACTGATTTTCTTTTGCATTCTTTATTAAATTAATGCGCTGCTAAGCCGAGTAAACTTTTAATTTGCACCAATTTTTGTGGATTGATACTTCAAACTTCTCAGGTAAGCTTTAAAACCGTGACTTAGGCTATATAGACCCCTTTTTATGAAATGTTGATGCGGGTCCGTGTCTACATGAAAACATAACTCGCTCTCAGTGTTTACAACGTGTATACGACCGAAAAACACGCCGTGTACACGTGCATCAAATATGGACTTTCAAAACGGGCCTACCTACTTTCATCCAAGTGATATTAGCGACTAAAGAAGTTTTGCATATTTAATGAGCTTGATGTGGACCAAGCCACCTCTTTTAATTCGGTCATTGCTGCTCTCAATATACATCAAATTTCATGATTTTGGTATCATGGTATAGAAGAAGAATCATTCTTTCAGGTCATGTGTTTGAATTTATTTGTAATATTTTTGTAATATAGGTGAAACTTTTGATTTGAAATATGCTACAAAATAATCATTTTCACCTGACAAAAGTTGTTGTTGTTTTCAATTTGCAAATGAAAACAGAGGAAGAAAATTAAGTTTTGATGCACATTTGCAGGCCTGAAATTCACTTATCAAAATATTTTATATATACAAAATAAATTGCCAATATGAAAGAGAAACATTTACTCTGTCCAATTGGATGAAGTACATGTAGGTAAATTCTTAGAGAAAAAAAATCTCATGATTTACAAGATTTTGCATGGAGGAGGATTCAGCCATGAGAGGATTTGGATGAATCTGTCCTATTTGCTCATTAGCTTTATAGAGACATGCGGTCTGACTGGACAGTGAACAATAAAAAGTTTGTCAAACTAAAAATCTCTGCCTCAAGTTTCAACATGCAAATGACATGATCTGACCAATGTGATGATGTAATATTTTTCTAAGTACCGGTAGGAATTTAAGTGCAGATTTTAGTCACACTTGAATCTTTGCATAATACAATCACACATAACATTTCCTTAACCCTATCTAAGCCGGGGTATTTTGGGGGTTCATATGGCCGGGGGGGGGGGGGGCCGTCAACCGCGCGATCGCGCCGAAAATTGGCATGCAGTTTGTCTGGGATATAATCTATAAAATTGTATAGTAATTTTTTTCATGCGAATTGTTAATATGTAAAAATGCTAATTTATGCGTAATTAGTATTCAAAATCATGCTTTTTCCTTGAACTCCATATATAAAGCTCCAAATGTTCTAATTTTTGGCATAGAAACTCTTTGTGATGTTCTTAGCAAGTGTACATGAAAAAAATTGTGATATCAGATCAATTTCTTATGTATTTCTTTGTTTTTTGGACCTTTTGTTTTTCATTGTTTTTTCAATGAAATGGTTGGAGACTCTTGTAAGATCATAAACAGCATAAAATACATACATTTAGGCCAGCAAAACTAAAAATAATCATACATTTATGATTTTTGGTTGAAAACACTATTTACATTGACTTTGTACACGAAATCACGTTTTTGAGCAATTTTTGGTCTGACATGCACTTACATAATGTTGAGTAACTTTGGAACCGCGTACCCGGGTGACGCAAAATTGGTCTCAAAAGTTGCACAAGACTTGAAAGTAAAAAGTCAGTGAGCAGCACGGTCGAAAAATTTTGCGCGGCGAAAATATCGTGCGACTCGTTGGGGGGGTGCTTCCAAGCCCTCCCCCCGGCCTAGATAGGGTTAAAGTATTTAACATACGGAAGTGTTCTAATTATTGTGAATGATTAAGTTAGATAACAATTTTTTTTTTGCTGTATCAGGTGGGAGTCTGGACTGGGTAAGGATCTGTGAGAATTCATCCAAAGTGATCACCTTCATTGACTTGGCTGGCCATGAGAAATACCTGAAAACAACTGTCTTTGGCATGACGGGTCATGCACCAGACTTTGGCATGCTCATGGTAAGGAATACAATGTCATTCTTGATTATAGATATGCTATTCTTAAATCTCTAGAAACTGAAGTCAAATGCACTAGGGATAGGTTGATGAGGGCCCAATGACCAAAAACTAGATAGTTTAAATGAAAAACAAAAAAAGAGATGTTGTCCATCATCCCTGGCCTAGATTTACTATTAGGTTAGTGCCTGGCTTGCAATGAATATAGACTCTGCCGAGTCTTCATCATTTCTCCTGACATGCCCGATAGGACTGATTTTGATTGGGCTGAGGAGTCTAGCCCCATTTCATAAAAGTCACTATGGTAGCAAGTCTTGCTGGAATGTCAACTACCATGGCAACAGTGGAACTTCTGCATTTTGATTGGCTCTTTTTCCAGCAAGAGTTGCTATTATACAGTGTTGCAACTTTTTACGAAGTGGGGACCCAGGTGTCTATCTGAACTATCGGATATGTCTTTCAGTGAAATGCTCCCAGTTTCAAAGTAATTGATCTATATACTCTGATTTACAGGTTGGCAGCAATGCTGGAGTGATCGGTATGACCAAGGAGCACCTGGGTCTTGCCCTGGCCCTGAGCGTCCCAGTCTTTGTGGTGGTCACCAAGATCGACATGTGCCCTCCCAATGTCCTGCAGGATACCCTAAAACTCCTGCAGAGGATACTGAAGTCTCCTGGCTGCAGGAAGATACCTGTCCTCGTCAACAGCAAGGAGGATGTCGTCATGATGGCTACTAACTTCAGCTCGGAGAGGTACTGAATCTTGAGATAAATCTTGAGTGAAGTGGAACCACTGAGGAATCCACCATGTATTTACCTCATCCTTTGCCCACTGGAACCCTGTTGTTTTGTACAAAGTATTTGTTAGTTCATGAGCTTAAAACAGACTCAATAAAAAAATAGATAATAATAATAATGTAATAATATGTCCATTTATATAGCGCAGTTACTATGTGCATATACTCAACTGCGCTTTGATACTTGATATCAAATTATTACCCCGGCTGTAGCTAAGCTGCCATATTAATAGGCGCTAAAGCGTTCAAGAAATAAATCCTACCGGGTACCCATTCACCTCACCTGGGTCTAGTGCAGCACAACGTGGATAAATTTCTTGCTGAAGGAAATTATGCCATGGTAGGGATTCAAACCCACGACCCTCTGTTTCAAAGTCCGGAAACTAATCCACTGGGCCACAACGCTCCACTGATGATCAATACATAATAATGAATAAATGGATATCTTTAAGAAAGGGTTGTTCTTTACTTTCCTCTGCTCTGGATATTGAATAAGATTTATCGATAATCAGCTAAGCATGTTTGGGCACTTGTAGGAAAATGAATCATTAAGATATTAATCCCAAGGTGTGGTCCCCTGCTTGCTTTAAAGGTCAAGTCCACCTCAGAAAAATGTTGATTTGAATCAATAGAGAAAAATCAGACAAGCACAATGCTAAAGATTTCATCAAAATCGAATGTAAAATAAAGTTATGACATTTCAAAGTTTCGCTTATTTTTAACAAAATAGTTATATGAACGAGCCAGTTACATCCAAATGAGTGAGTTGATGATGTCACTCACTATTTCTTTTGTTTTTTATTGTTTGAATTATACAATATTTCAATTTTTACGAATTTGACGATTAGGACCTCCTTGCCTGAAGCACAAAATGTTAAAATAATGGAATTCCATGTGTTCAGGGAGGAATGAAACTTCATTTCACATGACAATGACAGGAAAATCAAAATATTTCATATTTCAAACAATAAAAAACAAAAGAAATAGTGAGTGAATGACATCATCGACTCTCATTTGGATGTAGCTGGCTCATTCATATAACTGTTTTTGTGAAATGAAGCGAAATTTTGAAATGTCATAACTTTCTTATTTTACATCCGATTTTGATGAAATTTTCAGTGTTATGCTTGTTGAATTTTTCTCTTTTTATTCAAATCAAGTTTTTGTTGGGGTGGACTTGTCCTTTAAGTGTGCACATGAAGGTAATATGTGTTTGAGTGTGTCTATTTGATTCCACTTCTATACACAGTGCGACACATTTTTTAGCATACTGAATGATGTTTATCGTGACTCTAGGGATCAAAGTTGATAAATATAGAGATAAAACAAAATAGAACATAACCTTGTGCTTGATAGTCAATTCTTTAACTTTTCTTGTGATTAATTTTAATGGAGCATTGCAAGTAACTTGCAAAACTTGTCCAAAAATCTATCACTTGTTTTGCAATTAATTGCATATTTGCATTTGGTTGCTGCTTTGCCTCTTACAGGGAGTGTACTTTAATGTGCTTCTGTTACTATTGATTTGTCAGTTGTAAAAATACAACAGAAATTTGCAATTGATTGCATTTTCTTTTTTTTGCAACACCCTCTAAGCCTGTAGAATGTTCTCTTCTCTTTCAGAGTGTGCCCTATCTTCCAGGTGTCCAATGTGACTGGTGAGAACCTAGGCCTACTCAAGATGTTCCTCAACCTGCTGACCACTAGGACGATGTTTGATGAGAATGAACCAGCAGAGTTTCAAATTGACGAGACATACTCTGTACCGGTAAGCAGAAGAAGGGAGTTGAAAGAAAAAATACATGGGGGAGGGGGCTCAGGTGATTTCGCCCCCGAGATGCTCCAAAGAGCCCTGGAAAGTGAAAAAATAAAAAAGGGCCCTGGAAAATCCCATGTATTGCAATGTCAAAGCTTATCCAATTTTGCATATTTAGGAAGCAGGTTGTGAAAAGAAACCCCCGATATGTGTCATCCAGGGGGGGGGGGGGAACTCCTGACACAGTACATCACCCCCACATCTACACCAGTGCTAATTATAGGGTGAACAAATCATGTGGTATCCATTCTACTCTGACCTCCATCCCAGAAATAGTTATCGTAATCCAAAGAAGGCTGTGCTGTTTTGATAAATCATATAGTCTTGAGCCCCAACCACACCCTTCCACTAGAGTTGGAGTTAAACCCTGTGTATAGCTTTGGTAAAGGGTCAATAATGTGATTGATAATCGAATATCGTCTAATATGACAGTCTTACTGAAGCGTAGAGACCGTTAAATATTTTTCCAACTGCACTTCTCTGAGAAAATTTCAAATATTCAAATCTTGGATATATATCTCGGCGATGCTTGTTTTAAGTTAAAAAATGGGCATTCAAGCACTTATAAATTTAGTGATTAGATATACAAAAGTTACAAAGAACATATCTTGAAAGTTTCAGCCCATTCCATGATTTGGAATAGGATTTAATTGAAAGACAAACACACACAGATATTGTAATTTGATCGGGTGACCGGATCAAGTTAAATTTCCATGTAAATTCGCAAAATTTATCCTGTAAAACACATTTTCATTTCATATCCTCCACATCATAACTGTTATAGGGCATATCCATTCATATTAGCTAGCAATGAATTGGAATAGTGATAGGGGCATTTTGGTGGATTTACCAAAACTAAGCCCCCTTCTTCAAAACCACTGAAACTTAGAAAGGTGGCATTGGATATCCAAACTACTCATTCATGTAGACATTAACCCTAAATCCCCGGGGTATTTTGATTCTTGTCATTCCCGGGGGGGGGCCCCCCTTAAGATCTCGGCTGCCGATCGCGCGAGCGAAGCAAAAATTTGCACGCTGGTGGTGTGCGATGTAATCTTCAAGGCTGTATGGTAAAATTTTCCAAAATAATGAGATTTTATTTTATATGAATTAATTATGCTAATTTATGCATAAATCATACTTTTTGCTCTAATTCACTAAATAAAGCTCCTAGAATGCTAATTTTTGGTAAAAATTTTCTTTGTAGCATTCTTAACAATCGTAATTCAAAAAAACTTTGGTTTGGAAATAAATTTCTTATGTATTTTATTGTTTTATGAATTTCTTATGTATTTCTTTGTTTTTTTACTTTTTGTTTTTTATTGTTTTTTCAATGGAAATTGTTCCAGACATAATTCTGATCATAAACAAGGCAAAATTAATTAAGTTTAATCAGTAAAAGTAGAAATAATGATACATTTATGAATTTTGGCTACATACGCAATTTGCATTGGATTTGTACATGAAATCACGTTTATGAGCAATTTTGGGTCTGACATGCACTTGCATAATGTTGCGTAATGTCATAACCGCGTACCCGGGCGTCACAAATTTGGTCTCAAAATTTGCGCGAGACTTGAATGTAAAAAGTCAGTGAGCTGCGAGGTGAAAAAATTTTGCGCAGCAGATATATCGCGAAAATTGTTGAGGGGGGGCCATTATGGCCCCCCCCCCCCCCCGGGAGAATTAGGGTTAACCCATGATGCTTAGTTGCTTACACAATTGACCAGGAAATGGATTAGTGGTCATTGATGATTTGGATGAAAAGGATCAATTAATAAAAGGGATAATGGCTATTCATGTATCTCCACACTGTCACTGAACAGTGGATGAGTATCATCTGAATTAAGAAAATCTGCTGGGGTCTTGACAGCTTGCTTTCTTCATTCAGAATATTGAAAACATATGACCTGTTTTATTTAATCATATCTGATTGATACACGTCTGACAAAACTCAAACACACAACACATTACCCAAGACCAATAGAAGTTTTCTAGATCTGCCCTTATTCTAACACAAATTCATAACCCCTTTAATGTTTATATCAATTTCTTATAAATGAGGAAGTGTTAACCAAGTTTTGTAAGTTATGTGACATTTATATCTCAATTTTAGTCCAGTCTGGAAGTCATTGTTGTTGTTTTTAAAAAAATTGTGTCTTATTTTCAATAAATTTGAATTTGGATATTGCTTTAATATACTGTGGTGATTTTAGAAAATGTGAGATGTAGATATAAAGGAGCCAAAAGTAAAAGCAAATCTTGCTTAAAAGCTCTTATGAATATGTAGCGAGAGTCCCATGAAAATATCAACATGACGAGAGAGAGTAGGGGAGTAAACTAAAAAGTAAACAAAAAAGTAAACAAAACGTGTTTGATCAGGCTTTCTACTTCTGAGCCACCATGTCGTGGCCTTCTCAACTTATCAAACTCTTTCATTTCAGGGGCCAAAATTACCTTTGATCTCAATGTAGCATTCATACACAAGATCACAAAGTCTTCACCTTCTCTTTCTTTCTGCAGGGAGTTGGAACAGTCGTATCAGGGACGACGTTAAAGGGAACGGTCAGAATAAATGATGTCCTGGCCCTTGGTCCTGATTCTCATGGTCACTTCCAGCAGGTCATCATCAAGAGTATTCACAGAAAACGTATGCCGGTCAAGATGGTTCGAGGTGGACAAACAGCATCTTTTGCTCTGAAGAAGGTGAGCTAATAATACACAGGGGTGGAACCAAGATTTATTGTTATTTGTTAATTTCTGATGATTAAACTATTTCATATTCCATGTTTTGCGTATTCACCTTAAATAAACCTCCACATTCTCTTTCAAGTAATTGTACTGAATTTTTTCTTTTGTGTAAGCCAGAAGTGATGTAACTGAATTAATTGTTTTAATTTTTATACCGTAGGTGCCTAGGTGGTAATTTACTTTGCATGCTCTTTTCATTTTGATAGTATAATCATATGAAATGAGGAGTGATGATTTCTGTGGATAAAAATCATCTGTTTCTCCTTCTGTTTACAGCAAATCAAACGCTCCCAAGTTCGGAAAGGAATGGTAATGGTTTCGCCTGAAATCAATCCTGTTGCATGCTGGGAGTTTGAGGGTGAAATCCTGGTCCTCCATCACCCAACAACGATAAGCACTCGTTATCAAGCCATGGGTAAGATAACAATTACATTCCTCTATGAAAATAGTGTAACCAGCGGGGTGTTTCATGAAAGATATTCAGCAATGACTAAATCGTCAGCTCTGACAATTTCAGTGAAGTCCTTGGTTTTGATTGGCTGAGAGGCACTGGCCTCTGACTGTTACTATGGTAACTGTCAGAGAAAGTCAACTTGTCTGTGTTGACAACTTTCATGAAATGGTACCTGTTGATAAAGACCACTTAAGAGAGACAAGAAAGATGATGTGTATGCGGAGTTGGTTTTGAGAGAGCAGGTCCCATTTATACATGTTTTAAACGGGGGGGGGGGGGGGGGGGGGGGGGGGGGGGGAAGAGGGGTAAATGGTTCTAGAGAAAACCCATATATGTGGTCTACATGAACAAGTGTTCTGTATCAAAAGGGGGTTGGTACAAGGAATATGCATGTAAAGGGCAGTTCCATGAAATAATCCACCTCTTTGTAAGTTTGACCCCCATCTTCCCAAACTTTTTCTTAACTTCATGAACTACATGTAATCAAGTGGCGATAATTTGAGAGCGTTACGCTTTTTAAAATCTAGCTCACAGTGATGACAAATCATTCAGGAAAGTGCTGTATATATGGGGTCTCATGTATAGTAGAGGAATTGCCATGAAATATGTTGCAACTGGTCTATAGATAATTCAGTCAGTCATGAAGAGGAGAGAATACACCAGAATCGTACATATTAGAATATTTTTTCTTCAAAACATTTCTCTTTTTATTCAATCAGTTCACGTAGGGAGCACACGCCAGACTGCCTCTATAATCTCTATGAGTGTTGATCACTTACGGACGGGAGACAAGGCAACAGTACGCTTTAGATTCATCAAGAACCCAGAGTATCTCAAGGCTGATTGCAGAATGGTTTTCAGGTAGGAAAAGCTACTCTGATATGATTTTATTCACCATCATTAAAGGACAAGTCCACCCCAACAAAAAGTTGATTTGAATAAAAAGAGAAAAATCTAACAAGCATAACACTGACAATTTCATCAAAAATCGGATGTAAAATAAGAAAGTTAGGACATTTTCGATTTTCACTTAATTTCACAGAACAGTTACATGCACATCCTGGCTGGTATGCAAGTGAGGAGACTGTGATGTCATCCACTCACTATTTGTTTTTAATTTCATTATTTGAAATATTCTAATTTTCTCATTGTCAAGTGATACGATTAATTTCTCCCTGAGCATGTAGAATTAGCATTGTTTGATATTATACGGATTAGTCAAGTTGGTCTGACTGTAGAATCTGTAAAATATGAAATATTGTATAATTCAAACAATAAAAAACAAAAGAAATGGTGAGTGATGGACATCATCGACTGACTGGCCTCAATGTGCATATTACTGTTTTGTGAAAAATAAGCGAAACTTTAAAATGTCATTATTTTACATCCGATTTTGATGAAATTTTCAGCACTATGCTAGTTTGATTTTTCTCTATTAATCAAGTCAGCATTTTCCTTGGGTGGACTTGAACTTTAATGAAGTCAGAACCAAGTTTTAACAGACATTGATTCTTGTTGTCCCTCATGCAGACTTTCTTGTAGTAGATCTAGCATAATATCAACTGAAACGATTTTTCAGAAGAAGGGAGGGAATATTCATTCTCTTGATACTTTTAAGGAGTTATGAAAAATAGATGGCCAATTTATGGATGTAGAGATGTGAAATATGAAATTTTAACAAATTTTGGGGAATGTTTTTTTTCTTACGGTCAAGCAGTTGTCAAAATAGGAAAAGGTTTATGCTTTTAACAGTTGTTCGAACACCATATAAACATTTTGACTTGGTATTAGAGGCGTACGATTCACCATATGGGTAGTCCTGAGAAGGATTGTTAGGACGATAAATTATGAAAAGAAGTTGACGAGAAATGAAAATGAAAGAAGTTTAAGATATTGGACTCACCGCGTGATAAGAAATCAAGCTTGGGGTCTGTTGAGAGTCACATGCACTAAATACATATATGGGACCACACACAAAGGTTTAACCTATATTCATATTAGCTGGTTTGGTCATAGATTTCCTTAAGTTTACTATTGATTAATTGATTAATAAAAGTCCTTGAAAGCTCACAAGTTTTGTTCTATCCCTTTTCCCACAACATGAGTTTCCCTTTAAAGCATTTGATAATTTAATATGAATTGGTTTTGAGGAATACATGAGGTACAAATGTTCTTCTCATTGACCCAACAGGGAAGGCAGAACGAAAGCAGTTGGCAAGATCACCAAGATACTTCCCCATGCGCCTGCCACTGAAAACAAACAAAAGCACAAGATCGGCAAAGGGAGGGGGCATCACCACACGGGGCCAAAGCCTTCAGACCATGCCACAGCTGGTGCAGGAAGGGGGACTGGACGTAGGGGGCGTCATAAAGGAAGGGGCGCCGGGGATCTCGGAGCCACTCCGTCTCCTAAAACAACCCTCGTTGTTGGGGCATCGTAATGCTACCTTCAGTCTTCATACATACAGCATGGGAGGGATTTAGTTCATCGTCTTCAAGAAGCAGCCCACCTTTCGAGGGCAGTGCTTGTTAAGTTTTCTGCATACCGTCATATGCATTGATATCTTGTTATTGTGTAAGGCAACCCTTTCCAGACTACATCCTTGTAAACTCAGAATTTCACTGCATAGCGTTATTACAGGCAATTGGTGATAATGCTTACAACTACAATTTTGGAAAACTTTTGAGTTCAAATATTGTGAATCACTATTATTATTTAATGTCATGTGATGTTGCAATGGTGATGAAACTCTCCTAAAAGGCAGAAATTTACACTTTCATATAATACCAAGAGCCGATTATGGCAAAATCTTTTCAGCTTAGGTCTAGGTGTACAATTGTAATTAACCCTGTGCTGTAAGAAAAATCTTAAGGGTTTTGCAGACATGGGCAGCCGCAATCATATAAACTTTATATATGCAAGGACCTCTGTATTATTATTGAATACTTTGAAGACAAGAAAAGCACGGAGAGCTGACGACCAGATGGATGGATGATCTACGTAAAATTACATTTTTGAGAGTACCGTAATATACCCATCTACATGATAGTGTTTAAACATTTATCTTCGAGCCGTCTTGTCACCATTAAATGGAATTTGAGCTATTTTACCAGGAAATTTTATGCATGGAGATAGGTCTAGTGGAGTTAAGTCAGAATCCTTGACGATACGTACAATTGAACATTAAATGGAACAAAATAGAGATGTAATTAGAGGACCATTAACCAGGATGGGTATGTAGGGAGACACTAACAGAATAATTAGGATGTATTAAGCACTCGAATGGGGGGGGGGGGGTGGGTCAATGAAATCAAGTGAAGATATCAAGCTGAAGTTGAGACAAAGTTCTCTTTTTAAATTGCAATGTAGATAGTACATTTGTAGATATTCTCATAACAGATTTTCATTTTTATGCATTTTTTTTCTTCTGTAATTTTGTTTCTTCCAGTTTGAAGTTTTTTTTTTTTTTTTTTTACACGGGAGTGCTCTTGTGTAGATCTTTTGTTGCCTGGACATGTATGATGATAGCCATGAGAATTGCATAGTACAAGTTTTTTTCTTCTCCTTTTTACCCCTCCGACTACAGGACTTGGCCTTGCCTTGCATAGTTTTCTTGTAACCAAGGAGCATGCGGATTGATCAAAACAATGACCTATGCACAAGTGTTGATTGTGTTGGCAAAAATTTAACAAATGCAGTCATTTCAATTGCATATTTGAGCAGGTGTGAGTAAATTATCGGTATTTTGCTTCCCCTGATTTTAGTGCTTATTGTGCCTGTGTTTATAAACCACAAACTACCACAATATTGCAGTTGGTGTTAATGATCTGGATCACGTGAAAGAGAATGCTCGGGACTGAAGTTCATAAGTGAGGCAGCTCATGGCTTCATAATTCAATGGAACAATTGGTACTCTTTGCAAGGTGGGGCCTTGTCCTTTTTCCAATCATATTTATGGGGCTCAAATATTTAGTAGTCAGAGGGTAAATATCGGGAATGAACGCGGCTAGGCGAAACTGCGCAACCTTCAGAAGTGTTGGCAATTCATTAAACGAGGTATCGCAGCTGTGTACAAAACACCATGAGATTGGCTTGTAGATCAAGACAGGAATTGACATGAATATCATGGTCAAATTAATTTTTTTTTCTCAGACTTAACTGATTAAAGGTGCAAAATGCATTTTAACAGATATTTTTAATATCATACACATCTGTTAAATTCAAAGATATATTTATTGCATACTCGCGTGTAGTACAAGAGTTCAACATTCTTATGAATCAACATCTCTGTAATTGAGCCCTTTTTTCATTTTATTATTCATGAATAGGTTTGTTGCTTATTATATGCACTTTAGACTTACTTTTTTGCTATAATTCTGTATTTTCATCTTTTATTTCATTTTCCTTTTATTGGGGTTAACATGAGAACATTCACTGATATTCTGATAAGCAGGCCTTACTTGGGAGAAAGGGAAAACATGTTACTGGCTACTATGAAATTAATAACATAGCTGCCATGAGATTAATATGAATCACATTGAAATCTAAATTATGATAGAATAAAGAATGAAAACAATTATAAATATTTGCAGTCTACTAAATCAGTGAAATATTTGGAAACAATCATTTGAATTCATATCAGATAGAGAAAAAAAGAGGGAGATGAATGTGTGGCAAGATATGAAGCAGTTATTAGTTTATGCCAAAATAAATGTTCATTGTATTATTAGAACAAATGTTTGTATTTCTCAAAATTCACTTCTGAAATCGTGAATGAGAGGGAAGAAAGAGAGAAACAGTGATTGAAAGGAAGGGTACCGTACGAGAGGAAAGGAGAGAGAGAGAGAAAGGGACAGAGGGGGACAGAAAGACTTGACTTGGGTAGCTTCACCAATTCATTAAAGTACAGCAGGCTCTTTATAAGTCAATCGCCAGAGTCAGCATTTTTTTCAGACCATATGTATAACATTTTGATTAATCTTAAGCCCAGCTCGCACTTGACCACACAATTGAACCAAGATCTGATTACAAGTTGTCAATTGCATCTCCATGGCACCTCTTCATGTTTACTTTGCACTGCAGCAGCAGATGCAGGTTGGTGCACATTGCGATTTGTTGCAATTCGATCTTGGTGCAATCGCGTTGCAGTGTGTGCTGGGCTCAAGTCAACATTGACTTTAGTCAAACAGACTTCTGTGGTCCCCAAGAGATGACTATACAGACTTGCCAACCATTGGGAATGAAAAATTGTATTCTGTGATAAAAACTGCATTTTCCCCCAAATTGCTGTATTTCATAATAAAATAGGCACTGGTATTCAGATAGCAGGCCTGCTAACATTTGAAAATAAGATAAGGAGTCCCAATTGCGGTGCTCAAGCTGCATGCAAGCTAAAATGCACACTGCTCTTGCAGATGAAAAAAACAAACATTTAACTTTCAATGTTTGTTTTTTTCATCTGCAAGTGCAGTGTGCATTTTAGCTTGCATGCAGCTTGAGCATGCAATTTGAAATGTGTATATCTCACCCCGGTTTTAACAAAATGATTAAAAAAAAATTTAGTTGAAATTACATTCATCCAATAACCATATTTGTGTAAGTTTTATGAAAGAGATTTAGAGATGATTTTTCTCAAACTACGATTTTGTAAAAAAAAAGATGTAAACACAAAATCATATTCTTTAAAGAAAAAACTTGCTGTCGTATTTTGGTTGCACAAATGTACTAAATACGCCCAAAAACTACTGGTTGGCAGCTCTGTACATTGTCCTCCCTGGCCCGTATTCTTAACACTGGATTAATTCAAACTCCGGTTTTAAATTGTGGTTTATCTATGGATGACCAATTGTGACATATATCTCTTAACAGTAGAGGTTCAACCATCAGCTGATTTGACTCTAATAATTGTTAACTGTCTGGGAATGGCAAATAAGATAGTTGTCTTCACAATCAAAAAATTGGGGGAAAAGGACAGTAAACATAAACATACGAATATGTAAATAACATTTAACATTTTGGCTTTCCATAATTCCAGTGAATACGGGCCTCTGAATCCAAAATTTCCTACTTCTATGCGTCTTGCACTATTAAATTAACATTGGGGAATATAAATATAGTGTAACAAAGTGGCAATGCCCCATTCATAATTTTTCAACCAAATACATGTAACCTGTCTGGAATTTGACATTCACTAGTATATTTCACTCATCCACTTGGTCATGCACGTGTAAGCACATATCAATGGCATAAAAAAATCACTCGTTTAGAAGTTATGAGGGCCATTTTGGGGATTAGCAACGCATAATTTTGAAAATATTTCTCTGGTAAAAGAGTGCCATTAATCCACTGTTTGAACACCATCTGACCCAGCCTCAGAAAACATCCACTGAAAATAATCCACAGACATGTTTATTCAAATTGTATTTGAAGCTTTATTCACTTTAAACAATATGAATGAAGTACAAGACGTCAATTTTTCAAGATTTTGGCTGATCTTGCAGTGAAGTTTTCACAATTACACAGTAATGGTGAAATAAAGGAAAGCAAAAAAAAATTGTTCTGCAGTTCAGGATGAATAAAATCGTCACACTGCTTGCAAAGAATCTGAAGTTAGGTTCTATTTGAGCCCTGAGATTGAACACGGGCACATCCAATGTACAATTCAATCTTATCCTGTCAAAACACCATGCACATGATGAGATGGAAGCCCGGGGGAGGGGGGGCACTCATATATAGGGTGGTGTGAAAAACCGGGTCTACTGAACGGGATTGCAGTACAGTATTTTGAGCGGGAAGGGGCGGCTTCTGGACAGAACTTTTGTCATCTAGAGAACTGAAAATTTGGTCTGGAAAAGGGGGTCATCAAAGTGGCACATCCCCGTACCAACAACATACTTCATTGCTCCCCCCCCCCCGATGGAAGTATACAACTTTTGCATATTTTCACTCGAACTCGGGGATAGACTCCATTTTTGACACTCATTTTTTTTTATTTTTTGTCATTCGTCATATGCATTGGCGCAAGGATGAATTAGAAAAAAATTATCAATTATTTTTAGAAAACAAGCTAAATCGTGTAAATGGGATAAAACTTCATTTCCAACATTTCTACGCTATCGATTTCATTTCAGTGGCGAAAGTTTGAGGGTTTTTGGCGGTATGTGTAGATGAATGCAATAGAATCCCTGGCTTCATGGAGGGTAAGCATGTTAGAAAATGAAGCCAAATCGTGGTTTTGGGTACCACTCGTAGATTTGTGTACGCGCACTTGTGTACAAAGTGAATGGAGGTGGAAATGGGGAACCGTGCGTGTGACTGAATAAAGCGCTGCTGTATGAAGTGAACAGTGGTTCCCAATATCACAATAATGCCGAAAATGATTTTTACTCTCTCGAAGCCTCCGGACTAGTTGCACTGTACAAGCAAAATGTTAATGTTTAAAAGAATAACTCACTTATAGATTGCTTCCCTTTGTCTGCTTGAACCATCTCCATAATAAAGCAACTTGCTCTTTCAATGTTTGCTGCTCACATGGTGTGATAGTCCTAAGTCTGCCAGGATGCCACTGCTAAAGATTTCTTATGCACACAGGTGAATAGGCAATAACACAGATCCGTGATACGCTTATAAAAACTGCACATGAAATAAATCACCAACTCCAGCACATCATCGTTGGTACAATAAGAGATGATGCATAATGCCTATCTTTATTAGAAGCAATCACCAACACAGACAGTGTATGGACATGCTCTTGTTGATTCATTGTTCCATAAAAAAATAGACCAGGAAAGCATTTCATGAGGCACATAGTGAGTGATTTTCCCTGACAACTGTTACAAGCTACTGCAAATCCTTGCATGTGATTGGCTGGAAGAAAATAACTCGGTGATAATCACCGAATAAACTTTTCATGAAACACTACCCAGTTTACTCAACTGTGCAAGTTCTCAAATCCTTTTTGCTTGGCGGGGACTTAGTAACGAAGAATTCCATTCATGCGTTATTCATGGTGAACTACAATAAGCCAGTTCGTAGTTCCTTTCTGCACATGATCAAAAGATTCTACGCATGATCAGAAGGTCATTTGTACTAAAGTGACATGGTGCTTTAAAATCTAATGAGATGAGCACCAACTTTGATGTCTTGATTATTCATATATTCTTTTGAATTGTCATTTTCATTTAAATCCACAAAAAACAACAATACTCCCACGAACGACTGGTATTTCACAGTTTGCAAAGTACATTGTGCAACATGCTAAGATATGCATCTAAAGTAGGAATGCAACAAATGCCTTCATTAAGTGTTTATTTGTGTGCTATTCTAGTCACCTGGTCTATTCAATTTCTTCATCATGCTATGTAAGGCAAGCTTACGTAATATCTTGCTTTGAAATCTGCCTATCATGATGAAAGAAATGAAAGGTCATTTGACCAAAATTGTCCATGAAGTAACTACGAACTGGTCTATACTTGGACTCCAGATGCATTTGCTTCATGTTCAGTCTGGAAATTCTCCAGAATTGGTGGCAACAACTTTTGTTGATTAATGCATAGGATTTGAATGTGGCTTCATGGTCAAGCAGTCTATAGACCAATTCGGTTTGGGTGCTGTTTATTATGGTAATTTCTATTACCAGTAGGGGGGGGGGGCTTCAAGTATACCTAACAGAAAGATAATGTATGCACTGAGATAGCAACACACCTGGCTCATTGAATAACCCATTGAAAATGTTTTTATCCTTCATTGGACCCCCACCCCCGTTATAATGGCTGCCATAAATTGCAGTGATATGAAGTTAAACTTCAAAGCACTGCAAATGCCCGGCCATAACTGGATGGGCTTCCGAAAATGAACAAAATCTCTTTTTACATCGGAAAACACATGACTCATGCATAACCCATTGGGTTATGCGTGAATCATGTGTGCTGCTATGTTACTGAATAAATTATCTACTGTTAATAGGTATCATTAACAGTCCCCAGTTATAAATTGATCAGTACTTGTTTCTCTGCCCACAGCATTCAATAAATCCCTTCACGCTAGTAACCCATTCCTGCATGGGTTATCTAGTTGACTGTCTGACCTGGAGAAATTCGTGTTCCAAGGTAAGGCCTATAAAATGTTATGTTGCCATAATAATAATAGGCGGCATTTATATAGTGCCATCTATCTAGAGATAATCTATTTCTGAGGCATATTGTTATTATCATTATTAACCCGGCTTTAGCTCGAGCTTTATTTCAGCACTCAGTACATCCATTCAAGAAATTAATCCTGCCGGGTACCGATTCAGCTCACCATGTGGGTCAATTTCTTGCTGAAGGAAAACACGCCATGGCTGGGATTTGAACCCATATCAGATTGAAAGACGAGAGTCGTAACCACTAGACCACGCCACCCCCACATCATCAAAGCGACCATAAAATGCAACAAGGTCGCCATTTTTTTTTATAGCAGACCCAAATAAACAAATGCAATGTTTTTGTGAGATTTGCTCAAATTTATATTCAATGGCTTAAAAAGAACTTAAATATGCATGAGGTTTGACTGCATAAATAAATCAACCGGCACATGCAGTGTAGCAGCAAAGGTAACTAAAAAAAAAAAATGGTCTGACCAACCCAACTTTCCTATTTTGGACCTATCGGGCCAAAATAACCAGCGGCGGACCGTGATCCGGAGGAGACAAAGCATTGGAGGGGCACAGCATTGTTCACAAACAATACAGTGCCCCTCCAATGCTTTGTCTCCTCAGGGTCATGGTCCGCCACTGAACATAACTTTTTAGGCCAAAGATTCAAACAAGATCCATGGGCTGACAGATCTTTGACCTCTTGACTTCAACACGCTGGAGACCCATTCCATCACAAATGTCAATACAACACTGTTGAATGAAGGTCTCTTGCAGAACATCTAGCATCTGCATCGACATCATCACCGAAGACATTGCCATTTCCACTTTGCATCATATCTTCCCTTTCAGTTCCTATGAATATAAATGATAATGAAGGTTGGGGTTGCAAATCATTTGACAGATATAAATGTTGAGTTGTTGTATAAAATTTATTCACCATTAGCATTTTATGCCACCTCAAAGCAGAGAGGGAAGGATCGTATGGGCTCCAATGTGGTATCAACACGATTGACATGTAATGACGATATAACAGTGTTTATTTTAATAGCCAGTGCAACATATGAATATTGATGGGCACACGTAATGTAAGGATATCGCACCTCAGCTTGATTGGTGTGGCGCAATCAGTAAGCTCACAGCAGTCATGGCCATTGACACAGGTTTCGAGTCTAGTCTTTTCAAAGTTTTTTTTAATCAAAAGTTGAAGCAAATCTGAAGAAAAAAAATACAAGCCCAAGCTTTGTATATGAATATTCATGACGGTGTCAATCGCGTTGGAAAATAACGAATTGGAGCCAGAACAGTCATTCTCAAGCAAAGACAAACAAACTCACACTAGTCATGTACCAGTAATAAATGAATGAGGGCTTAGGACAAGGGTGAAATAGGCTGGACTAATTAATTTAAATAATAATTGGGACCGGTAATATAAAGATCTATATTCATAAAACCTCAACAAGACTAGAAATCACCTAATAAGCCTGTTCACAGTTGCAAAAAAAGGTCATTTGAGATAAACCATGAAGGTGACTTTTAAATTCACTGAATTAGGCATTTGTGATTTGATGATTATTCATGTATTCCTTTCAAAATATTCATTTTATCACATCCAAGCTGAAGAGTAATAAATAGAGCGTTCATAATCACTGGTATTTCACAGTAGTCTAAACAATTGTCAAATGTGCCAAAGGCAGACAATAAAACAGATTTCCAATTTTATCCCTGATGCACTATTCTAGTCACCTGGTCTATATAATGCGTTTTGTTCTTAGAATTTTAATACTCTACCAGTAAAGCTTACGCAACATCTACATTTTAAAATGATATTGCTAATCCTAATGAAAAATCACAAAGGTCATTTGAGACAAGTTGATCATGAGCTAACCGTGAACTGGCTTATTGTGTACTGTTGCCTATTTAGGTGAAAATTAGACTTAATCAGGTAATGTGAATATGGGCACCAGTGATCACTTGTTAGATCATACATATGTTTTCATCATTGTATATTGTGATCAACATGAATCATGCAAACAATCATAAAAGCAGTTTTTTTGTGTGTGTCAAGGAGTCCTGGGTCCCATAACATAAAGGTCAGCGATTGATTGTACGCTTGATTATCGCAATTGATTGTACATTGTAGTCAATGGAATCAATTGTAGAAAAACTGTTCGACAATCATTGCTAAATTTGTGTTACGGGCCCCTGATCATATCACATTTTTGTGTATCCCAGTGAGTCCACAAATCTGTTCACAGTAAGCAAAAGACTTTGTAATATAGGCGAAGGCGGGGTAAGTTGTGACAGTTTTTGCTTTTTGCATGTTAGAATTGATATGATTAATAATCTTGTTGAAATAAGTACCTTGCCTTGAAATTTAATTCTTCTGAAATATTTTCCACCTATATATAACTTTCTATCCCCACACTGAAAGTCATCGTGACCTTTGAAAAAAACAATGTCAAATGGCTCAACTTGCCCCATATATGGGGTAAGTTTGAGCCACATTCTGGGGTAAGTTGAGCCACAAAAACTATGTACAAAATGTATGAGGGGAGAACCAGCATGTCAATTTTTTGTTCAAAGTCTTTTCACTTGCTAATTCTCTATAAATACTAGCATCCTTTAAAAAGAAAAGAGCAGTCATGTAAATTTGCTCCTTTCAGCCAGCATTTCAATCAATTTTTATGGTTTGTTTGTTTTTTAAGATACATTACCATAGGAATTACCATGGCTCAACTTGCCCCATGCTGTTTGGCTCAACTTACCCCAGTCCGAACTTAGTGCGATAATTTTGTATCCACACATTTATTATGCATCCATCATATAAAAGACTGTGACAAGAATGAAGATCCATACCTGGACTAATAATGTTGTTATCATGTCTTTATTATATTTAAAGACGTGTGTGTTTATAAAGCACTTATCTATTTCACACTCTTTTTTACTTTTTTGGCTGAATTTCATATTTTTCCCTCTAAAAAACTACTTTTTGTTTCAAAGTTGGAAACAATGTGGTGGGGTTAGGGGTTATGCTATGGGTCATCAATACATGACAACACCACAATGTCTGACTCATTCATTATCGGCCTGGGGGTGGTGGCTCAACTTGCCCCTATGCTCAACTTACCCCGGCTTCCCCTACAATTCTCTGCCTGGTATCTCTTTTAAAGTTTCTGCGTACTTTCGACTCAAGCGAAAGACGGCCGATATATTAGTTCCATGTTGAAACTAGGAATCACACCAAGACTCTGTCAGTTGAGATAAAACTGCTGTACCACGCAATTGAGCAATATGACAGCATATTGCATTTATTCATATCCCTATCATTTACATTCATGAATATTCATGAGGACTAGTTATTGGCTAAATAAACATATATAATGTAAATTGCACACACTTTAGGCTTACTATGGTACAAACAAAGAGGGATTCAGGTTAATATTTCTTTGAAAACTAGGTTTACCTTGCTAACAGTAGAATCAATGACCAGAAGAGTCTGAGCAGCAAGAGCCTTGCATTCAGGCTCAGGATCTTTCTCCAAGATATCTGAGAAATAAAATCATATCACGAAAACAGGTCAATTGACGTCATTTTCTGAATCATTTTGTTCTTCTGTAATCCTCAATCGCATATTGATATGCCGTTACTCATTCATTTCATGTTTATGGAAATAGTATCTAAAAATATGAAAAATTAACAATCCAGCTTTCAAGCTGCATATTCCTTTTTAAAATTGTAAATTGAATTGAATTGAGTTCCCTCAGAGGATTCAGGGCCCGTGTCATTTCATCATAAATATTGTCAGTAGAAATGTTATAAGCTACTGAAATCTTTGCATCTGATTGGCTCAAATCAAATTATCATTATAGTTCCTTTTATGCAATCTATTGCAAATCTTTATATTACAGGTGTCCAAAACTACATTATCTCATA
Source organism: Lytechinus variegatus (assembly GCF_018143015.1). Lineage (NCBI taxonomy): Eukaryota > Metazoa > Echinodermata > Echinoidea > Temnopleuroida > Toxopneustidae > Lytechinus > Lytechinus variegatus. The sequence continues at coordinate 15,941,152 of NC_054749.1, forward strand.
CATTTTAGACACTATGGTCTAAAAGGAATTATTTTGATTGAAGAGGCTTTAGAACCAAACAGACTGGGTTATTTTGAAGCCCTTTGTTTACCTTGTAACCAATGACGACATTCCAAAATATCACTCTGGAGATCAGTCACTAGTAGGTGGGCAGGAACACTCAGTGTAACCATGGAAACCGCAAACATCAGAGACTGCCTTACATATCTTCATTTACAAACAAAAGAATAAATAAAATAATCATAGAATAAGACAGATTTCTAACAGGGTAAACAGAATATGTTATTTGATTCTTTTCGGAATGAATTCATAATTCAAAGCTTTGTTAGCTTGAGATTTCTGCTAATTATGTTATAATGTTATGTCATAACTATGTTAGGTGCGATTGAATATGGTGTGAACATGTAACATACATGTACATGAAAATATTGAATATGGCCCTTTCTACCCAGTTACTTAATGGCCATATTGAAATAAACAATAAATAGATTCTCAAGATATTTTGTTAACCAATTGCACGATACCAATTATCAAGCAGATGATGAGGATCACTTTGAAACATGTTTTGATTTGATTTATTTATTTCCAACAATATTCACATGTTTACAGGTTATGAAACAAATTGCATAACAGTTACACATGTATAAAAATACGATGGTAAATGGGACCAGAAAATAGCACAAGTGCTAATCGAGCCTGGCCCCACATTCCATTCTTTCATTGACATGAAAGTCATTCTTTCCTGAAAATATTCTGAGGGTTCAAGAAACATACATGTTTCAACAACAAAAAAAATTCAAAAGCTCTTGTTACACTTATAGGAGAAGCGTCCCCCCTTGCCCAGAGATGCGAACGTAAACTAAACATTTCACTTTTTTAAAGCTGGAAATCATTAATTTGGTGTGTAAAAAGTGATTTTGTTCATCTTGAAAAATACCATAGGACAAACACATAAAACAGGAAACTTTAGAAATCAGTATTTTGCATGGGATTTCCAGTATTCTTTTAATTTTTCAGTACTATTCAACAGTAATTACTGAAAATCAGTACTACTTGGCAGCTCTGTTTGCCCATAGGTTTTTTGATCTCAGAGGTAAATAGCTTGAATAAAATGCACAAAATGGATAAAAAAAATGCACATACTATTTGTTAACAGGGGAATTTTGTTCTACTTTCATTGAAAAAAAATTATAAAGGGGGGGGGGGGTAATTATCTGATATGCAAACTTATACTTACTGTTCAGTATGGTACCTCAATGACCAAATAAAGTCCAACAGGCTAACAGCCATCTGGCGACAAATCTAGACAGAAATATCAAACCTAGCACATGCCAGTAATTTTGAATAAGCAGAAGCACAAAAATATTAGTAATTGCTGCTCAGCTTCCCCCTCCCTACCTTCACAACAATGTATGCATTACTTAAGATCTTAACTTATCTTAAGGCCTGGTCACACCGCCCGAGCGTTGTTGGAGCGGAGAGAAAAAATCATCACCGCTCGCTACCGCTCACCATTTTCGATTTGGATCATTTTTATTTTGTTTTTTATTTTTGTTTTCGATTTTTTCCCCAATTTTGTGAGCGAAATTCGACCTTCTCTCCCTACCGCTCCACGACCGCTCCAACAACGCTCGGGCGGTGTGACCAGGTCTTATGCTTTACTTCTTATTTTGGATGGTACTGTATTTATAGATAAAATTCACTGTAATTTTACCAAGAATGCATATATAGCATTTCCATTTACTTGAATGCAAGGTAAAAGACCACTGTCAATTCAATGCCTTGCTCACGGGCATACATGTACCATGTACATGTAGGTGCCATGGCCAGGGATCGAACCCCGGACTTTCAAATACCTAGTCAGGCGCCATAGACCAATCTGCCACAGCACCTCCATAATTCACTGTTATTTGATTGATCCACAGTTTCTTGTAATCAGGAAGAAGAAAATGCTCTAGCCTCTGTAACAATGTTTGGTTGTCTTATATCAAATTAACTCCATACATAAAACAAATGCAGAGGTTTGAACCAGATGGTTTGTTGTGCCATCACTGAACACGCATTTACAAACATTCATACTGTCATCAATTTTCCAAAGTATCCCTGGATGCAGAATTCAATGGAAAATCAAACAATTTTAGATATATACATGTATAGCTACACTAAAATGAAATAGAAATAGCCTGCTTCGACATAGTAGAATGCCGTAAAAAATAAAATCAGAGGTTTCAAGAGCATAGCTCTAAAAAATGAAAGAGCAAGTCACACTCTTTGTAAGCGCCCATGGTGTGATCAAAAAAAAAGAATTCAAATCTGAGTGTATACAATGTCACAAATTGTTAGGCCCGTATTCTGAAGTCAGGTTTAACTTAGACCATGGTCTAACTCTGTGCTAAAATTATGGGAAGCCAAATGTTTCAAACTTCTGTTTACAGTGAATGCTTCTCATGTTTACTGTGCTCTTTACTAATTCTTCAATGGTGAAGACAAATGTCATACTTCTCCTTCCCAGGCAGTTAACAATGTTTTGCGAGTCGAATGAGATGATACATTGAACCTCTTACTGTTAGAGATTTATGTAACAACTGGCTTTCCATAGTTAAACCACTACTTAAAACCAGAGTTCAAATTAAACCAGACTTCAGAATACAGGACTTAGTCTTAAATGATACTTCTTAATTCAGCCCTCCAAGGGAGCCACAAAATGAGAGCTAAACTTTAAATGCCTTTCTCTTTCTCTCCGTCTTTTTATCGCCCTGTGGCAAATTCGTAAAAATGAGTAAGTATTTGGGATATCTCTTATTGCAGATGAACTTACTGGTGTGTTTTGTGCAGCATACATGATGATTCCCAGAGTATACATCAGCCTCCCTAAAAGAAGGAAGTCGTTACCAAGCAAGTCCATCGTGTTCAACTTACTGGAGTAAAAAAAAATGAAAACAAAGTAGACATTAATAATCTATATGATACCGTAAGGTGACCCCCCACGTATAATGCATGCCTCAATGAAAACTATGTAATAAAAATTATGATTGCATGTCCCACAAAAGCTTTTTTCACACTTTACCCAAGAGATCGTCTTTTGAAGCAGTGCGGTCAGTTGTCTGCTCGCATGTGCAAGACGCCCTTATTTGGGCTGTATTTGTCATACTTTCAAGAAATTTACCATGTTTTCATGCCCCAGCACCATTACCCACGTGGATTACATCTTTTTCAATAATAGCAGATGATAAATGCGTACGTGGAGCGAGCGGCATGTACTGCATGCAGAGGCAAATGAAATCAGACAAGAGGGATCCATGCATCTCTCCCAGTCTTTTTATCACCTTCCCCAACTGTCCCACGCCAATATCAATGTCTTGCTCAGTAACCTTATCGATGCTCAGATACGGTGCTGTAGTTGGTACATGTCACTCAGGCTCAAGTATCGGGCCGGGGTGAAGATATCAAGTGTGCTGTGGGCGACTGTCGCGTTCCATATTTTTGGCTGCACTTATCTCAAGGTTGCAAAACCCTGGCCCCTGACCAAACTTCCCACTCCTTTTCTTCATTGTTCACCTTTTAAAGAATCTCTTTGTGTTTTAAAGAACAGTTAAGTAATCGCAAGATATTTTTGCAGTGAGTTTTCTAAGGTCACTGGCGAGTGCAGCACAATATGGATCAAATTATGGCTGAAAGATATTAGGCCGTGGCTGGGATTCAAACCCACAACCCTCTGTATCAAAGTCCGGAGACTGATCCACTGGGCCACAAAGCTGTCACAGAAGACTACACAAATAGGAAAAGGAATGGAGAAATGAGGAAATTTCTAATGTTTTGTTTTACCTGTCATATGACTTCAAAAGAGGGAAGAAAAAATGACCAGCCACAGGAGCAAAACGATTAATGGCAGGATTCGGAGCTGGTTTGCTTGGACCCTGTGTGAAGAGCAAGATATTTGGATTTGTTAAATAATGAATCAAGTTCTAATGTTTGCAAATTTATTGTGCTACTGTCGTGGAGTACATAAACAGAATGACAACAATTACATATCGGTAATATTAACTGGCCTTGAGGGGAACATCAAATATGTCGCCCGCAACAGAATCATATTGGGCCGAGTCTTCAGACGAGGGCAATATGGTTCTTTTAAGGGCAACATATTTGATGTTTCCCGAAAGAAGAGCCAGTCAATATTATTATCAATACCTAAGGTTTTTTCAAATACTGAAATTAGCGATCAAATTCGGCTCTTACTGCGCAAGTGCATTAGCAGAAATATGGCTAATATTGCCCTCTGTTTTGTACAGGATTCCTATGGGCAAAGCTCGGAGAGGGCAACATGGCAAATATTTACCTAGTTGGTCTCGGATTGAAAGTAGCAAGCGGATTTGTCTGCTAAATGCCTTTTATAGGTAATAATGTGAAATACGGGAATAATGTAGAAGGTAACTCATAAATATTTGACGTGTTATTAAATCATTGCCTTTGTCAAGGTTAAGTGTATGAATCTTACTAATTTAGAGCTTTTCTTAAAGACTGGACATCACGTCTAGGCGAAGCGCATACGTATATGCAAAATACTAGTAAAACTTTTGTTAGGCAAATGAACTACGCCCTAAAACCCGATCTGAAGGCATCGTGTACTGTAGGCCTTTTAATTTTGGTCATTACGTTTTATTGGTTTGAATGGAGCTGACATGATTTATCTCGATTTGTTTTCGCCTTAGGGGCAATATCAACTTCATCGTTTTTATACATTTTGCTATAATTTTAGCAGACACATAATATGGATTTGTCTTATCGACGAGCTAATCGTATTTTATGCTGCTATGTCAGGAAGGAGTTTTAGATGATTTCTATGGTGTATTTCTTAACCCACATACGTGGGTTTTTAGTATCGAGTTTCTGAAGGCAGAGCCGTAGCAACAGTGAGTACTGAGGGTGCGTACGGGAACTCCGGACGGGGCAGAAGTCTCGGGAATCGCCCTCCGGTGTGACGTCATAGTGATGAGTCATCGACGTTCGGAATCTCCACTGACCGCGATACACAGTTTTCTTTGATGGGCCCAACGAAATGATAACAGCTAAGGACTTTATGTTATTCGAATATTGAACTTTCATTATTAATTTATTCTTTGATGCTATGCCATATTACTCACAGATGTGAACGTGTTGAATTTAATTATAATTAAAGATATTTCATTTGATTTGTAATCCCAATCCATTTTCTTTTTCGTGATTTGTTGTGTAAACAGTACATAGGCAATTATCTTTTCTCTAGAGTATTTTTGTCCTTTGCTTTTGCACTGGGCCTGTGACAAATGGGGGCATGTCCTTGGGATGAGAAAAAATAATTAATTGCAGTACTGTTCATAACAAATAGAATTTAAAGAATGGATTTGGAAAAGTTTATTGAATTCGGTAAAGTGTGTGGACTAGCGGGTAAAGAATTATTAGAATTTGCTTGTAAAGAACGTGACAAGGTTCTCGAAGAAAAGCGTAGAAACGAACAGATAGAAAGAGATGAACGAAGACTTAGGAGGGAAGATGATCAAAGAAGGTTAGAAGAGGTAACGAAACAAAAGGAGTTAGATTTGAAGATAAGTGAAAGTAGGAAAGTTATTGGGACATCGTCTGAGGGTCTTAGTAAAATCCCCTGTATGCCAGCGTTCCGAGAAAAAACGGATGAACTAGATGCGTACATAGACCGTTTTGAACGGCATGCAACTTTGAGTAAATGGCCAAAGGATTGTTGGGCGTCTGCTCTAGGCAACTTGTTGACAGGTCCCGCCCTAGATGTATATTGTTCAATAAGCGCAGAGGAGGCAACCGATTACGATCTCCTTAAGAATATGCTATTGCAATACTTTGCTCTTACGAGTGAAGGAAATTGGAAACGCTTTCGCGAAGCGAAGAAAGGCGGAGAAGAATCTTATTACCAATATGCTAACCGTTTGATTCGTTACGTCACGCGCTGCATTGATTTGAGCGGCAAAGAAAAGACATTTGATGCGTTGTTGGATGTAGTAGTTCGTGAACACATTTACGAGACATCGGAGCGTTCATTGTCTGTATTTATGCGGGAGAGAAATCCTGAAAACATTCCAGAGCTAATTTTGCTAGCTGAGCAATATAGGAGTGCGCATGTGTCAGCTACAACTGACCTCAGTAGACGCGCACGCCGTGAAGAAAATGCTCGCAAATTGAGAGATGGTAAAAGTAAGGACTGGAGCGACAAAAGTCCTAATCCAAAAGCTTGCTATACTTGCGGTAAATCAGGTCATTTTATGGCTAGGTGTCCAAACAAAAAGGGCAGTAATTCGAGAGACGGGTCAGGCAAGTTAAGCTCGGATTCGCGTAAGCAATCTGTGAACGCATGCGTAGTCGGCGTATGTCCGGATACGTCAACACCGCAAACGCAAGATGTTGGTCCCGATTCAGCTACGGTAAAGCTGCAGTGTGGTCATGAAATTCCGTTGCTTTATACGGCTTGCACAGTAGAATCAGATATGCCCACTTGTGATGGCAGTATAAATGGCAAGAAAATAACAGTTTTGCGCGATTCAGGTTGTAGTTGCGTGATTGTTCGTACGGATTTAGTGGAGAAGGCTCAGTTTACAGGAAAAACAAAGCTATGTATGCTAATTGACCGAACAATTAGACGGATGCTAGAGGCAAGGCTGTATATTAGTACCCCATATTTCCAAGGTAATGTGACAGCATTATGTGTTGATAACCCGTTGTATGATTTAGTCATCGGAAATATTACAGGTGCCAGGAAACCTGGAGATGAGGATCAGAACTGGGTCTACACTGAGGCGAGTGACGGCGAGTCATCCATCAAGGAGGATAGATCTCCCTGTGACAGTGATCCTGATGACATAAAGGGGACACCTGTAAGAGAGCAGAGTACGCCCTCATCGTCGGAGACCACAGAAGATGATCTGTCAGGCGTTACTCAAGTACCAGACGAAAAGATACTGAATGATGTATCCCAGCCACACAGCCAGGATGTCGTCATCATTCAGGAGCAACCAAGTGAGTTGATGAGTGAGTCAACTATCCATGAGGAGATGGAACAAGGAGCAGGAGTGGAGACTCGAGGGACGAAGAGACGAAAGGATCGGCCATTTATGAGTCTTGGATCGGCGAAGCAGCAGGAGTGTACTGCTACCCGTGAAGATGTTATTGCAGCACAGAAGGCAGATGCAACGCTGAAGAAACTAAGAGATTTAGCAGAAAAGGGTGAGTCAAAGCTTGTAGGGAAGAATAGCGAAGTGAGATTTTACTTCAAGAATGGTCTTCTATTCCGTGAATACAGGTCACTAGGTAACACCCAGGGGAAGACGTTTACTCAACTGTTGGTACCCAAGCCGTTCAGATCTCAAGTTCTTCGACTAGCTCATGACTCTGCATTAGCTGGACATCTGAAGACAAGGAAGACGATTGACAGGATCCTGACGCAATTCTTCTGGCCTGGTCTACAATCCGATGTCAAGCGTTATTGTGCTTCCTGCGACGCATGTCAACGTACAATGCCTAAAGGACGGATTGGTAAGGTGCCACTTGTAATTCCCCCTTTGATAGATACTTGTTTCAAACGAATTGCAGTAGATTTGATAGGACCCCTAGATCCCATTACTGATAGAGGGAATAGGTATATCTTGACTGTGGTTGATCTAGCTACTCGCTACCCTGAGGCAGTAGCCCTACCTCGAATTGAAGCTGAGCGTGTGGCAGAGGCCCTAGTTGAAATATTTTCACGCTTAGGTGTACCTAATCAAATATTGTCTGATAATGGTACTCAGTTTGTTTCGGGAGTTATGAAAGAAGCTGCTCGATTGTTAGGAGTTAGCCAGTTTCACACTACTCCTTACCATCCAATGGCCAATGGAGCATGTGAACGGTTCAATGGGACCCTAAAGCAAATGTTGCGTAGGATGTGTCAGGAATGTCCTAAAGATTGGGATAGATACTTACCCGCGCTTCTGTTTGCGTATCGTGAGGTTCCACATGAGAGTCTTGGATACTCTCCATTTGAATTAATGTATGGGAGAACTGTTAGGGGACCCATGACTATTCTCAAGGAGTTATGGTCTACAGAAGTCCCAGAAGAAGAAGTCAAATCAGTTTATCAGTATGTCATTGATTTGCAGGAACGACTAGAGTCGACTTGTGAGCTCGCTAGGAAGGAGCTTACGAAGGCTTCAACGAAGTACAAGACACACTTCGACGTTAAGGCGAAGGAGAGGAGATTTGAGTGTGGTGATCAAGTTCTTCTACTTCTACCAACTAGCAGCAATAAGCTACTCATGCATTGGAGAGGTCCTTATGAGGTCGTGAAGAGGGTTGCTAGGAACAACTACAAGTTGATGGTGAATGGAAAAGAGAAGACTTATCACGCCAATCTACTGAAGAGGTATGTCGAGAGGGAGCATGAAGATGGTAGTCAAGAAGTTTCAGCCCCAGCTGATCAAGTTGCTGCTATCCATATTGTGGATGAGGGTGACGAGAGTGATGGTTCTGCGAGGATTATATTCCCAGCAGTTGAGCAGACCGAAAGCATCGATGATGTGGAGTTTGGCGACGACGTACCCGTCGACATGCGAACTCAGATGCAGGCGCTCTTCCGGGAATTCACAGACGTCATGACCGATGTCCCTGGGAAGACAGACATCATTAGTCATTCGGTGGAGTTGACTTCGGCCGAACACATCAGATCACGCCCCTACCCAGTACCTCAAGCATTACGACAGACAATTAGAGAGGAAGTAGAGACGATGCTTAGGATGGGAGTAATCGAAAAGTCTACATCGCCCTATGCATCACCTGTGGTAATCGTCAAGAAAAAGGACGGGAAGAATAGATTCTGCGTTGATTATAGGAAGATCAACGCTAAAACAGTCATCGACAACGAACCAATTCCCAACATAGAACAGTTGATCGCAGATATCGGAGATGCCAAGTACTTCACTAAAATTGACTTGTCGAAAGGATATTGGCAGATACCTGTTGTCGAGGAGGACCGTGGGAAAACGGCGTTTGTAACTCCTGATGGTCAGTATGAGTTCTTGGTACTTCCCTTTGGCATGGTTAACGCCCCTGCTGTGTTTACCAGAATGATGAGGAAGGTGTTAGATGAACTCCCTCACGTCCTTCATTATATAGATGACATCCTCATCTATAGTTCGTCATGGGAAGGGCATCTGGAAGATGTAACGACAGTCCTATCACGATTAAGGGAAAGTCATCTCACTGCTCGACCGAGCAAGTGTCATGCTGCATGTAGCTCAGTAGAATTTCTTGGACACATCGTGGGACAAGGTGAAGTGAAACCTACACCAGAGAAGATCAAGCAAGTGTTGTCGTCATCCCGACCGACAACAAAAAGGGAGGTAAGGTCATTTCTTGGTCTAGTGGGGTACTACCGGAAATTTATTCCAAATATGGCCACCATTGCTACCCCTCTATCCGATCTCACGAAGAAAAATAGTGCTACAAAAGTAAAGTGGGAGGAAGCGCATGAACACGCTTTCCAAACACTTAAGAGTAGGCTGAGTCATTTTCCTGTACTTAGATTACCGGACATCGATAGCGAGTTCGTTGTGCGCACGGATGCATCTGATGTCGGCATCGGCGCCGTGTTGATGCAAACTCATGAAGAGAAATTGTTTCCCATTTGTTTTGCCAGTCGTAAGTTACTTGATCGCGAACGCTTGTATCCAATAGTAGAGCGCGAGTGTCTTGCCTTAGCGTGGGCTGTTAAGAAGTTTGCCTACTTCTTACATGGGAGGAAGTTCACGTTGCAGACGGACCACTTTCCTTTGGCATACTTGTCGCAAGCGAGATTGAAAAATCCCAGAGTTTTACGGTGGGCGTTGGCATTACAGTCCTATAATTTCCATGTTGAGGTTATCAAGGGATCTGATAATGTGGGAGCAGATTTTCTCAGTAGATGTCCCGAAGATTGAACGGTTCACAAAATTGAGTGGACTAACTTTTACAATTTGATAGTATTGAAAATCTCTAAAGCAGTAATATCATTTTGGGTTGGCGGTTATTTGTCAAGGTTAAGTGTATGAATCTTACTAATTTAGAGCTTTTCTTAAAGACTGGACATCACGTCTAGGCGAAGCGCATACGTATATGCAAAATACTAGTAAAACTTTTGTTAGGCAAATGAACTACGCCCTAAAACCCGATCTGAAGGCGTCGTGTACTGTAGGCCTATTAATTTTGGTCATTACGTTTTATTGGTTTGAATGGAGCTGACATGATTTATCTCGATTTGTTTTCGCCTTAGGGGCAATATCAACTTCATCGTTTTTATACATTTTGCTATAATTTTAGCAGACACATAATATGGATTTGTCTTATCGACGAGCTAATCGTATTTTATGCTGCTATGTCAGGAAGGAGTTTTAGATGATTTCTATGGTGTATTTCTTAACCCACATACGTGGGTTTTTAGTATCGAGTTTCTGAAGGCAGAGCCGTAGCAACAGTGAGTACTGAGGGTGCGTACGGGAACTCCGGACGGGACAGAAGTCTCGGGAATCGCCCTCCGGTGTGACGTCATAGTGATGAGTCATCGACGTTCGGAATCTCCACTGACCGCGATACACAGTTTTCTTCGATGGGCCCAACGAAATGATAACAGCTAAGGACTTTATGTTATTCGAATATTGAACTTTCATTATTAATTTATTCTTTGATGCTATGCCATATTACTCACAGATGTGAACGTGTTGAATTTAATTATAATTAAAGATATTTCATTTGATTTGTAATCCCAATCCATTTTCTTTTTCGTGATTTGTTGTGTAAACAGTACATAGGCAATTATCTTTTCTCTAGAGTATTTTTGTCCTTTGCTTTTGCACTGGGCCTGTGACAGCCTTATTGTAGCAAAGAAAACTTTATATCTGTGTAGATATATTAATATCCTTCCTTGTTTTGACTTGTTTATCAGTAAATTAAAACAAGTGTACCATACAGAAAAATGTATTGCTTATAGGGACACTACTATGTATAGATTTGTTAAAAAATGGAATCTATTAGATTTTGGGTAATGTAGACGAACAGACCTGTATTTCTTTTCTACGTTTCTTTTCTTTTCCTTTTGTTCGTTTTGTATGTATTTTTTTTTATCAAAATGTAACTTATCCATACTGTACACTGTTATTTTATATTGTTATTAAACTTGTTTGTGATATGTGTATGAGATGGTTATACTTAATAAAAACTTTTGAAAAAAAATGAAAAATTTGACATGATTGAGAGACCACACATTCTGGCATTAGTTGGTGTATTGTAATGGTTAATGGGCAACTCCAGTCATTGATATTTTGCTTGAACAAATTTATCGGTCTCTTTGGTTTGTGTTTATACCACACTTCAATCAGCATCTGAACCATTTGTAGAATTTAGAGTCATTTCGTTCTGATTGACAAGTTTTTTTTTCCAACCTGCAGTATTTTAGGCAGGGACATCACAACATTGGCGAGTCACAAGGTTTCATACTTGCACCTTGTTTGTTCTTAATGTGTAATTACACCTCAGTGTCATGATCTGGGGCCCGTTGCAGAAAGAGTTGCAATCGATTGCAACTCTAAACAAGTGGAATGCCTCTGGCCGTCTCACCTGCATCACGCGGTTCAATATAGCAGCAGTGCTGACTTTGAATACTACTCTAACTCACACAAGATGTTCAGTGATACATGGTTACTCTTATGTCCACTTTTTATGAACGAGACCAATAAACTTACAGAGATATGATGGTTATTCAACAAAAAACCCCAACATAGCCAAAGTTCATTGACCTTACATGACCTTTGACCTTGATCATGTGACCTGAAACTCGCACAGGATGTTCAGTGATACTTGATTACTCTTATGTACAAGTTTCATGAATCAGATCCATAAACTTTCAAAGTTATGATGGTAATTCAACAGATACACCCAATTCGGCCAAAGTTCATTGACCTTTGACCTTGGTCATGTGACCTGAAACGCGCACAGGATGTTCAGTGATATTTGATTACTCATATGTCCAAGTTTAATGAACTAGACTAATAAACTTTCAAAGTTATGATGGTAATTCAACAGATACCCCCGATTCGGCCAAAGTTCATTGACCCTAAATGACCTTTGACCTTAATCATTAGACCTGAAACTTGCACAAAATATTCAGTGATGCTTGATTACTATTATGTCCAAGTTTCATGAATCAGATCCATAAACTTTCAAAGTTATGATGGGAATTCAACAGATATCCCCATTCGGCCAAAGTTCATTGACCCTAAATGACCTTTGACCTTGGTCATGTGACGTGAAACTCATGCAGGATGTTCAGTGATACTTGATTAACCTTATGTCCAAGTTTCATGAACTAGGTCTATATATTTTCTAAGTTATGATGACATTTCAAAAACTTAACCTCAGGTTAAGATTTCGATGTTGATTCCTCCAACATGGTCTAAGTTCATTGACCCTAAATGACCTTTGACCTTGGTCATGTGACATGAAACTCTAATAGGATGTTCAGTAATACTTGATTAACCTTATGGCCAAGTTTCATGAACTAGGTCCATATACTTTCTAAGTTATGATGTCATTTCAAAAACTTAACCTCAGGTTAAGATTTGATGTTGACGCCGCCGCCGTCGGAAAAGCGGCGCCTATAGTCTCACTCTGCTTCGCAGGTGAGACAAAAATCATGTGCAACTTGATTTTCAACCAATCAACAGCGCGCATTTAGGACTTGCGATTGATTTTTTGACTTGCATTTAAACGCAACTCTTTCTGCAACGGACCCCTGATCCTGTTGTTCATTTGAAGAATAGGTTGAATGAATAGCAAGACATGATCTATTCAAAATGCACTTTCATTTATTTCATATGTATCAGGGTCTATTGTTTTTAATACTGATAGGATAAATAAAAAGGGAGAATTTTGAAGACAAGACTCCACCTTTGCGAATCTCCTCGTCTTGCTCTCTATCCTCTTCTGTACAATATCTCTCCAATTCTCTTCTTGACTTTCTTTAGCTTTGTGTTCCTGTGGGTTTACAATCCCCGAACTCTTTGAGGCAGGACCTGGGTCTTCGGATGGTTTGGAAAGCTCCTGAGCAGCTGCAGCTAATACCTACATTAAGAGATATCAAGTTCAGTGTTGACCTATTGGTGTTGGTGTTAAGTCGATTTTCACATCAGCAGAGCACCTTAAAATTAAGAATTCACCAATATACATGTAGACATGTTTTACTACCCTACTTTTATTACTCTTCTTTAGCTTATCTTTCATCCAATAAAAACAAAATAGACCTCAAAAGCAAAGATTAACTATGACTTTAATCACCCATCTTCAAGTTACCCAATAATTATATGTCGTGGCTGGACTGATAGAAACTTGTACCTCAAAATTTAAAGAGTTTAAGGGCAGCTTAGAAAAGGCTGAATTTCAAAAAAATGTAGCAATGGTGGCAGTCTGATATTGTCTGAAAACAGTCTCCTGATACCTGTGAAAAACTCTTTTGAGGCAAAAGAAGGTTGCTACCCATGTTACAACTAAAAAATCAAGCTTATTTTGAGCTTTCATCAAAATATTCAAATCTTGAGATATGAGGTTTTATCAGCCCAGCCACGATGTGTTGTTTATATACTGTACCTCTAGGATATCCATCCTTTGTCTGATGTTGTAGTTTCTATTGTAGAACTCTCCAGTTAAATACTTTGATGTCTAAATTTAAAGGAGAAAGAAATATGTCAATGTCAGCAACAACATTATCAAATAAACACCATCAAAATGACAATTACAAATGCATCAATGTTTACAGGCATCGTGGTGTGCACCTGTAATACAAGCTACGAGGGGGAAGTTACAAACGAATGCAGAAGTTTTAGCCCTGGTCACGTCTTTCAGATGGTGATGTTAAAGGTTGAGCCCAGATGTAAATAATCATATCTTATTGATATATTTCTATAAAATCTCAATTACACACACACACACACTCACCCCCAACAACATAATATCATCAATGTCAAGAAGATTTCCCCTCCCCCCATTGCAAAATTCAATATCTCACTGATAATCAATGATTCAATAATATTAAAATCAGAATGATCATTACTGATGTAATCAACATTATCAGCATCAAGGCAACAGTAAATTACATGACACCCAAATATACAGGCAAAACATAATTATATTTTTTTCTTTCGTGTATTTCTTTTAAAAATTACAATCAATATCAATTTCATCATCATAAGGTCTAAAAGAATGTTAGGCTGCCCTAATCCGATAGAACTTAAAATGCAAAAAAAAACCCACATAGACGCAATTTTTAATCTTTTATTTAGGAGATCCAAAATATACAAATTGCAATATTTTTGTATTTGGGCAAAGAAATTGCTCATACTTCTATTCAATTAATTATATGAAAGTACTTAAATATGCACTTCGACTGCATAAATAAACCATCCCATGCATGATTTCCTTTTTGCAGTGCAGAAGCTAAGATACATGTAAAAAGAAATTAACACATAAAATATCAACCAACCGACCAACCAAAGTTTCTGATTTAGGGCTTAAGAGGGAAACAATTTTTTTTAAGGTCTAACATTCAACTGATTTTCTGAAAGTTTGGGGAATGACTGATTGAATCCAATGACTTGGGTAAAAATATACCTGTAAAGCTCTAAGACACATCGTTCTGATATATTAACCCTATAGCACCTACAGATTATACGCATAAAGGCAATCTCTCACTAGAGGAAACAATAAAACTGGTAATTAGTAGGCATTGTTCCAAACTAATTGAAACAGTTTTTTATAAACTTACTTTTGTTCATTACAAGTTATATTTATTTTGTAGCGTAGGACCTGTTGAATAAAATGGTTCATGGCAAAGTTCAATCAGATGTACGAATATTGACCTTTGAGAAATAAAAGCAAAAGTTTAGGTCTCAGCCACCCCAGTCCCACGCCTTCCAAAAAAAAATATAAGTATTACTGACAAAATGAAAATAAAACTAAAATTTTCGCCAATTCATGGATAAAATATGTCAAAATGAATTCCAACTCAAATCTGAATCGTCCATATCGATTTCGATGTCACTCTGTGTGATATCCAACATTTTGATGAACTCTTCATCAAAACTCTTCGACAGAGTAAGTGGTTTTCCGAGACGTGGACGCAGCCATCTTTGCTGAGATCGACTGCGCAACAGTCTGGAACTTGCTACACACCGATGCGTGTCAGTCGGTTTTTCTCTATTATTCTCAATAGGAGCATACACTTTTCTATGTAGATCTATACTGTATAGGTTGGCTGCTATACAGCGCGTCCCCCAAAAAATGTCCCTCTGACATAGGACTGAATTAATTCTAAAATGTGGTAGGATTCTCAAATAAATGTTTATGAGTAGAAAGCTCATTTCATGTTCTAACTTTTATGAAAATTTCATTGGTCACGCTTCAGCGGTTTTAAATACACACTCTGTTACGTAACAGTGGTGCATTTTAGCTCATTCCAAGTTTGCAGCATTGATGCATTTCTTCATTGTCTATGGCATGTTAATCCCCATTCTTACATTCAGGATCTGAGCAGGGATAATTCCCTAATCATATCTAGGCTCATCAAATCATAAACTTGAGCATGTTCAGGAGAAGAAACATAAAAAATTAAGTTTGTTTGATGATTGATAAGGGGAATCAGTGCACCAACTTGAAAGAAAATGTGAATGATGGATGAGTACAATAAGCTGAAAAAGGGGGAATCAACAAGTTAATCACCCTTTGCAAAAAGGAACTATATCAAAGAAAATTTTGACTTTTTTCTTTTAAAAAGTTACACTGCATTATTGAACTTGACCTCAGTAGCTAATTAACTAAAAAAAAGGAATGAAAACAAAAATGCAGTATTGTTGGAATTATGCATGAAACAGACATGACCGGTTGTCTCAATCATTGTGCATCTCCTGTTTATCAAACATGAAATGAACTGTCAATACTGTTTTTGCCCTTCTGAACATGCTCAAGGTTGTGATTTGATGAGCCTGGTTAGATCATGGAGATTTCCCTGGTCAGATCAGGGAATTCCTTGGTCAGAACAAGGAGATAGAGGTGAAATCTCCTTGGTCAGAATGGTCAAAGGTGGTTGATATGCAAGAAAGTGCAGAACACAAAGCAGTGTTGCATGCATATAAACTTGGAATGGGTTGAAAAGCACCACTGTTACATAATAGGCTGTGTATTCAAAACCACTGAAGCAAGACCAATGAAATTTTTATAGAAGTTAGGACATGAGATGGGCTTCCTATATCCATACATTTCATTGATAATAATTTTATTAAGCCGCATATCAGAGGGACATTTTTTGGGGGACGCGCTGTATGCACACGCAATATTAACACGGTAAATCATATACAAGAGATACTATAACGCAGATAATACGTACGGGCGGTTAAGTGTGTAACAGGAAGGGCGGTCTCGGGCGGTTCAGGGGCTATTTGGTTAAGCACTATATAAATGTGGAATATTATTATCATAATTATCAAGGTTAATTTGTTCATACCTCAATAGGGCAGTTTACTGATAACGCCACCATAGCTGAGTGTCTGAGAAATCTAAAGTTTTCTGTGTTGTATTGGTCCTCCAGATGAAGCAAGATGGCCACAAACTGACTACAAACCTGCATGAAAATCAGCACAGAACAAAAAAGAAAACAAAATACAGTTATACTGCGATAACATATCATGATGATGAAGATTATGATGACCTTGATGAATAGCATTTGCATAGTGCCACTTATTTTTTCAGAAAAATTAAAAAGCACTGCATCCACATTCCACAGTAGGGCACATATTAATCATAAAGATGCTAGAAAACATATATTTATTTCAAAATTCGAAAGTCTCAAGGCAAGTACAAAAAAGAAAGATCAGCTTTGATCATCTGAACATTCATCTTGCGCCAACATACGCACAGAAACTAAAGAAGACCTCTCCAGTTTCTAGGCAACGGTTTGACTGGGCAGATGATGCAACAGAATGCCTACAAGAGACTTTTTTTTACACGAGTGAAGAACTCTTTACATAAAATTTCAATTTTAATGAACCAAAAATTAAAGTCTGATTCTCTTACATCTTTTAAATCATCTGGCTTTGCTCTGATGAGCTTCTCCGCGACCTTCAGACTAGCTTCGGTCAGCTCAGGGGCATCTCTTGCCGTCAAACCTGTTCAATGGAATAAGAGAGGGAAAGCATTCATAAAACTCCACTAAAACCAATAAATATAGGTTTGATGAATTAAGAATCTGTAGTTTTTCAAGCAACTTGTATGTACTAAAGAAAGTTAAGATTTAATCTGGGATTTTTTTCAATTACTGCTAGAAAAATTGGTACAGGCGGAAGGAAAGATCATGTATACAGTTATCAACCATGGTGAAAGGAGGCATACACAGCTCTAAAATGTTCATCAAGTTGGAAATAAGAATGTGCAAAGGCATCATGTTTAAGAACTGGGTAATTCCATATATGAGAAACATCTTTTTCTCCATCGCTACTACTCAGGCCATGATAAATTATAAGCATAACAGCTTTTCATCTGAAGCAATAACTGGAAGCAAAAAAAAAAGTTATTTCAGGAAGTTCCAGCTAATGGGCGATGGCATTGTAAGTTTGAGTCAACCTTGTCAACCATTGTGCATTGTAAATGATAGAGCTACAAAAACAGAAGAGCAAATAATAAATTTGATCCGGAAGATTTGTAATAAAAAATATATTTTTTCCCAAGATTTTCCCCCGTGGCTTTTTCCTACTCGTTTCTGAAAAGTGTTTGGGTTCTTCCCGATGGTATACAAAACTTGTTTAGGGGTCATATTCTGGTGACAACTTGTTTAGGGGCCAAAAAGGGTAAACAAAGCTTGCGAAAAACTTGATTGGGGGGTTATTATGCAAACAGAGAAAAACTCGTTTAGGGGATGTTTGGAAATAATTTGGTCATGCATTTACTGCATAGATTTGACTGGACCCCCTGCGATAACATTACCAATATTTTCATGGAAATCAAACAAGAAGTGGGCAAAAACAAACACATAATTCTTTGTTCCATTACCATCAATGCAGTCCCGAATGTAAACTGGTACTTTAACCTTAGCGGCCTCAGTGTCATGTGACATGTCGTAGGGTTCAAACTCATCATCACTGTAAAGAAAGAGGAAGTAAAAGGGTCACTGAAAGATGGATGAAGTTTTGAATCAGAACAAGTTGTATGAACTTTGTAAAATGCACAGCAGGCAAAAGATTAAGAAATATTTTTGCATTTACATAGTTTAAATTAACAAAAAAAATGACAGAAGGATCAAATGAAACATGGATGGGAAATAGATTCCGGGGGGAGGGGGGTCAAATATATTGCTGTACACATGCGTGACTGTTTAAAGGGGTGTGTTTTCAATTTTGGATGCAGGAAAAACATTGATTTTCAAGAAAAAGGGTAGTTTTTCAAGACTGGTCAATGGTCAATCGCGGGGTCAAACATATTTAAGGTATTTTTTTCCAAAGCTTTTTTTTTATAACACTAGCCAAACGTGTTTAGCTTATGTTTTTCCCCGTGGCTTTTTCCTACTCGTTTCTGAAAAGTGTTTGGGTTCTTCCCGATCGTATACAAAACTTGTTTAGGGGTCATATTCTGGTGACAACTTGTTTAGGGGTCAAAATGTGTAAATAAAGCCTGCTATAAACTTGTTTAGGGGTTATTATGTACACAGAGAAAAACTTTTTTAGGGGGGGGGGGTGTTTGGAAATAATTTGGTCATGCATGTGTACAGCAATACATTGATTGGAACCCCGGGATAGATTCATTTTGAATTAAAGAGTAAGATATTTTTTTAAATGAAAATTCAACTAGAAGAAAGGAAAAAAAGAATTCTTTTTTTAAGACTGTAAAGAAATATTTAACAGCAACAAAATCTGTGTCAATGGAATATTAGACAATATATTTTTAGACTCTGTGTGTGTGTGGGCATTGCTATTGAATGGGCACTGCTATGCAAGGTATCGAGCTAAGCTGACAAGAGGAAAACCACTTAACCCTTTGTTCACAGAGTTTTGGGATTCCCATTGAGTATGTATAGGGAACATTCAGTTCATGAAGAAAATAGGTTAACAGTTAATAAACAGCTTTTAAATAGCAAATCTAATTACCTGTCCAATTCTTCCTCTTTCTCTTGTTCTTGGTTTGGTGCATCACTTACTCTACACTCTACTCGGTCTTCAGTACCATTGGACATTTCCATATCAGACTCTATAGCTACTTGATCAATCCCCCTGGGAAAAAATAAAAATGAATAATTACATGTAATTGAAAATACTATTAATTATAATATCAATAAAAATATCAATATAAATGATGCTGATACTGCTCCTACTACTATTACTACTACTACTGCTACTACTACTACTACTACTACTACTACTACTACTACTACTACTACTACTACTACTACTACTACTACTACTACTACTACTACTACTACTTCTAATACTACTACTACTACTACTACTACTACTACTTTTAATACTTCTACTACTACTACTACTACTACTACTACTACTACTACTACTACTACTACTTTTACTACTACTACTACTACTACTACTACTACTACTTCTACTACTACTACTACTACTACTACTACTACTACTACTACTACTACTACTACTACTACTACTACTACTGCTGCTGCTACTACTACTACTACTACTACTACTACTACTACTACTACTACTACTACTACTACTACTACTACTACTACTACTACTACTACTACTATCACTACTAATAATATTAATAACAATGATAATAATATACAACTACCATTACTCCTACAACTACTACCACCACCACCACTACCATCACCACCCTACTACTTCATGTACAACTACTAATAAGAATAATAATAATGAAAATGATATACAACCTGTCATTAAATGCTACTATAGGAACAATCAACACTAAGGAAAACCCCCGGGAGATCAATATGTTTATTCCATCAACAATATGGATGGATGAATAAACTAGTTTCTTTTTGTAAAAAAGGACTAACTTAATCAGGGAATCCAGACCAGGATCTTCAGGCGGATTGACCAACGACCAAAGCAATTGACTCTCCTCGTCCTCTTTGTATTCAAATGCCAGCTTCGGACCGTTGGGGTCAAGTGTCTTTGCCATGATCTCTGCCGTCACCATGCCCAGCCTTCTGACCCTTAGAATGGGACTCTCGAGATGGGCCTGCACCCCGCCCATCAACATGGTGGTCAGATCTGAAAAGCAGAATAAGAACAAGATTTCTGCGATATTTGCTTGGGTCTTAATATCTATTAAGAGGGCATAAGGTTAGAGCTAGGATTGTTAAATAGTTGTCGGTTCAGAATAATGTAAAGATTAAGATTATGTTTTATTCAGTTTTGGAGGTTACGTTTTATGATTGGCTTAACATGTAGAATGCTCTTGACTTGGTCCGTTTGATGCAAATTCCTTTGCTATTTTGCCATCGGGAAACATGACTCTTACACGTTCAGATAGAAGGTCTGCTGATGAAAAAGACAGATTATATTCTACTAAAAAGCACACGTACACACAATCAAAAATCATATTCTCAAGCAAAAATGATACAAAATAAGATAACATCTTACTGGTTGGCAGATCTGTTATACTATTTACTTTAATATGTATATGCTGGTTTTGCCACTGATACTTTATGTTTCTCAATCAATAATATGGAAGTTCCCTTTTCTTTGACACACCCTCCAGTATAGATACAGAAGCATAAAATGAATGTATCTTACCTCCCTTGTGTTTTGCTTTCTCCTCTTCATTAAGATGTCCGACAGAAATAACAATGACCATGGTCAGATAGGCATGCTGGCTGTGTGATGTATGTTTTACGGCTGAACGGTCTCCCCATGTATTCAACACGCTCCTTAAAACCTGAAGAACGTAGGAATTTCTGTGTTAACCCTTCGGATATGATTTGATTTCTGTAAGACATGCCTGGTAGGACATACTTTTTTTCTTTTTGAGGGTCTATTTTTTTCCTTTTACATGGGGCGATTACTGAATTGTTGGTGCTATTTCATTTCAAGGATTACTTTTTGCACAATGATGTAAAGAGCATTATTCAGCATGTAGAATATACATAGTTTTGAAAAGTATTCTTGAAAACTATTTGCGACGATCTTGTCGACCCTAGTGAAGGTGGTCACCCAAAAGCATGCCATTAGGAGTAATTTTGGCTGACATGAGGGCAAAATTGCCAGTCACCATGCTGTATTTCCTACACCAGTAACACCCCTTTCATAGATCCTTGCCCAAGGTTACACAGGCATAGGGTCCAATGAGTTAAAATAATAGCACATAGGATTTGCATGGCTCTATTTTGTCTGTTTGATTGTTCAAGTTGCGTGAATATGTAAAGGACAAGTTTTGAAAATTATATTGTGCACAAACGTGAAAAATGCCAACCCCCCCCCCACCAAAAAAAAAGTGGAAAGAGAGGAATTTCAGGGGAAATAGTCCACAATACAGCCACTGCATTGACACAACATTTGATCCTGCGACAATGGGTCTGGGCTTAATTTTGTCTAAGATGTCGTGTTAGGGTTGCAATAGGGTTTTATGTTATATTTAGGTGAGGGCATAATGTTAAACCCAGGGTTGGAGTTGATCATTTGATCAGTGGGTGGAATTTAGAGCGGAGCAATTGTCGGCAGAGCTAAAGTCAGAGTGTCTCCAATTTATAAAAATATATTTGAAACTACTCACTTCATGAATATTTATTGGAAGAATGGGATTTACCTTCACGATCAAATGCCTTCGGGAGGGAGAAGAAGCCAGATAGCCAATCAGATTCTGAGGAACGATAACATCCGCAAAGTGACGCAGGAGCAAGAACTTGTTGGTGAGGAGGAAGTTGATCTTGGCATTAGTAAGTACAGCATCACTCAAGAGTCTAGCGACATAACCATACCTGAAAGATGCAAAGGATAACAAGGAGGCAACATGGAGATGGGGATACAGAGTACCAAACTGTCATCACAAAAAACTTTTTACACCATACCAGGGTGAGGAATGATGAAAAACACCTCCAACACCCACCCAACTCAATCCCCAATTACAATAACATCAAACTTCACTGAACTAAGCAATAAAACGATATAATGTATAAAATCATCAAGTAATAAATGGTGAAAAAAAAGACAAGTATATCGAGAAAAATATCCAGCAAAATGGTGAAAAATAGAGCAAAAAAAAAAATGGTTACCATGGGCAATGTCTGAGTAAGTATTCAAGAATGACTTCCAGACTCCTGTCTGGAGCTCCTGCCAGGATTCGATTAGCGATGCGACACCAGATGAAATTAGAGGAAGTCAACTTCAGTAGCTGTGGAAGCAGTATGCCAAACAGTCTCTCTGCGCACAAGGAGGAAAAAGAATTATTCTGTTTAACTTCAATTTATTTCCATTAAAAAAAAAAACAATACAAACTAGATTTTAATTCGTCATGTGGACGAATTAGGTGGTCTGTCTTTATTCTCACCATCATGAATACTATTACCATGTTCATGCAGATCAATATGATCTTCATGATGACAACGAAATGCTCATTATGGATGGAATACTTGTGAAAGATGGGAGATGATAAAGCACTGTGAAAAGGGTTTCTTTGTTGTATGACAATACATGTGATATGAAAAAAGCAATCATAATCTGTTTTATCTTGCTAAATTTTAACTTTTATACCTTTTAATTATCATAAGGGATCATGTAACAGGTGGTAAAAAGAAAAAAAATTGAAAAAAAAATCTTGTGCACCCCAGGATTTGAACCTGCGCCCTCGAGAACGCAAGTCAAGTGCGTAATCCATTGAGCCACGATATTCCCCATAGAGATTACACGTAAGCAATTTTGAGAATTACAATTCCAATTTTGCAAGTGAAAAACGGGCATGATCCCGGCATCTGATCAAAAAATGGAGGGAACACTTGCGAAAGCTTAGAATCTCAGCTACAACATACTAAAAGCTCAGGGAAAACTGACAAGAAAAAATGGAGATATGGCTCACGAAATAGAGGAATGTCAAATCTAGTTTTGAGAAAAAGTCATGGCCCATAGAGATTACACGCAAAATGAGGAAAAATGACATGCCTTTGTTATTTGAAATTTTTCAGGATGATCCGTTTACCAAAATGAAGAGTAAGACCTAAGCTACAACATATCGAAAATTGGGCGAAAATTGACCAATATTCATGGAGTTAGAGCCTAATTTGCATAATTATTATGACGTCATAACAAGGAAAACGGATATTTTGACTTCCGACGCCATTTTAATGACGTCATGATAAATTTGAGGGAGACTGGTGACATGAAATAAATGTACAACTCATACTCTATCGATATATGAAAAAAAAAATTGGGGGTCAACTGACTTTTTAAAGAGCTAAAGTGAATTTGCAATAGGCATGTTTTTGCACATATATGGCCTATAGTGAGAGCTCGCGCGCGTCGTGCTGCAAACTGTAACTGGTGTCGATTTCGTTATTAATGGTCGTAGAAGGTTGATAATAATAAAAATAATAAGCATTAATTTATATAGCGCAGCTTTTATATGGATATATTCAGCTGCGCTTGTTCAGAGCTCTTTTTACTTATTTTGGTCTACATAGCATATTTTCTTAACTAAAGAGATATGTTTTTAATTTTGATTCGAAGAGAGCCAAGGATGGAGAGTTTCTTATATCAATTGGCAGGCTATTCCATAGTTGGGGGCAGCAAGTGCAAATGCACGATCACCAAGTGTGACTTTTGTTTTGTGAAATGGTATCTGAAACAATAATTTATCTGTGGTACTTCGCAGGCTTCGACTGTGTAATTGAGTTTTAAGTTTTAGTAATTCTGTAATGTAATGTGGGGCTTGACCGATTAATGATTTATATACAATTAACAGAATTTTGAATGAAATTCTTTGACGTACAGGCAACCAGTGGAGTTCTCTCAGAAGAGGTGTAGTGGAACTGAACTTTGGGACACGGTATATAAGTCTTGCACATGAATTTTGGACTCTTTGTAACTTAGAAATAAGACTATCAGGCATTCCAAACAACAAGCTATTACAGTAATCTAGCTTACTTGTAATCAGAGCATGTGCCACCAGTTTGATACTTTCTTGATCAAAATATCAAGGTATCAAATTGCTCAGAATTTCATTATCAATGCAATGATATAAAAAAAAGTGTTTCTGCATTGTGTTAAAGTGATTGGTTAACATTGGTTTGACTTTTAAAAAATCTGAGCTAGAAAGTCACACTTGTCACCTGTGTCTGTGATATGTTACAAAAATGAAGCCCAGAAAAAATTGCGTTCGAAAATGATTATTTAGTGCTTCAAAAATTGAAATATAAAGTGACCGGAAACACCATCTTAATTTCATCCTATACACTTATGTGTACTATTTAGGTGTCTATAAGACGCCTATTTACAAAATCGGGGTTTGCCCCTTAGTTTTAGCTTTTCATTCTCAATAATGGTTGTTTTCAGGGTTTATTAGTTCTAATACATGCACTTGTACACATGTTTCATCTTGGTTTGAGAATTTTTTAAATCGGCTGCTCACAAAGTTAAATAATACCTTTAAGGCGTTACGCGCGGAAATTTTTGAAATGCTTAAAATGACCTGAAACGTACCCAAAAATTTTTATAGGCCATTTGGAGAACTTTTTTACCTTTGACGCGAGCGTACGCGCGCGTCATGACCTTTACATGACCTTTGATGACATGGACAGTTGACCCTAGACCTGAAGTTAATGTCATGTAAATATTGTTAATTTTTGATAATTGATAATGAAGATATGATCAAATGAAGAATTTTACAAAATGGCGCGTAGATGACGTCATCATGATTATATGACCTTGAAAAGCTTATTATGCCGTCTCTATGATAGATTCTATGTATAACGAAAAAATCAGCAAAATTGATTCAGCCAATTCCGAGAAAAGTTGGCGACAAAAATAGGTGCCAAGAATAAAGAAAGAAATAAAGAAAATTCTGACGAAAACAATAGGTGATCTGTCATAGACAGACCACCTAATTAACACAATACAATAGTTGATATACATCAATACTAGAACTGGCTCATCAAAAATGAACTCTTACAGTATGTAAGGGATCATTTCAATGCTGTAGTTAGTTATGTTGTTAATATAATAATCATCATACTTGACACAGTATTGCACAACACTTTCTTCATCAGAAGGCCAAATGAGTGCTATCTTATGCCTTACTCTCTATCACCTAGTACTTATTAAAAGGGGATGTAGACTATTTGAATAAAAATTTTCCTGAAGTTAGGTATTTCTCAAGGATTACCATACAGGGTAAGTACTCATATGAGAATTTTAGGTGCATGACTCTGTACAGGTACATTTCATTCATGATGAATTTAAAAAAGCCAGCCTCTGGAGGCAAATGCTAATTATATATTTGCACAGTTACAACAGACAATCTTAAATCTCAAAATACCTTGTACATAGCCCCTCCCCACATCTTACCTGTGTAACCTTGAATGCATAATCTACCAATCAGCTCACTCACAAACTGCAGGGAAGCATTTTCAGACTCTGGAAATAACAAAGGTTGGAAAAATAGCATTAAAAATACTCTACAGTACATCCCACAATATAGGAAACCTGACAACCAGTATTCCCAGTTATATTTTTTAATAATGCCAAACAATTATATGGTCTTTTATTGACATTATCATAACTGTCAGCTTGTCGTCTTTATTTTACCTTCAAATATGATGTGAACAGTTCACACAAATAAGAGCAAGAAGAATTTAAAAATTCAATGTAAACAGCAAGTTGTGCAGAAAAATGGTTTGAAATTGATGACCTTGCATAAGAACGAGATGGCCAATTGGCATATCTTTTTTAGTTTCTTTAACTAATCTCTAAATGAGAGAACAATACACTCAAGTATTGGGTAAAAATCAAAGAAGAGATTCAATTTCTTACTATCAATTAAAACTATGATTGAGACATATTCAAATTAATATTTATCTCAAAGACAGCTTTCCCTTATTTTTGTGGGATGCAATGGATAAGGTCTATCTGTTTTAAATTTAGAGAAGTATGACCAGAAGGAAAGAAAATCTCTGATCATTATAACAAGTGGAAACATGGAAGTAATCTTACTTTAGCCAATAACTAGATGAAGACAGATATCTAAGAGACTTTTCCCATAAATTGAGATTGTAGATATTAAATGGAACTCACTTGATAGTTTTTCATGCACGTAGTGTAATGTTTTCAAAATCTCTTTCGCAACCATTGGAATGAAATGATCGGGGTAGAAGAAGTCACTGCCAACAGAACAAATAAGATAGAAGGAACAAATTACAGGATGATTCCATTTTATTTTGCCATCAAAACAAATCAAGTCATACAAATATCTTGAACATTTCTTGATTTACTTAATTTTAGATTCTTCAAATTCATCTCTTCAATCAATCATGTTTTTTAGTCAATATAATTTATGCCTGCAATAATTCAATTTATAATATTTCCATTTATCTCTTTTGGGAGGGTGGCAAAAAAAAAGAGTTCAATGAATCTGAATTGCCCCAAGAAACAAACAGATTATTCAAATTTCATCATGTACACTTTAAGAAAAGAATCTGAATTTTTACAGCTTACCTAATCTCTAAAATTTTGTGATTATTGTATGTTTAATCGAGAATAAAACAATAGCTAGAGCAGAGGTTCTTTTAACTGATGCTTGGGATTACCTGCAGTCTTTTTTCATTACATTGGCAATCCGGTCAGGTATAGTCACCAGAACAGTCAAGACCTGTGACCTTTGACCATCCAGTGCCATTGACCTGGAAGAACAAGGCGAGGTCGACAGACAGGTTGCTGAACCTGGGGAGATATCACACATGGAACAGAGCATCATCTGGAGTTGGTGCTGATGGAAGAACTCTTCCAGGAGCAAGACACATTTCTTCTGTTTGAAGCTTGGACTGCCAGAGGATGATTTGAGATGGAGATACAGACGAAAAATGAAAGAGATAAAGAAAAGATAAGGAGAGATTGCAGGGTAGGTTGTGGTGTTGAGGTACTGACTCCCACCTTGTAACTAACCAGAGGGTCATGTGTTTGAATCCCACCATGACCTAGCATCCTTAAGCAAGGCATCAATCCACACTTCGCCACCCTCCACCCACGTTTTAAAAGAAAAAAAATACCTGGTAGGATGTGATTCCTATGTAGTATAAATCTTACAGTTGAGTCTTAGAGCTCTTGCTAAATGCTCCCCAGAGAGTGAAGAATGTGCATAATATATCTGTAAAGTAAGCACTTAGAGACAATGCTCTGATGTAAATGTATTATTAAGAGCTATACGTGGATTATCATTATTATTATCATTTCCATAACATCATGTACCTCCTGATTATAGTTGAGAAAATAAAGGTTTGATCAATGATGAATATCACAAACAAATACATGTATAACATACATTGAACTTTGAAGAAAATCAAATTTGAGCATGCGTTCATTTCCTCATATTCTACCCTGAAACTATGTCATAATCATCTATAAATAAATTATATGGTTTTCAATCAATCCATATGGAATAGGATAATTGATTCTCATTAAGGTCAAGTCCACCACAGAAAAATTTAGATTTGAATCAATAGAGAACAATCAGACAAGCATAATGCTGAAAATTTCATCAAAATCGGATGTAAGATAAGAAAGTTATGACATTTTAAAGTTTTGCTTATTTTTTACAAAAAAAGTTATCATGCACAATTTAGTCACTTTCTGCAAAGGAGAGAATCAATGATACCCGTCACTATTTCTCTTTTGTTTGAATTAATGCTGTAACCGATTTTTATTCCAATTCCCGATCCGATCCGATTTTCCCCTTTTTTCTACATTTTTCCGAACTCCGATTTTTGACCAGTGGGGAAAAAATCGGATCGGAAAAACCAAAACATAACAAGACAAAAAAAAAACACGTGGCGACATGTTTGCCGTCAAAATGCGCTGGTGATTTGTTTAGATCTCAGACAAAAGTGGTGGAAGGAAAAGAAGATAAAGGGGAAGAAAATTATGATTTGTTTTTATCTGTGATATTAGCGGAAAGGCAGGTGGAGAAGAAGATTATGATTTGTTTTGATCTCCGACATAATCGGGGAAGAACAAAACGATAATGATGATAATTGGTGATAATTTGTTTTGATCTCCGACAAAAATGGAGGAAGAAAAACAACGAAAAGACGATATGTTTTGATCTTAAGCGGAGGCAAATAAGATTTAGTTGAACACGCTGACATGCACGGTAATATTTACGACTATCTGACTATACGTCCTCTAAGAGTTTACGATTACCTCCGCTATCACTACGATGTTGTAGAGAAGGTAAATATCATGGTGAACAACTCTGGATAATAATGCGTCTTTTTCGGGAGGTCATGCGACCTTTATGAGATTACGATTACCTCACGATGTTGTAGAGAAGGTGAATATCATGGTTAACCAATCTGGATAATAATGCGTCTTTTTCGGGAGGTCATGCGACCTTTAAGAGTTTACGATTACCTCCGCCATCACTACGATGTTGTAGAGAAGGTGAATATCACGGTAAACAACTCTTGATAATAATGCGTCTTTTTCGGGAGGTCATGCGACCTTTAAGAGTTTACGATTACCTCCGCCATCACTA
Organism: Lytechinus variegatus; assembly: GCF_018143015.1. Classification (NCBI taxonomy): domain Eukaryota; kingdom Metazoa; phylum Echinodermata; class Echinoidea; order Temnopleuroida; family Toxopneustidae; genus Lytechinus; species Lytechinus variegatus. Next base: position 15,969,925 of record NC_054749.1, read on the forward strand.
CGATGTTGTAGAGAAGGTGAATATCACGGTAAACAACTCTTGATAATAATGCGTCTTTTTCGGGAGGTCATGCGACCTTTAAGAGATTACGATTACCTCCGCCATCACTACGATGTTGTAGAGAAGGTGAATATCACGGTAAACAACTCTTGATAATAATGCGTCTTTTTCGGGAGGTCATGCGACCTTTATGAGATTACGATTACCTCCGCCATCACTACGATGTTGTAGAGAAGGTGAATATCACGGTAAACAACTCTAGATAATAATGCGTCTTTTTTGGGAGGTCATGCGACCTTTAAGAGATTACGATTACCTCCGCCATCACTACGATGTTGTAGAGAAGGTGAATATCATGGTAAACAACTCTGGATAATAATGCGTTTACCGTGATATTCACCTTCTCTACAACATCGTAGTGATGGCGGAGGTAATCGTAAACTCTTAAAGGTCGCATGACCTCCCAAAAAAGACGCATTATTATCCAGAGTTGTTTACCATGATATTCACCTTCTCTACAACGTCCTAGTGATGGCGGAGGTAATCGTAAACTCTTAAAGGTCGCATGACCTCCCAAAAAAGACGCATTATTATCCAGAGTTGTTTACCATGATATTCACCTTCTCTACAACGTCCTAGTGATGGCGGAGGTAATCGTAAACTCTTAAAGGTCGCATGACCTCCCAAAAAAGACGCATTATTATCTAGAGTTGTTTACCATGATATTCACCTTCTCTACAACATCGTAGTGATGGCGGAGGTAATCGTAATCTCATAAAGGTCGCATGACCTCCCAAAAAAGACGCATTATTATCCAGAGTTGTTTACCATGATATTCACCTTCTCTACATCGCAGTGATGGCGGAGGTAATCGTAATCTCATAAAGGTCGCATGACCTCCCGAAAAAGACGCATTATTATCAAGAGTTGTTTACCGTGATATTCACCTTCTCTACAACATCGTAGTGATGGCGGAGGTAATCGTAAACTCTTAAAGGTCGCATGACCTCCCGAAAAAGACGCATTATTATCCAGAGTTGTTTACCATGATATTCACCTTCTCTACAACGTCGTAGTGATGGCGGAGGTAATCGTAAACTCTTAAAGGTCGCATGACCTCCCAAAAAAGACGCATTATTATCCAGAGTTGTTTACCATAATATTCACCTTCTCTACAACATCGTAGTGATGGCGGAGGTAATCGTAATCTCAAAAAGGTCGCATGACCTCCCGAAAAAGACGCATTATTATCAAAGAGTTGTTTACCGTGATATTCACCTTCTCTACAACATCGAAGTGATATGTTGTAGAGAAGGTGAATATCATGGTAAACAACTCTGGATAATAATGCGTCATGCGACCTTTATGAGATTACGATTACCTCCGCCATCACTACGATGTTGTAGAGAAGGTGAATATCATGGTAAACAACTCTAGATAATAATGCGTCTTTTTTGGGAGGTCATGCGACCTTTAAGAGTTTACGATTACCTCCGCCATCACTACGACGTTGTAGAGAAGGTGAATATCATGGTAAACAACTCTGGATAATAATGCGTCTTTTTCGGGAGGTCATGCGACCTTTAAGAGTTTACGATTACCTCCGCCATCACCACGATGTTGTAGAGAAGAGGCCTATCGTTGATCGGCGGTAGTGTCGCGCGCTGGAACGTCATTATCTTATTTTCCTTCCTCCGATTATGTCGGAGATCAAAACAACTCATCATCTTCTTCCTCCGCTTTTGTCGGAGATCAAAACAAATTCTGCCATCAGTGTAGCGTGCCGCATTTGTCCACACGCCGGCCACATACAAATTTTAATGTATTTTTTGTTTTTGAATATCTTCCGATCCGATATCCGAACTGATTCCGATTTTAGGAGCAAAACTTCCGAACCGAACTCCGATCCCGTAATTGCTCTAACTTACAACATAAGTTTGAATTATACAATATTTCATTTTTTACAGATTTGACAATGAGGACCAACTTGACTGAACCATATAATGTTAAACAATGGTAATTCCACATGTTAAGGGCAAAATAAAACTTGGTTTCACAGGACAATGAGGAGAAAATAAGAATATTTCATATTTCATTTAATAACAGACAAAAGAAATAGTGAGTGATGTCATCAGCTCCCTCATTTGCATAATGACCTGGGTACGCATATACTATTTTGTGAAATTAAGCAAAAATTAAAAATGTTATAACTTTTTAATAAAATTTTACATCCGATTTTGATGAAATTTTCAGTGTTGTGCTCGTTTGATTTTCTCTTTTTATTTAAATCAACTTTTTGTTAGGTTGGACTTGTCCTTTAATCATAGCAATGTTCAACACCCAACACCTGTTGAAAAAAAAATGATGCAAAATATGTTTAATTTGATTCATTTTCCAATAAATGAACATAAATTTGATTATTGCAAGAGATGAACAAAAATAGGCCTGTTGACATAATAATGTCATGCTATGATATTTATTGGTGACCTTTTATTTTGATGAATGAATTAAAATATAACAAATTCAGCTTGGTTTTCTGAATTGGGAAGTGTAGCAAGCGCAAACTGACCAAATTATGACCTTATTTGTCTATTTCACTACAAACCTGCTGTTCTGAATAACACTGCATAGTACAAGCAGAGCGTCTTCAGGTCGACCTTTCAGGAAAAAGCTGTTGAACAATCGGTTGCCTTCTTGACTCCGCCCAAAATTGCTGTACCATTCAAAGTTCAAGATATTACACAAGTAATTAAGGAAATGCACATAGTGGCTTTCACGAATCTGTTTTCGGGCTAAATCCATATCATGATCAGGTAAATCGGTAGTTTTCAGTAAATCCTTGAAGTCTGAAGAGTCACCAGATTGCAGCAGGAGACTTCCAATTTTTTGAAGAGCTGCACAAATTTCCCTCTCGCTTTTTGATCTGGAAAGCACATTCCTTGCATCAGTCACAAAATTTTGTGCCAGTGTCTTAATTTCTGATAAGCTGGTCATCGTTGCTCACATTAAATTGTTCAATTAAAAAAAATCAGGAGAAAGAATGACCAAACTCCAACTCCAAAGATTGTTCTGTTCCCAACATTAACTAATGAAACCCACCAAGGGCCATTTGTTCACTGTTACCATCTGGCCTGTGGAGAATCTACAGGTAGGACTATGGTATGCCAATGCTTAGAGCACACACTTTAAAAAATCATTAAAATATCACTTTTGTGACCAAAATTACTAATTTCCATACAGTTTGTTTTTATTTATCATTAGTAATGTGGGAATAATTTTTGTATTCACCAGAGCGCTCAAAAACTTGAATTTTGGGCATATTTTTGTGTACGCCCTCTATTGGTGGAAAGTAATATGGCAAGAAAATTTTCATTTTTTGATCTCTATTTTTAATTAAGAAAAAATGATATAAAGAATCAAATTTAAATAAGAGCCAAGCAGTATGAATTAACAGGTCTAATGGAAACTGTCAGTGTAAAAAAATCAAGCATTTGCCCCAAAGAAAAAGAGAAAATAAGCCAAACATTGCCACCCTTATTTTGTCACACATGGAGATATAACTGAGAACAAGGTTATATTATAACCTTGTTCATTGAATGAGTGCCAAGGACAAGGTCAAGACAATGTGATGTGGTCTTCATTCTATAAAGTTCAAGTTCAATTCAAGGAAACTCATTTCCAAATTCCTAATTTCCTCAGTAACAAGATACTAACCCCAACAGCAAGCTACTTTGGATTCACGAGGTTAGCTATACCGGTACTGCGTTACCGACATTTGTTGCAGAATTATGACAAGGTTCAATTTACAGGAAATTAAACTACGCACATGACGCAGCGGAGCTAGAGCAGTGATGATAGTGAAAGCGCAGCGGCCTGGCTCCGGGTAAGTTAAGGCGCGGCGTCTGCTCTGGCATGGTAAGACAGCTATCCACTGGCTCGTCTTTTCATCCTGTTTCCAGCAAGTGAAACAAAAAAATGTTGCGGTGCTCTCCTTGATTCAGAGAAAACTCATTTCCATGTCGAGTAATAAGAGACGCTTTATAACCTGCTAGAAATAACTTTAAGTTCCTTTTCACCAACATAAGTTGCAAGCTTCTTCAAAGTTCAACTTCAGTCAGTGGTATTCACGTGACGCTTACCATACTATCGAATTATGGAGTGCTTGCTGTGTGCATGGGTATGCATATCACGCACTTGAGACGACCGTCCCAAAAATCTGAAAATTTCTTGGTTTTCTAAATATGCTTATTTATGCAATTTGAGCATGGTCCTGGGAAGCAGGGGATGGGGGAAGCATCCATATTTTGGAGGTTCTGCTGTAATATATACCCCTAGCCTTTGTTTACCAAATTACATCCCTATCTCCTTTTTTTTTGGGGGGGGGAAGGTATTTTGCTCCCTAATAATTGATTCGGGAGTTTTTTATTGTCAATTTTTTCTTAACCAAAATCGCCTTTGTTGGAAGTGATGACCGTCTGTCAGTTAAAAAAATTGACAAACAATATTGACAAACCAAGCATCAGCCTGTCTAAGAAAATCGTTCCCAGAAACAGGGCCCGGGGGCGGCCGGGGACATTTACGAGTGGATCCATGCTCGACCAAAAAAAAACAAGTAAAAAGAATGCATTTTTCATGATAGGGCACGTTACGTGATAAGGGAGTCAAAAACACAAATATAATGAAAAAATTATATCTATTTCGCTTAGGGTCAAATTTGCGGGGATGATAAAACAAAATTAAAATGTTTTGTAGGATGTCGATTTTTTTGCCCCAACACTACGTGTTTAGAGTCCGATTTGTGCGAGGTGTGGAAGGTGGGGTCGTACTAAACCAAATGATTTGTAAGGTAAAAGCGACGACCGAAGGACCCGTGACATAACACTAAAATATTCCTGTACTTGTTTAGGGGTTCATTTCAGGGAATATTTGCCAAGAGTATCGTTTTGTTTCCAATACTTGTTAAGGGTAGGGTTTCACACGCCAATACTTGTTAAGGGGTGCATTTTCAGAATATGGAAATTACGTGTTTAGGGTGCTATTCGAGACCCCATGGTCGCGCATGGTATCCACTCGTCAATGGAAGTGGCCCCCCGGGACACAGGGCTACCACGTGAGTAAAATAAAAAGTGAAAAAATAATAATAAAAAAAATCACCTCGCAAATCCCCAATTTAATAATAAAAAAAAATATGGAGACATAATCATTATATATGGACTGAAAGAATATCGGTTCTCCCAATTAAGTACATCTATGTAACTAAGTAAGTAACAATATTTGTTTATTTATGTTACTAAGTATTGTTATCTTTTGATTTAGATTTTGACTTTATTTTCATGTATGATGTGATGATTTTTGTTATTCTTTATGTTTTCATCAGGTCATTGATGAGAAACAGTTTGATACTGATCTTTTGTACCTGATTATATGTTCTAATAAATAAATAAATAAATATGTGCAGGCGTGGATCCAGGGGGGGGGGGGGCACGTGCTCCCCTCTTTTGAGAAGCAAAATTAAAATTTGTAATGTAAAAAATGCTCCCGGGAAAATGCTCAGGTGTTTTTCTTTTGAAATTGAAGGCTTTTTTTTTTGCTTGTCAAATTTTTTTGGGTACGAATTAATATCCTTTATTTGAGGTTGAAAACCTGTCTATGTGGTATATTGTGTTAACACTTGGATGATTAGGAGATGATGTTCTTTGCAGTGATGCAAATTTTGATTTGTACGCCAAAGGCATGACTGCAATGTCGACTGACAATCCTACAAGGGTTGCATTTATACTGCAAAATAACTTTTCAATAATTTATGTCATAATTGTTTCATAAACACTTTTTAGTATTGATTATTAAGTTAATTTCATTGACAACGGATTCGCAAAATATGTAAGCCTTGGTCAGTGGCATATGTAGTTGGAAATCTTGCCACTTGGCGCAAATAAAAATTTACATCACTGCAAATACACAGGGCTGCCAACTCTCACTCATCTTGAGTGAAACTACCGGTAAATCATTTGGGGAAATTATCTCCAACAATATCCATCATTTCACAGAAATAATTATGTAAAACAGTGTAGGCCTATGTCATAACTTTGTCATCCTCTGCCGATTTTGATGAAATTTCAGTGTGTTTTGTTTGTCAGCCTTGAGTACCCCTTTATAAGCACAACGATGTACATGAGAAATCGTAAAGGTGATAAGTTTGGAAATCTGACTTTGATCGATAATCCCTCCTCGGTTTTAGTAAATATCAATGTTTAATCAATATCAATGAATAGAACATTCAATTTTCTTTAAAATGATATGCTACATGATATGATTATGGTTCACGTGGAGGTGCAGGGCCTTGAAATGTGGGGCAAGGTCAAAATTCAAAAGTTGCAAAATGAAACAATATTCAAAGTCACTGTTCTTTTTTCCGTGGTGATAAGTGAGTTTCTCAGCGGTTTCTTTTGACTTTGATCGATAATTCCTCATTGGTTTTTTTAGTAAATATCAATGTATAATTAATATCAATGAGGATATCATTTAAATTTCTTTAAAATTATATCCTACATGATATGATTATGGTTCACATGAAGGTGCGGTGCCTTGAAATACGGGGCAAGGTTTAATTTCAAAAGTTGCAAAATGACACAATATTGAATATTGTAATTGTTGTTTTCTTGCACCTTAACATCAACATGGAATCAAACACATAACAAGCAAACAAACATCCATGGTATTTCTAACCACGACTAAAACCATGTTATCTCACAGAATCATCACTATAGAAACAGGGGCTTGTTTTGAACGGATTTTTATCTCTATTGACACAGACAAAGGAATCATGTTCTGTATTGACCCTTCATGACTATTTCTGCTCGTTTTTGCAGCTCTTCAATTCAGACCCCATCCAAAACTTTTGAATCCTGCTCTTTTGGTGATGGCATGATCATAACAAGCATGGTATCATTTAAAGAGAATTAAATGATCTTTTGAATGATATCAAACATGCATTGCGTAGAATTGGGAATTGGGAGAAATTAATGGCCAAACTCGGATTTACAAACTGTTTTGCTCGTTTTGCAGCTTTTTAATTCAGACCTCATCCAACACTTGAATCCTGCTCTTTACTTGTTGGCATGGTCATAAGAAGGATGGTATCATTTTAAAGAGAATTAAATGATCTTTTGATGATATCAAATATGCATTGTACAAAATTGGGAGTTGGGAGAAATTAATGGCCAAACACAGATTTCCAAACTATTTTTGAGGGGTTTATATATCTCATTAAATATGACAAAATCATTGTCAAGTCTTGGTGCCCTTTTTAATGGGATACACTATATTGGCCTAGACCATTGTGTGTGACCTTCGCATGACTGGTGACCCATAGCTGCTCTTGATGCCTAATCAGGGACTGTTTCATATAAACTGACTGTTTCATAAAAACTGAATGAATTTACTATCAGCCAATCAAACCGAATGATTTCAGTAGCTTTAAATCGTTATTGAAAGTGGGACCCAGATCATTTTGATTCCCAGTAGCTAAAGCGAATAAGATCTTTGTTGAATATAATTCACGTTGAACCATGTGAAAAAGTTTGATAAAAATTCTGTAGGTTTTACGAAATTTAGTCTTAGAGTATTGAAACACCAAGGGAATCAATATTAGGTATCTGATAGCCCAAGTACAAGAGTTGGACACCACACTGCAATGTTGACTTAACACCAGCCCGGAATAATGTTAAACAACACTAGTTTTGTTTTGGTCTAACACGAGAAAGGTGTTATACAACACTAAGTAGTATTATAACATCATCGGTTTGATTCCAAACCGGTGTTGTTTCAATACTTCTCTGGTGTGGACATATATAGATTCCAGGCTGGTGTTAAATCAACATCAGAGTTTTTGCAGTGCAGTCACGAATTGAATTGGGGGAAATTGAAAAATACACTATGAAAAATCATCCTCAGTAGCCTATTGCTACTGTCTCTGAGAAGTATTGGTGAGCCTTCATAAACGTTCTGCTCATAAAAATCATTTGTTAGGACTTTCAATATGATGCAAATGATTTAGCACCGGTTTACCTTAGTATGCAAGCAAGTAAACTAAGTACAATCGATGAGAGAAATGGGATTTGACCATGGTATATCTCACTATATTGAGCAAATAACTCACTGTTTTGAATAATATAATGCAAACAGTTTAAACAGGGTATATCTCGATCAATATGTTAATCAAAAGTATGTAACGTTTTTAACAATAAGATATATGAAATCTTAACATGGTATATCTCATCATATCAATCAAGTAAGTAAGTACTGTTGATGAGAGTGATGGAAATTGACCATGGTATACCTCATTATATCAATCAAATAACTAGTTCCTGTATTGGATTTGACCATGGTATATCTCATATCACTCAAGTAAGTACTGTTGATGAGAGTGATGAAATTGACCATGGTATACCTCATCATATCAAGTAAGTACTGTTGATGAGAGTGATGGAAATTGACCATGGTATACCTCATTATATCAATCAAATAACTAATTCCTGTATTGGATTTGACCATGGTATATCTCATATCAATCAAGTAAGTACTGTTGATGAGAGTGATGGAAATTGACCATGGTATACCTCATCATATCAAGTAAGTACTGTTGATGAGAGTGATGGAAATTGACCATGGTATACCTCATTATATCAATCAAATAACTAGTTCCTGTATTGGATTTGACCATGGTATATCTCATATCAATCAAGTAAGTACTGTTGATGAGAGTGATGAAATTGACCATGGTATACCTCATCATATCAAGTACTGTTGATGAGAGTGATGGAAATTGACCATGGTATACCTCATTATATCAATCAAATAACTAGTTCCTGTATTGGATTTGACCATGGTATATCTCATATCAATCAAGTAAGTACTGTTGATGAGAGTGATGAAATTGACCATGGTATACCTCATCATATCAAGTAAGTACTGTTGATGAGAGTGATGGAAATTGACCATGGTATACCTCATTATATCAATCAAATAACTAATTCCTGTAATGGATTTGACCATGGTATATCTCATATCAATCAAGGAACTAAATACTGTTGATGAGAGTGATGGGACTTGACCAATGTGTATCTCATTTTATCAATCAAATAACTAAGTACTTTATTGGATTTGACCTTGGTATATCTCATTATATCAATCAAATAAGTACTGTATTTGATTTGACCTTGGTATAACTCTTATATCAATCAAGGAATTAGGTACTGTTGATGAGAGAGATGGGACTTGACCATTGTATATCTCATTATATCAATCAAATAAATAAGTACTGCATTAAATTTGACCATGCTATATCTCATTATATAAATCAAGTAAGTACTGTTGATGAGAGAGATGGGAATTGACCATGGTATCTCTCATTATATCAACCAAGTAACAAAGTACTGTTGATTAATGTGATTTTAACCATGGCATATCTCAATATATTGAAAAGTATCAAACTAAGTACCGTTTTGAATAATATACATGTATTGTATAGGATTAAAATGGTATATTTCATTATATTAATCATGCAAGTAAATACTGTTGATGAGATTTATTTGACCATGGTAATGAGAGTGAAGGAAGACAGAAGCGTACGCAGGAAATTTTTAAGGGGGGGGGGTTTCAAGCTGAATCAAATGTTGACAACCTCCCTCCCCCCAAAAAGGTCTTCACCATCAATTTGAGGTTGTTTCCTCCCCAAAAAATAATAAGCAAAAAAAAAAATAGTAAAAAAATAAAGAAAATAAAGGTCTTCAAACATTTTCTGGGGGGTAACCACCCCCTGCGTATACTACTGAAAGAAGATGACAATTTTTAGGTGATAAGGTTATCAATATGTTTCTATACTCTGTTCACATTGATATAACCTAGACAGGAGTAAGACTCAGTCTATTATTGGATCAAGAAACAATAATGTGAGCCTAAAGCTTTTAAAAATTCTATGCAAGTGTCCCAAGACTAAAACTCTTAAATCACAACAGATCAGATAGAAAAGAATGAATCTTTGTGAAAATGATACCTTTTATTCTCACTATATATTGCAAACAACACTACATTAAAAATGAAAAGAATAATGAATGAAAGACTCATGATAACTATTATACACCAATTGATGCACATTTCAATGGAAGACAATTTTGTTTTAAGAAAATGCAATTTTACCTCTTCTACTACAGATATGTCTTTATAGAATAAACTAAGGAAAACAGTAGAATCCTTTCAGCTTTTAATAGTCTGCAGGCACAGACCCTTTCATAATTTGCTTTAATAGTGCATAATGCAGAGTCTGAATTAGTGAGACTATAGATTAACTTTACTGTGGCTGGGTCTACCAGAAAGAGATTTGGGCCCGTATCCTGAACTCTGGTTTAAATCAAACCCTGGTTTTAAGTTGTGGTTTATCTATGGAGAGCCAATTGGAGCACAAATATCTAACAGTACACTTTCCATGTATTGACCCACATGACACCCAAATTGTTCATAATTATCTGGGTATAATAACTGAAGTATTTTTCTTCGTTACGAAAGCAAAAGGAAAAAAACTAGTAAACATAAATATATAATATAAATAGAATTTTTGGCTCCCGTAATTTTAGCACAGATTTAGACCACGGTCAAAGTTAAACCTGACTTAAGAATACGGGCATTGGAGTCTAGTCTTCACACTTGATGTGGTTTTGGTTAAAGTGTCAAATTTGAGTATGCGCTTGCAGACTAGTGATTCCAGCAATTCATAATTCATGCCCATCAATGTTAATTGACAGGCCTCCCTTTCCTTGACGTGAGTTGACACATTTTTCCGACATAGGAAAATTCTGCGAGTGAGAAGTTAAAAGATAAAGAAAGACTTCTCTGAATCCTTAGGGATAATGGAGTAAAGGGTAAAATCTGAGAGTGATCCAAGGAAGACTATAAGTGTTTATTAATGAGATTCATAATTGCTTTGACAGAACAATATTGTGATTACTGCATGGTGTCAAGTACACTATGGTCAATCCATCACTCAAGATTAACAAAAAAGAGTGACCTCACAACAAAGGTGTGACCTGAGTACATGTATTATGAAATGCACAAATTACTTGTTAGGCAAAGCATTTTCCTAAGTAAAAGTCGTATTATGTAGACTAAAATAAAAATAGCTAATGGGAACAGTAATAATGAACACCTGTGTATATGTGATATCAATCACTTAATTTCCTTACTCTACAATACAAAACATTAATTATAAGTGCAAACCTCCAACATATGATCTTAGGAACAAAACAATATATTTTAAGAAGCTAGAGGAAGTGTACAGTGCATTTTGGTGAAAAGGAAATTCTAAAATAATCTTCAAGCGATGCAAGTTTTCGATATACTTGTAAATGGGGTTTCTCCATTCTTTACAATATGAAATGTAAATCAACATCTCATAATAACTGAGTACATGGACAATAACAATTAATAATAATCAAATTCATAATTCTTTTAAACATGCAGGACCTAGAATTTATAACAATCTGCCCCCCTATTCTTTGAATTAAAAACACAAAATATTTATCATATTTATGAATTTAAAGTTGCCGTTCTTATGTATTATATTAAACAGGAAATGGCCCCTGTAAACATTATGAATTTTTTAATTATAATAATGATTTTCACAAGTATAATACTCATTCAGCTACTCATTTTCATCTTCCACTGACCTCTAATAATCAAATTCATAATTCTTTTAAACATGCAGGACCTAGAATTTATAACAATTTAGATTCAGTAATTCGTTCCTGTTCAACTGCCTCTTCATTTAAAATTTTACTTAAAAGACAATTAATTAGTGGTTATTTATCTTGATTCTTTTTCCCTTGTCTAAACATACTCTCCTCTCCCCCTCTCTCTTTCTACTCTCTCTCTCTCTCTCTTTTGTTTGAGTGCAGTGGGTCATGGATGTGTGTTGAATGTGGGTGATTCTGTGTTTGATGTGTGAATGTATTTTGATTACGTTATGATTATTAGTGATTAGTAGAGTACTTTTAAAGGGGCAACTGCCTACAAGATTTTAATCTTTTTGGTTGCCTCTTACCATATGTTGATTTTTCCTTTACTTGAATGTATAAATTGTATTTATTTGTTGTATATTCATTTGTTGTATGCGTTGTTATATTTATGCATTTATATATTATGTTATTTTACATTGTATTTTTTACACTGTATTTTACATTGTATTTAAATATTTTTATATGGTGAATAAATAAATGAATGAATTACAAATTGATTATAGCCTTAGAAAAAATGGTTCAAGCTTCTTCCTGGATAAATCAATGAATTTCATTTGTGTGAATATTTTTTATATTTCATATCTTACATCATATTTATTTCCTTAAATACTTGTGCACTACAGAAAGGCAATCCAGGTAAAAGCCAGGATATCACAACAGAGCCTTGGGCAATCATTAATGTGCATGCTCTCTTTCCGTTGCATGTTTACAAATATTATTCACGTTTCTTGAATATATATAAGGTTATATAAAATCTACATACAAGTTCATAACAATTCTAAAGTCAATGCCTATGTGACTCAAAAATATTTTGTAACTATAAATATTCCAGCGTACAATATGATTGTCTTACAAACTTAAATGAAATTACACATCCAAAGAGCCATCTAGATCATTTATTCATTAAGATTATACATTTGAAAACATGTTAACACATTACTACTACTACTAATAATAATTATTAATTAAACAATATGCATTCTTTCTAAATTTTTCCTTGGTGTATTTAGACAAGTTTTGTATCACTTATTAATGTAGAAGAAAAAACAACAAACGATATTCTATCATTACTAACGCATACACCTGTACATAGAAAATAAGCAATACAAGTTTCAATTGCAAACTGCACTGATGAACAACAAATGCAACTATTTTACGAATGAGAACTTACTCAGAATACTACAGAAGCAGGATTCATACATAAAGTAAAAATGGACATTTTCTGACTTCTTTTTATATGTACTTAAAATGCTGATAAACTAACTTAACATGTGCATTACAGTAGTTTGGTTGTTGCTATCATTTGGTTTTATTTCGTACAAACATACTCTACCTTATTTGTAGAGGAAGAAGTACATAATGGCTAACAATTCTTGGCAGCAAAATTGCAAATTAGTGATTAATGCACATATAAATGGGGAAAAGGGGATTTTTTTCAATACTACAATCATATTACTTTATCACTCCGGTGGCTCAGTAGGATTTGTAGGTGGTAAAGGTGGAGGCACAGTTGGATAGGTAGGTGGTTGAGATGATTGGTTGGTGGTTGAGATGGACTGGTAGGTGATTGAGATGATTGGTTGGTGGCTGAGATGGACTGGTTAGTGGTTGAGATGATTGGTTGGTAGTTGAGATGGACTGGTGGATGGCTAGTATGGATCGGGAAACCGATTCTCTCGAATTGTTTTGTAGATGAAATCAATGTAACTCGAAACTCTGGTTTTCCCGGATGGTGCATATGCACTGCCACAATTACGTAGTCCCCAGCTGTTTATTCCATAGATTGTCCACTGACCATTCTTCTCTTGAACTAATCCACCTCCACTATCACCCTATGATTGCAGAAAATATGAAAGGGGAAAATGTGTTATGGCTTCAAACATACACATTTACATACATATTTCAACAAGCAGGTGTTTTTGTTTTACCTTCTAGAGCCTACATGTAGCTGTTCAATCAAAATAGTTTTTATGGTTAACAATATGAGGAAAAATGAGGAGAGATGTTGGTAAAATGGTGGTTTTATTATCTACTTCAGATACGCCATACTTACTTATTCCCTTAAAAGCCATTCGATCGCCACGCTCGAATACACCCGGCAAAAAATTTCTCCTATAAAAGGAGAAAAAGTCTGCAACGCAGACTAGAGCCCCGCATGACAAGGAGGGAAACCCAGCCCTATATACTATAAGTACCTTGCGTGCGTGGCTCACTTCCTCTTTCTTTTGCCGGTGCCCGAACCTAGCGGTTGTGTGGCGCTTACGCTCAGTTAGAGTTTCTATACACCCAAACAGTAAAAGACTTATCCCAAAAGTAGACAGAGGTCTCAGAACCCACGTCTCAGGACAAAATGTAGACAGAGGTCTCAGAACCCACGTCTCATGACAAAAGTAGACAGAGGTCTCAGAACCCACATCTCATGACAAAAAGTAGACAGAGGTCTCAGAACCCACGTCTCATTACAAAAGTAGACAGAGGTCTCAGAACCCACGTCTCATCACAGAAGTAGGCAGAGGTCTCGGTACCCACGCCTCATCCGATCCCACAGCCATAACCAGACGGAGGTACGTTTCAGGCCCCACGTCTGTATTATCCACCATAATGAGCCAAACAACTGGATCGAAAGACTCTCCCCGTCAGGGCCCCAATCAAGCCAATAATAGCACTTCCCAGAACAATACGAAAGAGGATGGAGCTATGAAAGATGATGAAGGAATAAAAACACCCAATATAGCCAGGTCTAAACGAGGTACAGGGTTCAAAATCCCCCTCTCAAAGGAAAAGTCAAGACCCCCTCCCAGGCCAAACCCAAGGGGAAGACAGCTAAAACCCCTACTCCGGACGAATTAAACCTCGGGACGTCCGTCACCTTACTGGGAAAGATACCGAAGGGGGCCGAGTTTTCTTTGGACGACTCGGATAAATTATGGACGATTCCCGTCACCAAGAAAGCGAAGATGGGGGAATTAGGGAAGGACGTAAAGTCGGGTTTTCATCCCCCTGACGACACGGACATTGCCTCGGCGGCATGGTTCATGAAGATGTTCCAGGCGGCGCAAAAATGTATGAACTTGTCGAATCAGCTGATTGCAGGCGACACCAGCGCCCCTACCAGATCTGCGGCGCAGACCAAAACTCGGCCCGACAGCCCAGGCGCCCCGACGCCGGACGGGCCGCTGAGGCGTGACGGAGTACTGGCGAAGCGGCCACGGCCAGGACAACGGGACATTGAAAGCCGTACTCAGGGGAGAAGCCCGAGCTCTCAGCGGGTGGAGCGGACCTGTCATGCTCCCTCTATTCATATTGAGGATGATTCAGACTCTGAATATGGCTACCATCGGCCCATAGCATCCCGCAAGCGAAAATGGACAGACTCTTTGCTGTCTCAACTTTCCACTTCAGGATCAGAGAGACAGAGCATTGCTAGGGGTCGTTATGAGAAGGAGGGGGCTTCAGTGATTAGTGAGGGTTTTTCTTCAGCTATTTTTGCTTCCAGCCCCAGCTCTCGCCATGATAGCGTAGAAAGCAAGCCTGTTTTGGCTGCAGATTTGATTACGAAATACTGCCCCCAGCTTAAGGCAGAGACTACCGACTCAGAGGATTCTAAGCCTATTTTCTGTCTCGATTCGGAGCTTGGGAGACAATCTGTCAACTCAGCTGTGGTGAAGCTTGACAAACCCTTCTCATCCTGCTTAAATTACCTTAATGACAGGGGAAGGGACTTCGTCCTACCAACAGAGTGGTTAAGAAGCACTTTCGCTCTGGGGAACGAGACTTTAAGCACGTTTTCAAGACTCCCACAGTCCCAGATGCAGCCTTTTGTGTTGGTGATGCTAAGGCTAAGAGATCGCGCTACTCTAATCAGAATCCACTCGGGTCACGTAGATTTAAGCGTATGGAGAGTCAGTTGACCTCTATTGACCAGGCAGCCAGGGCATCTATGCGCCTAGCAACCTATCACACATATCTTTTGACAGCCTTTCGGGAATCTGAGAGACTAGGTATCTCCCCAGAGGATCGCAGAGACATATGGGAGTGTGTTATGAAGATTGCAGAATACCAGTTTGAACAGGCGTCGAGAACGGCCTTACTTTGCACGAGAGCAAGACGTTCACAGGTCATTGACCTACTTCAGATTGAAAAAATGCTACTCGACTACTCGAAAGACTGCCAGCCTGGGGGGATGAGCTTTTCAGTGGTCGTTTTCAGGAAGTTTTAGAATCTTCCATCTCTGCCTCTTCCATGGCTGATAAGACAGTGTACAGGTTGTCTTCACATTCTTATGGCCAACGTTCCTCCTCACGTCAGCAGGCCTCTGGGCCGAGTAACCAGCAACAGCAGGGCCCCCCACAACGCGAGGTCAGGGATAGGAGGCCCCAGACCAATCAAAGGACCCCTAAGCCCTTTCGGGGTCGACGCAGATCGTCCCGCGGTTCTCAGTACCCCCCTAAACACTTGTGACTCCTTGGCCGGACCGTTTTCCCCAGACTTACAAGCCCCCATAGCCCCCGTAGGAGGAAGACTCATTTTCTTTGCAAAAAATTGGAGCCTCATAACAAGAGACAAACTAATTCTCAGGATAGTGCGGGAGGGATACCGGGTCGAGATCGGCCCAGATTATCGGGACGCGTTCGCACAACTAAGAACCACCTCTGCCCTCCCGCGCTCTCTTGAAAAGAGAGAGGCTCATTTAAGGGAAATCAAGGAACTGGAGAGAAAGCGTGCAATTTCCAAGGTGCCCTCCAGCCGAAAGATTGTTTTGTCAAATGTCTTCCTAATTCGGAAACGGTCCGGAAAATTCAGGATGATCCTGAATCTAAAGAAACTAAACAGGTTCATCGAAAACAAGCCATTCAAGATGGAATGCCTTTCCAAGATCCTGCCCCTGCTTCGCCCCCACGAGTGGGCGGCATCTATAGACTTATCGGACGCCTATCTTCACGTTCCAATAGCAAGGTCCTCTCAGCATCTCCTAGGTTTCGCAATAGGAGGGGACACTTACCAGTACCAGGCCCTCTCTTTCGGCCTTCGCTCTGCTCCTCGCATCTTTACAAGGCTCGTCAGGGTAATTGCTGCAGAGCTAAGAAGAAGAGGGGTAAAAATTTTTTGCTATCTCGACGATTGGTTGATCCTCGCCCCCTCAGAACAATCCCTTCACAGACACTTGAAGGTCACTATCGCGTTAACGACAAATTTAGGCCTTCTCATAAACTGGGAAAAATCAAGATTGACTCCAACTCAGACTCCGGATTTCCTTGGAGCATTTATAGACATCCCGCGTCAGGTGGCAGCCCCCCTTCCCCACCGGGTTCAGAGAACGAGAGCAGTCGCGGAGCAACTCCTGTCCAGTCGTTTCTCGACTGCGAAGGCTTGGCAGATTTTTCTGGGACTCTTAGCAAGCTTAGTGGATACAGTCCCCCTTTGCAGACTGAGGATGAGATTACTCCAGCTACATCTCCTCAAGTTTTTTCGCCCACCCATGGACGCCGAGAAAACCTACATCCCTCTATCTCTGGAGTCAATAGGGGCCATTCAGTGGTGGCTTCTTCCCTTGTCTCTGACCTCAGGGAAGCCCTTCAGAGGTCCCCTTCCATCAGTGGTCATCCTAACCGACGCCTCAAACCAAGGTTGGGGTGCAGTCATGGACTCGAAGAGGGTGTGGGGGGACTGGACTGGTCATCAGCTGAATTTTCACATAAACAGGTTGGAGATGATTGCGGTGCAGTTAGCCCTCCAACACTTTGCATCCGAGATAGTGGAAAAGTGTGTCCTGATAAAGTCAGACAACCAGACGGTGGTAACATATCTCAACAAAGAAGGGGGAACTCGGTCAAGGACCCTTTGCAGACTGATTTTGACATGGTGCGACAGTCGCAACATCACGGTGAAGGCATCCCACATCCCAGGAAAGGAGAATCACATAGCAGACTTCTTATCGAGGGGACGCTATCTCCCCTCGGAATGGATGCTCTACGAGGCTGTGGCCAAGGAGATATTCAATCAATTCGGCAACCCACAGATAGATCTATTTGCCTCAACACTAAACAAGCAGATCACTACTTACTACACCAAGCACAGGGATCCAATAGCAGTGGCGACGGACGCCTTCTCAATTCCATGGGACAATGTTTTCGGTTATGCTTTTCCTCCATTTGCAATCATCCCCAAGGTACTTCAGAAAGTAGAGGAGGAGGGAGCCACCATACTGCTAGTCGCCCCCTGGTGGCCCCGCCGACCATGGTTCTCAACGATAGTCGGCCTTCTGTGGGGGAGCCCGGTGTTTCTACCGATGAGGCAGGACATCCTGAGTCAACCAGGGACCCAGCACTACTACCCCGAGCCCAACAAACTGAGGCTCACACTGTGGCCCATTACAGGGCAGCAGCAATCAAGGCTGGACTTTCTGAACGGGCTGCCAATTTCTCGGCAGAATGTTTACGGTCTTCCACACGATCAACCTACGACTCCAGACTCAGTCACTATGTTAGATGGTGTCGGCAGGCTAAGACTAATCCATGCAAGGCATCTGTAGGTGAGATTGCTGAATTTTTTATATCTTTGTATGACAAGAATTTGGCATGTAATACTGTTCGGGGTTACAGGTCTGCCATAGCTGTCCTACACGAAGGCTTTGACAATGGTGAATCTGTTTCCTCTTCTATTTTTCTGTCACGGTTATTAAAGTCCTTCTTTCTTAACAGACCCAGTAGAAGGCTTCTTGCTCCTGCTTGGAGCCTTCCCCAGGTGTTAGTCTCCCTCAGTCAGCCCCTTTTGAGCCAATGCATAATGCATCTTTGCGGGATTTAACCATAAAAACTGTTTTCCTTCTGGCAGCGGCTTCTGGTCAGAGGCGTAGCTCTATCCATGCTCTTACCACAGCTCCTGGGCATATTCGTTGGGAGAAAAACAAGATTAGACTTATTCCTCATGGTCGTTTTCTTGCTAAGAATCAACGGGAGTCCTCTCTCCCTCTTGAAATTGTTCTACCATCCATAAGTTCCTTTTCTTCAGTTAGGGAGGATAGGTTTTGGTGCCCGGTAAGAGCATTAAAATGGTATCTTGATAAGACTAAACAATTTCGTGCTTCCGATCAACTTTTTGTTAGTTTTATTCCCCCTCACAGGGCCGTCTCGCCGGATACTATCTCTCGTTGGATTGTGGAGGCAGTGAAATCTGCTGGTGATCCAGTCATCATTCACCAGACAGTTAGAGCCCATGACACAAGAGGATTGGCTGCTTCCTGGGCTTTATTCAAGGGCGTACCCATGGAGGATATAATGAAAGCGGCATATTGGTCCAACGCTAATACATTCACATCCTGCTACCTCTCGGATGTCCTCAGTGATGAATCCAAGTTTGCCAAGGCCACCCTGTCCGGTCCCCATCGCTAATCCAAGGTATGAGTTTAACTTTAAAAGCTTGTCATTAGTATCTTGTATAATAGAATTGATCTGTAGGGCCTCTTGGCTTTGGCCTGACCACCTCCCATAGTTGTTTCCGTGGGAATCTGGCTTTTAAGGGAATAGGTAAGTATGGCGTATCTGAAGTAGATTATGTTGTTCAGTAGTGAACACCATATCTACGAAGTAGCCATACTTACCTATGCTACCCTCCCACCTCCCCTCTTTCTGTATCTGAGGTTCGTTTGCCTAAGAAAGAGGAAGTGAGCCACGCACGCAAGGTACTTATAGTATATAGGGCGGGGTTTCCCTCCTTGTCGTGCGGGGCCCTAGTCTGCGTTGCAGACTTTTTCTCCTTTTATAGGAGAAATTTTTTGCCGGGTGTATTCGAGCGTGGCGATCGAATGGCTTTTGAGGGAATAGGTAAGTATGGCTACTTCGTAGATATGGTGTTCACTACTGAACAACATAATCTGATGACCCAGGTTCCCTAGTGTAACTTAACCCTTGTTGAGATGACCTGGGTTCAGAAGTGCCCTTTGACCTGGGTTCTAGTGTCCTTGGTCCAATAATGCCCTTTGACTCAAGTTCAAATGACCTGGGTTTACCAGTGCCCCTTGAACCGAAAATAATCAGAGTGGAACTTAGGCTGTTGGCTTTCTGGTGACCTACTAACAAGCATTCATGTTTTATGAGCGATCAAGAAGAAACAATAAATTACTATCACAACCATCACCACAACCAACTTTTCTATCCAACAGCAAATTCTCTGAAATCCTTTATTATTAATGACTCTTGAGCATTGCCACTGTGGTAGTTACCATTACATTGCAAAGTAACCACAGTATTCTTATGCGACTGGACCTGTAGAATTTTACTAGTGATGTAAGTTCTCTTAATATTGAATGGAAGTGAGAATTGCAAGTGCCATGGCAAAAAGTGTTCCATCTAAACACAACATTAAACTAGATGGATTTTCAACTGCACAGCTAGTTGAAATTTATGTTAATTGTCTGGTCAAGATTATATTACATACATGACTTATAAAATTCAAATAATGACCTTTATGATAATTGAACTTGAGACAAAAAACAATCTTCAGCTATTATGCATACATATAAAATAAGCAAAGTTTAATGACGATCCAACAAAGCTAATTTAGTTGTTGCGAGAAAGAAATATTTTCAGGTATATAATTATGTGAATGTTAGCCTTTAAACAAATCAGTTTGTATCATTGTGATTTCTTCTATATTTGCACCAAGTTTGGAATTGATCTGTCAAACGATTCTGTACTTATCGTGAATTGAATTGTGAGAACAAAAACACGATAGAGAGATGGAAGGATAGACGACCCCAAAGTTTAATGCCTCCTTAAACATTGGTCTATCTGACAGAATGCCACCCTTTTTCTAAATTGCATCCTGGATCATTTAGTACATTTTTTAATAATTATAATAATAACAAGAATAATAACATGCAAAATTTCCACAGTGCTACATGTAAATACAATGTATCTAAGGGCTGCATATTATTACCCAGGCGACTCTGATCAGGTGCGTGAGCATTCAAGGAATTTCTTCCTATTGGGTACCCATTTACTACACCTGGGTGGAGAGTGGCATAGGCTTATTCATAGAATAAATGATTAGGGGCCATCTTGTCAATTTATTTTTCAAGTTAGTTGTACGATGGTAATTACCTTGACTTGAATTCTTATTCAACCATGTCTGAACTAAATTTTAAAATGTTCCTGGCTCTGCTGCTTATGTTATGATCAAGGCTTGTGTAAAAAAAAGTTAGGAAAGTGTGACAGTGGTAAAAAACTATGAAAATACTTACCATGATTTTCTTATTTACGAGATAACTGTATATACCCATTTGATTTGCTAGTTCATTACGATTAACTTGCGTGCCGAATATAGAGTACACAATTTTTCCTGTGCGCACGCGCTGCATCTCCCTATTAACGCACTATCCCAAGATCATCGCGCAATTTGGCGTCCATATCCTCTCATGAGCCTGCAAGCAAGACATGTTGTCACACAAGGCGAGGGGTAGGAGGGAGGGTTCAAATGGGTATATCCAGTTATCTCGTAAATAAGAAAATCATGGTAAGTATTTTCATAATTTACTATCAATAACTGGGATATACCCATTTGATTTGCTAGACCAACACGGATTCAACGTGAAGGGAGGCATGTCTAGACTAAGAAGTGCGTAAAAATAGGGAGATGAAGACACGAAGGCCGTTGCCTTAAGGACAGAGGAGGCAAATAAAGCCTCATGTGAAGAAGTCCTTAAGAACAAGGAAGTGAAGGAAAGAGGAGCGTCAATAGGCGGTCCTCAAGAAGTCGTAAACGACGATTCCATAGAAAGAGCCCAAGAAGAATGATACTAAGTATCATGGGCCCTCGGCCTAGTGTCAGGCGAACAACATCACCAGCTGACTAGATCGTAAGATTCGGATTTTGTTGAAAATTTCAACAAGAATCGTGATCGGAAAACTGAAGCTTTTAAGGCTCAGTAAGTGATCAATCGATCAATCTGAGAAGGCGAGATATCTCAGAAGCCTCCGCGTGGGAGAAAGCGCCCAGAATTCGATATCTGTCTCAAATGCGTGAGGGCAGAACATCTGCAGAATTCTGATAGAGGGCTGTGGCAGAACGTTTCTAGCGGTCCAAAAGGGACCTGGAACGACGGAGAGTAGGGTTTAAGAAAACCACTCGTAAGGCAGTCAAGTGTCGAGAAAGCGACCGAGTGCCATCCTGTTAATAAGAAAATGCCGCGGACCTGCTGCCTATGTAGAATAGAGCAGTCTGGTCAAAACAGCTCAACCGGGCGTGTCAGAGAAACAGCGCGGTACACATCACGACAAAACAAGTGTGATAGACCGAGTGATCGAGAGAGAACTCAGGATCCCCTTTCTCCCGTACTGATTGAAGCACCCGCGGTGGAAGAGGTGGCTTGGCTCAAGCCACCATCGCCGAGAGAGCCCGTAAGGCTAGGCTGCGATGGATGTCCGCTGGGCGGGGGAATCCCTAGCAGCAGCAAGCGTACGCCAGAGGGAGCTGGCGAAAAAGTCTCTGTCATGATCTTACGTGTACACGACAATCAAGAGATGCTCTACACGAACAGACATTGCCAGATATGATACCTCAACAGTTACGTTCCCAAAGGAATCGAATGAGGTAACAACGGCCCTTTCCTATCAAGTTAGGGACGGAAACTGGCTAAGAGTGTTGATGTCCTCGCTTGAAGAAACAAGCGAAGGAGTAAGGAGACTTGAGGAAAGTAATCACAAAAATTTCCTTCAGTCTGCGGTGAGAACCAGTTGTTTATGAAAACAGCCACAAGGCCTGTTTTCTCTGGTGATCGTAAGAGCAAGCACCGCCGGTGCCGGTTGCGGCAGCGTGGAACAGTCTGATATCGGTAAGATAAGGAGTTCCGAAAAGCTGCGGGGGGCGGCAAAAATGACGCCCTAAGCAGCGAGGGATGAGAATCTAAGTTTCTAAAAGAAGAACTCCAGTGAAGTAAATCACTTACATGGAGAGACGCATCCACAGTCGGCCCGAGAGAAAGCGGGTCGTAATGATCGTGGTTAGGTAGGCATAAGCATACATCCATCCACGGTTACATCATCCTCGGTCGCGCGGTGACCATGGCCACATGCATTGCATGGAAGGAGGATGAAAGCAGCATGCGAGGCGACGAGTGTGCCGAGTGAAAAAGCTTCTAAATAAGAAGACGATTCGACAAACGGGCACGGTAAAAACATCGACCGTAGACCACTCCACACAAGGAGGAAACGGCGGAGACGCCCGCAAGCTTGACCCACATAGAGGGCAGTCTATAAGATAGACTGTTAGAGCTCGACCGATGGTCTGGCGGCGTACAGTTTGGTGTAAACTCGCCGACCCGGCACGGTGGGTGTGCCCAGAAAGTAGGCATAGAATGCCGACAGAGAATCCTGGGGCTTTAAACAAGCTTGAACGCACGTACATAGCCAACTATCTCATGAGATGTACGGCAGTTTCTTTCCTCCGAGATGATGCTTACCCGACCGGGAAAGACTCGGGGAACAGATGTGAATGTCAACAGGAGGGATATCTAGCATATGAAAAGCTGATTCCCTCCAGGTATTCGGTGTGGGTGCTGCCGGCGGTGTCCGGGGGGACGACCGGTGATGGCAGCTCAGGCAGGGCTCGTACGAGCCGCCCGAATACGAGACAAATAGGTTAAAATAACCATAATGCACCGGGTGGTGAAGGCATAGCGATTACTAAGCACAGGAGAACTTTTAATCGCCGTGACATTCAGATCCGATATACATACTCATAAGCTCGGAGAGCTACGAGATAGTGAGACATACCGCTGAGCGGTGATGGTGCTCATATCGGAGTCGCCCTCTCTACAGCGGCGATCGCTGGAGGACGGGTGTCTGTACTAGCCCTGACTCTAACCTTACAAGAGTAGGAGCTAAGTAAGACAGGGCACCCTTACTTTCGAATAGAAAGTGAGGTTCAGGCCAGAAACCGACGGTCCCGTCGCCTGGGCGGACGGTCCGCGGGCGTGATAGGTTGCCCTCTCAAAAGCAGCCAAACATTCTCACGAGAGAAGTGCGGCATGCGGTATGTAAGAGATTCTTACCTCCAATCTACAGGCCCGCTTAGGGGGTAGAATGGAGAGTTACCGCTGAAAGAGCCGTCGCCGTACGTGAGCTTGACGTAGAGGGCGAATTCGGGAGTACCTGCATAATAAGGGGGGATACCCATGCAGGTAAAACTCGCCGATGGCTCCCCGGAGTGCGGGTTGGCGAGAGGAATCTCAATCCGCTCAATACCCAACACCGGCAATAAGACCGCGGCGGTCTTATAATGACGGAGAACACGAGGGTAAGAACCCGTAATGTTCGGGGACGCATAGATGCAACCTGAACGGATGCAACGTCCAGCCATCGGTCACCGAGAGCTTGCCGACATGTTGATGCTTGAAAGCCGTATGTCGGAAGCACCTGCATAGAAACGGGGTCACCGTGTAGGTGAACAGCATTTCAATAAATGCCCGGTGTGAGAGGACAGGTGATTGCTTGAACCGTACAGTGCTTAGCAAGGCGGCTGAAGCTGATATGAAGCGTGGGTGAATTACCCGCACTGCTCATGGGAGTATGAAACATGAGAGTTGCGACTCCTGACCCACAATTATCGGGAGTCTGGTGACATAATGGAGGGCGATGCCCGTATGTCGATAACACCTGTGTATTAGCGGGGATTTCCCTTCCAGGTGCGTGAGCCGGCGAATCATGATATCGCCGGTGACTCTCCGAGGTGCAAGATGGCGAATGTCTGCTTAACCTGCCCGGTGCTTGACACGGCGGTTTTAGCTGACAGGGAGCATGAGGATAAAGATCCGTGATGCTCGAGGGCGTTCTGTTGTAACATGAAGTTACGACGCCTGGCCATCGGCACAAGAATCAGAAAGAAAGGTCTGCCCGCAAAGCGGGATTAGCGACCTAGAATTTCTTCTTCTTCCTCTTCTGTGTGGCCCCCGCCGGGGGGCAGAAGAGGTTACAATTATCGGGAGTCTGGCGACATAATGGCGGGCGACGCCCGTATGTTGGTAACACCTGTGTATTAGCGGGGATTTCCCTTGCAGGTGCGTGAGCCGGCGAATCATGATATTGCCGGTGACTCTCCGAGGTGCGAGATGGCGATTGTCTGCTTGACCTGCCCGGTGCTCGACACGGCGGTTTTAGCTGACAGGGAGCATGAGGATAAAGATCCGTGGTGCTCGAGGGCGTTCTGTTGTAACATGAAGTTACGACGCCTGGCCATCGGTACAAGAATCAGAAAGAAAGGTCTGCCCGCACAGCGGGGTTAGCGACCTAGAATTTCTTCTTCTTCTTCCTCTTCTGTGCGGCCCCCGCCGGGGGGCAGAAGAGGGTACAATGATCGGGAGTCTGGTGACATGATGGCGGGCGACGCCCGTATGTCGATAACACCTTTGTATTAGCGGGGATTTCCCTTGCAGGTGCGTGAGCCGGCGAATCATGATATTGCTGGTGACTCTCCGAGGTGTGAAATGGCGGCTGTCTGCTTGACCTGCCTGGTGCTCGACACGGCAGTTTTAGCTGACAGGGAGTATGAGGATAAAGATCCGTGATACTCTAGGGCGTTCTGTTGTAACATGAAGTTACGACGCCTGGCCATTTTGTTCGAGGGCCGGCGGTTCGTGAGAATCGCTAGAGGCACCTCGGAGTGTTAGATGGCCGGTGTCTGCTTGATCCGCTCGGTTGGTAGTACCGTCGGCTGAAGCAGGCAAGCCTGGGGGTAAAAACCCGCAGTGCTGAAAGGCACTCTGGAGTAGCTTGAGAAGCTGAGAGGCCTGGCCATCAAAGGAATCAGAGGACAGACCGCCCGACGGAGCGGGGCTTACGTCTGTGGTTCTCCTCTTCTTCTTTTCTTCTTCTTCGGTCGCTCCGGCGCCGGAGCTGAAGAAGGGACAAGAGGCTGGGCTGCGCCTGTCTTCCTCTCCTTAGCTCTCCCACGGGGAGAGCTAGCCGAGCGAGAGGAGGCGTCGGCCGAATCTGACGGTGTCAGATTGAATTGAGAGTCCGACACGGTCAGACTCAGATGCCTCTTCCGACTAGGGGCTGGTAGCCCTTTGCCGCCGCTCCCTAGTGGGGTCTTACACGGCATCGAGCCTAGTCTTTGCCGGGTGGAGAGACCCGTGCTCTCCCCCCGGACCTTAGGTGACCCGATGGCCGGTGGGTCTGACAGCCCTAGAGGAGTCGCCGTTTTCTGTACTAGTGCGACGCTCCCCGATAAGGTTCAGGTTCCGGGACGGAAGCCTTGGCCATCACCGTGCGAGCACGTGGTCGCAAATCCACGGTTCCACCCTTATTAAGCGGGGCACGTGAACGCGCGTCCACGGTTCCACCCCTTTGAGAGCCCATGGGGCTCTGACTCTGTTCTCGCTATCTATACTACCTGAGGTGGGGAATAAGACCCCGGTGTAGGACCCCGAAACAGCAGTCGCCTAAGGCTCTTCAGGAAGAGAGTCCGAAAGGCTCATTATTGCCGTAGGGTGATCTAGTAGTAAGATAAAAAACAGAGAAGAAACAAGGGGGTAAGTGGGTAACAAACCCCAACCCAGAAGTCAGAAGACCTCAAAAAGCGGACTTTTGAGAGTCAAAATCAAAACTCACAAGGATGATACAAAGTAAAATCCCAGAACAAAGGAATTATTATGAGACACTGTCCCTGAAGTCCGTTAGAAAATTAATTAATTAATTAATTATTTGATTACCACAACAAGTAGCTGCTTCCGCTAAAATTCTGAAAAGGAGGGAAGCACGAAAAAAGAAGAAAACACAAAGTTTTTTTTTTTTTTGTGTCCACCTGTTCAAAAGAAAAAATAATTTTTCTTGAGGTGAGGATCAGCTAAGAAAAAAAAGGAAACAAGATTCCCTTTCTTTTTTTTTTTTTTTTTAAACAAGAAGTTTAAGAAAAAAAATTATAAGTCCAGAGACCGGCAGCTGATCTGAAAAAGAAAAGGGGAAAGAGCAAAAATAGCTTTCCCGAGAAGGCCGAGCCAAAGGCGACGAACGCTGACAGGAGACGGCTTCCTAAAAAAAATTCTAAGTATTCTTGTGAAAGGAAAGAAAAAAAAATTTTAAGACAAGGTCAGAATTTTTTTTTTTTTTTTAAATAAATCAAATAATTAATTCAATTAATAAACACAAGAACAAAGGATTGATTGAAACAAAAGAACAATCAACTAACTCGAAACAAGAGACAAAGAACTTGAAACGAGGCTGAAATACGACGCTCCTGACGTCCTACAGAACCTATCTGTGGAGAAAAAATTCAATTAAATTCACGACGAGAGTTGTATAAACGAAGAAGTCAGTGAATAAAAAGAATTGAAGGAATTAAAAAGGAGCGAAGTCAATGCCCGCGACACGCAGGAAGGCGCGGAGCTATGGGGCGGAGAAGTGAAGACAACCCGCCTGTTGAGAAACGTATCTTAAAAAAACAAACTCACGAAGAGGAACAAGAAACGTGAAATAAATATCACGGAAGCTCCGCGCGACGGGATAATCTTACAACAATCTTAGATGAAAGAAATAAGATTGAAATAAGGGAAGAATGCACAATAAAAGTATCCAAACGGAAAACAGAATTGCAATTTTGAGAGTGTACTTAGCTTTGCGACTGAACTCGACCGCAGGCGAAAGTAAAAGAGGATATGGACGCCAAATTGCGCGATGATCTTGGGATAGTGCGTTAATAGGGAGATGCAGCGCGTGCGCAGGAAAAATTGTGTACTCTATATTCTGCACGCAAGTTAATCGTAATGAACTAGCAAATCAAATGGGTATATCCCAGTTATTGATAGTAAATAATAATACTTACAGAACATGAATCTTGAAATCCAGTGTCGTACATCGTGCAGAACGTTGATGGCTGTGCAATGGGGGAGAAGACCTGTCTTTGACATATGTAGGTTGGTATCACAGGTGCTCTGGCAGTCTGCAGGATTTGTGGAATGGCACCTTTAGCAATAAAAGAGAAAAACATGTTTGTAAGTAAATTATTTATTTACTGAGTAGGCCTGGGAGTAAACATCGATATATCGAATGGCTTGCTGCCAATCGCCAATCGATTAGCAATGTTTTTACTAATCGAACGTTCAGCAGATCCTGATTAGAGATTTGGGATAACTCGATGTTGAAGTACCGGTAGTAAAAAAGACAAGATAATGATAATTATTTTAAAATACCTGATACAGGTTTGAAAATGATGTTCTCGACGCAATTTGTCAAAAAATGTAAAATGTCTGTATTGCATTAACAATTGAACACCAACTTCAAAGAGCTCCGAAAAAAAATTTAATCCCACCCGGCCTTACCCTTGATAAACAGTGTACATGTGCGTTTTATAACAGACCACACACAGAACTGATTAATGATCTGTGATTGGCCCACGCTCCACTGAAACTTTTGGGAATTGCTTTCATCATGGATCCTACTACATCAATGCTTTCATGCATGTGCGTTCTCATTATCTGAAAAGGTCATGACTTCAGAAAAAAAATCAACCCCCTCCCCATCTGTCTGTACGTAAGAGAGTGAGCGAGAAAGATCGGGGGGGGGGGGGGGTTGGAATCATTGAATATAGAATCCTTTTTCATGTTCCAAAACAAAGCAATCTGTATTAGCCCCCCCCCCCCCGCGGCCACACACAGGCACACAAATTTTCCCCAAGGCCTAACAATAACTTTCCAACATGTGCCATTCACCTATTCATTCCACTTCTCGACTATTCTCCAAACATAAACCCAGTATAGGTTGAAATGATGAAGAGAATTTAATTTGGAAAGGAATTTGAATTTTTGAAATAGCATTTTGCAACTAGAGATGCTCGGCGGGTCATGAGGCCAAGCACATGTATCCCCCGATCCCACTGCATCATCCATCATTGCGATATATAGAGCTAACACAGAAATTTGACAAATAGAAATATCATGGTGACAATGACCCTGCCCACATTTTTCCACAAAAATATGGTTACCATGGCAACGATGTCTCTGCCCACTAATCAATAGGAGGCTTTGCTTTACCATAATGGACCTTAATGCCACACTTGAAGATGATTAGAGAAGTAATGCAGCTGGTAGAGTGCTCACAAGGACATCTCTGCTACTTCCACAAAAACTCATTACCATAGCAAAGATGTCTGCATCCACACCAAACAAAATCAATAGGCAGCTTTGCTTAACCATAATAGACCTTCATGCCACATTTGAAGATGATTGGAGAAGAAATGCAGCTAGAAGAGCGCTCACAAGGACATCTCTGCTATTCCACAAAAACTCTAGTTACCATGACAATGTCTCCGCCCACACCAAAATCAATAATGGACCTTCATGCCACATTTGAAGATGATCGGAGAAGAAATGCAGCTGGTAGAGCGCTCACAAGGACATCTCTGCTATTCCACAAAAACTCTTGTTACCATGGCAACAATGTCTCCGCCCACACCAAAATCAAAAATGGACCTTCATGCCACATTTGAAGATGATCGGAGAAGAAATGCAGCTGGTAGAGCGCTCACAAGGACATCTCTGCTATTCCACAAAAACTCTTGTTACCATGGCAACAATGTCTCCGCCCCCAGCAAAATCAATCGGCGGCTTTGATTTACCATAATGGACCTTCATGCCACATTCAAAGATCGATAGGCGGCTTCGCTATACCATACTCTACATTCATGCCAAATTTGAAGATGATTGAAGAAGAAATGCAGCTGATAGAGTGCTCACAAGGAAATCTCTGCAGTGGTGGATGCAGCGTGACAAGGCCAAATCCATAGTATCCTCCTTTAAATACAGTGGGTAGCCTTATCATGGGTAGTGCCACAAGCTGGGATGAGGGCACAGAGGCAAGGGATGATTTTTTTTCAAGAAGTGTCTGTCACAATTGGCGTGAATGAATTATTTACTGTGAATTAGAGGCAAAAAAATGTGAATGATCTGGGATGATTCATTCATATGCGGGGGTGCATGAAAGCATTGATTCAGGAAAGATTTTGATTAAATCTCATTTTATATGTACATTCTTTTGACATAGAAATCAAACAGGGAACAAACAGTCTTACTATGATTGAACCTCCTAGTGCAGTGATGAGGTCCATTGTATAATGTGTGGCATTGTCAGTTGCAGATTTTCTGCATTTCGGAGGTCACAATAACAAGTAGGTCAACTATTGTGATTTTAGAAGACGAGAGTCCTGACGAACAATCAAATCATTTGTTCTTTCAGGAAAAAATTGAATGGTAAAAATGGCAATCGTCCCAAACTTATTATTGGAACAAATGTGCAAATATAAATATTGACAAGCAACATATTCTGAAGGAGTCAATTAAAAAAATTAATGAAAAACTATAAAATTACAAAGCAAATATTCAAAAACACAATTACGGTATTGGATCCAAAGTCAGAATTTACTTGCAAGATATATTTCATGATATGGAAGGTAATAGAAAAAGGATAAGCACAGGGAGAGAAAGAGGGATCTGTGTAACCAGAATTTAATTTTGGAGGGAAAATTAGAAAACAATTTGGATATTCTATAATTGTTATTGTCTCTTCTTGTTGTTATTTCTGGAGGCAGCATTTCACAAGCACACGTCATGTGCACTGGGAACAGGCACTGGGATCGCACACATATACTTAACTCTTTAAATTCAATTAAACGGTAGGGGAAGGTGGGGTAAGTTGTGACAGTTTTTGCTTTTTGCATGTTAGAATTGATATGATTAATAATCTTGTCGAAATAAGCACCTTGCCTTAAAATTTAATTCTTCTGAAATATTTTCCACCTATATATAACTTTCTATCCCCACACTGAAAGTCATCGTGACCTTTGAAAAAAACGATGGCAAATGGCTCAACTTGCCCCATATATGGGGTAAGTTTGAGCCACCTTCTGGGGTAAGTTGAGCCACAAAAACTATGTACAAAATGTATGAGGGGAGAAACAGCATGTCCATTTTTTGTTTAAAGTCTTTTCACTTGCTAATTCTCTATAAAATACTAACATCCTTTAAAAGGAAAAAAGCAGTCATGTAAATTTGCTCCTTTCAGCCAGCATTTCAATCGATTTTTATGATTTGTTTGATTTTAAGATACATTACCATAGGAATTACCATGGCTCAACTTGCCCCATGCTGTTTGGCTCAACTTACCCCAGTCCGAACTTAGTGCGATAATTTTGTATCCACACATTTATTATGCATCCATCATATAAAGGACTATGACAAGACTGAAGATCCATACCTGGACTAATAATGTTGTTATCATGTCTTTATTATATTTAAAGACGTGTGTGTTTATAAAGCACTTATCTATTTCACACTCTTTTTTACTTTTTTGGCTGAAATTCATATTTTTCCCTCTAAAAAACTACTTTTTGTTTCAAAGTTGAAAACAATGTGGTGGGGTTAGGGGTTATGCTATGGGTCATCAATACATGACACCACCACAATGTCTGACTCATTCATTATTGGCCTGGGGCTGGTGGCTCAACTTGCCCCTATGCTCAACTTACCCCGCCTTCCCCTAATTGGATATGCGTCATTAAATAAATTGGATGCATTGCCAACTAATTCTTAAACACTTGGAGAAACCTCTGTGGACAGTAAGTGTCAGGAATCAGTTGACCATTAGCGGTTGGAAGGCCTACATATTACAAGACAAAATTAAAGATTGTCCTTTAGAAAATGCAGTATGTAAATCCAATCAATATAATTGTTCACTAATGGTATCATCCTTTACAATTCAACAAATTTTCACGCATCAGTGATCATCAAATTTACAAATAGCGCCCTCTATTGCAAAGTCAACAAATAGTAAAATGACAATAGCTTTGTTATCATTCATTTTGGTCTTATATTTTCAGGACTGGTTTATATCATCCTTCATAATCCATATGCTTTTTACACATCAGTGACCATTACATTTAGAAATAGCGCCCTCGATTGCAAACTAAAAATAAAAAAAAATATTAAAATGGCCATAATTTTCTTGTTTTCATTCATTTCTGTCTCATATTTTCAGGCCATGCTTATTGTATCATTCCTCAGAATCCATATGTTTTTCCACATCAGTGATCATTACCTTTAAGAAATAGCGCCCTCTATTGAAAATTAAAAAATAGTCAAATGGCCATAACTTCCTAGTTTTCAATCATTATGGTCTCATATTTCCAGAGTTTGCTAAGGGTATAATCGCTGATAATTCAAACATTTTTTTTACACATCAGTGACCATCACCTTAATAAAAAGCACCCTCTATTGGAAAGTGCAAAGTCGAAAAATAGTAAAATGGCTCTAACTTTCTTGTTTATACATTTTGGTGTCATATTTTTAGGGTTTGCTTGTACTCGTGATTCAAACGTTTTCAAGGCATCAGTGACCATTGTTTTAGAAATAGTGCCCTCTATTGAAAAGTCTAAAATAGTAAAATGGCCATTAACTTCCTTGTTTTTATTCATTTGGGTCTGATATTTTCAGGGTTTGCTAATGAAAGCATTCTTTATGATTCATTTTTCTTTTTACGCATCAGTGACCATTCCCTTAAGAAATAGTGCCCTCTATTGAAAAGTCTAAAAATTAAAAAGTGCCCTAAATTCCTGGTTTTCAACCATTTTGGTCTGATGTTTTCAGGGTTTGTTTGTGGTAACATTTTTCATAATTCACTGGTTCGTTATGCATCAGTGACCATTAGCTTTAGGAATAGCGTCCTCTATTGCAAAGTTGGAAAATAGTAAAATTACCATAACTTGTTTTAATTTATTTTGATGTCATATTTTCAGGGTTTGCCAATTGTATCATTTCACATAATCAAACTGCCTTTTACACATCAGTGACCATTTATGAATAGCACCCTCTAATATTTTGAATTTGTATATCATCTATAGTTTTCTCTCCTTCTGTTTCTTGCCCTCTGTTAAATCACAGGCGTCAATGCATACACATCGTTCTGATACAATTGCAGTTCTAGTTGTTATTATTATTCTGAGTTGGGAATAAGGGATTTTTTAAGTAACTTTAAGAATTTAGCTGATGAAATATTATAAATGTACTGTATCAAAACGTACAGAAACATTGTTAGCTCTACCCATGCATTAACACAGGTCTTGTCACAACCAGTTATGTCGAGGCAATACCTCATATGTTATTTACATCTTGGATTAATGTTTGACATCACAGTCCAAAAGATGTGTACTATTACTTTTCTGTGTGGCCGGTACAGGGCTTTTAAATGATATGAAAACATTCCTACCTTGATAGGTGGTAAAGCTTCCCCACCCTGTGAAAGTGACGAAAGAACCCACTTCTGGAAGATCATCCCTTACAGCAGGCAAACATACTGGCTGCACAGCATCAGTGAAAGTGAGGGGAGTAGACAGCTTGATGAGAGCA
Source organism: Lytechinus variegatus (assembly GCF_018143015.1). Lineage (NCBI taxonomy): Eukaryota > Metazoa > Echinodermata > Echinoidea > Temnopleuroida > Toxopneustidae > Lytechinus > Lytechinus variegatus. The sequence goes on from NC_054749.1 coordinate 16,003,102, forward strand.
ATATCGTTATCAAACTCTGTCGAATAATACAACGGATGGATGTACGTCTGGGCTGCCTCACGCACTTGGCCATTAGGATCCATGTTAAACCCGTAGGTGAGAGTGCCAGCTTGGATATGATATGGAGGATCAAGTTCATACCTACAGCAAGACAAATAATCACATTCTCAAAGATAAAAAAAAATTCTAGAATTGAAACGTAATTCAAAGGCCACGTTTACACTAGATCTGCATGCACAGTAAAAACGCTGTCTAAGGTTTTTATACAATACTGTTTCCTATATAAACCTTACAGTAGTTGTTTAAATCGTTTCAAAAAGGTTTGTAAAAATCTTAAACAAAGTTTCATTTTGATACTAAATTTTCAATACATTAAGCATGGTTGTTTAACTGTTAAAAAACCTATACTGTAATATTCAAATAGTAAACAGCCTTGTATAAAATTCTACTATGTACAAAGTGTATAATTAATGAAGTATTATTATGAGAATTTCACAAGAATACAGATGGGTCATTTCCAGCTATCACATTTCTTTCAGTTGCCAATCAAGTGCCCAAAGAAGGGAAAGAAATGCTAGCTTGGAGTACAGCATGATTTACAAATGGGCAATTCCATAAAATGATAAACCTTTTAGTACGTCCGACCCTCATTTTTCTCAAGTCTTTCTTTACTTTATAAACTGATCAAGTCATAGTAATTTGAGAACATTACAGACTGTCAAAAGAACAAGAAATCAGAGACAGAAAATTTTATGAAGGTCCCACATATAGGGGGTTGGAAGTACATATCTTAAATTTTTCATGACTTCTGAGACCAAATTTGAGATGCCCGTGTACGTGTTTACAAAATTAATGACCATTATGTCAGTGCATGTCATACCCAAAACTGCTCAAAAACGTGAGTTAATGTACTAATGCTAATTGAATATTTAGCCAAAATTAATAAATGCATCATTTTTTTAACTTTTACTAATTAAAATGAATTAATTTTGTCTTGTTTATGATCAGAATTAAGTCTCCTACAATTTCTATAAAAAAAGTAAAAAAAAAGAAAAAAGAAATACATAAGAAATTTAGAAAAACAATAAAATACATAAGTAAAATTGAGATACCAAACTTTTTCTGAAGTACATTTTATCAGGATCCTACAAAGAGTTTGTGATAAGCAGTTTTGAGGCTGTATGATATGATTAAAGCACAAGTTTTATTTAATGCATTAATTATCATAATTCATTACATGAAAAATCTTATTATTAAAAAGAATTAACCATAGAGCTTGTATATTTTATCGCATACTACCACTGTGCAAATTTTTGCAGCGCTCTCACGATCAAAGTTGAAGGCCGAGATCTCGGGGGGAAGGGGCGGGGGTGGAATTTTGTCCCCAGCTGTGAGAGGGGTCTAAATAACCCGGCTCTTATAGGGTTAAACTAGAGCTAATAATGACTCATTTACCAATTTACTCAATGCCAAAATCACTAATTTGGCAATCAGATGACAGCAACGGAAAAATCTTTTGGTTGCTACTATTCTAGATCTTCATTTTGTCTTTAAAAAAAAAAATCATCATGATTTAAAAAAAATAAAAACTATGGTAATATAGAATTAAAGATTGCTGCCAATTGAGGAGGAGAAAATTAAAATTTGACCTTATGCAGGTTGTGTATCACATCATGTATTGGTAAAATGCAATTCTGACTTACAAGCAGTGTGCTGCAGTCAGGATCCAGTCCTTGGCAATAATACTCCCACCACATGCAAATGAACCATTTCTGATGTACAATGCTATGTGCCAGGGATACTCCCCCAGGATGCTGACGTCTGCACCATGAGTGACACGATGGACATCCAAAGCAGGTCGCAATCCACAATCATCCGGAAGAACTATTCATAGAACAAAACAATGGATGGTAAAAATAACCAAAAGAAGTTGTAGTAAACACCGGTTTTAGGAGCATGCTTGCAAGGTAAAATGTCACTAGAACATCGTGGATCTAAATCTGTTACAATTCCATGAACAAAATCATGACATCTTAACCTGAAAAATAATCACACTGTAGATCGTTTACACAGATAAGAACAACAATTTTTAACTGGCTTAAATCCCATATTTTTTATTTTGCTTATTTTTCAGCGATTAAAACAATTTCTCCTAGAATCCTTAGAACCATACTTTTCAATTATGCAAACAGACACAGGGGGGGGGGGGTCATTTGACTGATTTTGAAATCATTACAACCGGCTTAAATCTTTAAGACAGTGAATACCAAATTCTCTAATCTCAAATAGGAAGCTGGTTGGATATGAAAGCCAATACAGTTTGCCTACCAACTGACTCAAAAACTCTGGGAATGACTTACTAACATCACTCTGATGCACAGTATTGAAGTTCCATATAAAAGCTAATTATCGTTCGAGTTATCATATTATTTTTCTTATACAGAGCCACTTGTTTCAGTAATATGTACCGCAAGCGGTTTTAACAATTCATCCATTTCTTGATATCAAGAATTCAATTTCTTGAATTCTTGAATTGCTACACAAACAGGATTTTGTGTGGAGCTCATTTGGCATCTCCCAACGAAATTTAACACAATTTAATTTCAGCCCAGTTGACACTGTAGTGAATTATAATGGTAACACAAATTGAGGATATAAAATTGAAATCGATGAAGAAATGACATAGAAGCATTTTTTGTGATCTATGAATAAATTTCATATAGATTAAGCATAAATAATTATCTAGTCAAAATTTCTAAACTCTGTGTAGAACCTTGGTGAACCTCATGTAGCTCTCAGATGGAATAAAAATAATCAAAATCAACAAATAAATAAGTATTTTTTGTGAGTTTTGAAAATATATGAATAAATTAGCATATTTTATGAGTTTCAAAATTCTGTGTTGAAATTTTGTATCACCACCTTGAGCTATCAAATAAAGCAAACAAATTAAAATTGATCAACAAATGAAGAAGAAAAAGCATTTTTGTGATTTATGAATAAATTTTGCATAAAGTAGCACATATAATTTTCTAGACAAAATTTCAAAATTTTGTGTAAACGTTTGGTGAACCTCATGCAGCTCTATCAGATGGAAGAAAAAAAATAATCAAAATCGGTCAACAAATAAAGAAGGCATTTTTCTGTGATTAATAAATAAGTTTTGCATAAATTAGCATAAATAATTTTCTACTAAAAATTTCAAAATTCTGTGTAGAAGTTTGGTGAACCTCATGGAGTTCTACCAGATGGAAGAAAAAAAATCAAAATTTGTCAACAATTAAAGAAAAAGCATTTTATGTGAATTTAAAAAAATAGCATAAACTACCATATTTGATGAGTTTCAAAATTCTGTGTAGAAGTTTTGAATCCCCCACCTAATGCTATCATATAAAGCAAACAGAATTGGAATCAGACATGGAATGATGAAGAAGAAGCATTTGAAATTCAGTCAACAAATAAAGAAGAGGCATTTTCTGTGAGTGTGATTTTATGAATTTTGCATAAATTAGCATAATTTTCTACTCCAAATTTAAAAATTCCGTGTAGATGTTTGGTGAACCTCATTAAGCTCTACCAGATGGAAGAAATAAAATCAAAATTGGTCAACAAATGAAGCATTTTTTGTGAATTATGAAAAATGCGCATAAATCAGCATATTTATTAAATTTCAAAATTCTGTGTAGAAGTTTTGAATCCCCCACCTCGTGCAATCATATAAAGCAAACAGAATTGAAATCGGACTTGAAATGGCAAAGAAGAAGCATTTTGAAATTGTAGACGGACGACAGACGACGGACGCCACGCCATGGCATAAGTGGAACAAATTGTAATGCGATACCAGGAAAATCATTCCCTGTAATACCAAACCCTGCAAGTCACCACTAGGAAATTATCACGATCAGTAAAATTTCAAAAAATTATTTCAACTCTTTATCAACTACTCTGGATGCAATGCAAATCATCTTTTATGAATTTATGAAAGTACACTTTAAACTTAATGTAGGATTAAAATGTGCCATGATAATTATGACTTACGAGGCTCGTTGCAATTCTTTTCATCATTGCGATCGATGCACTGAACTTGTCCATCACAGACACCATTGCTGCTGATGTTTACACGGCCTTGGCTGCAAAGCAATGGGCCTTCTGTCATGCAAACATGAAAGAAATGCCATTAGAACACTTTTAAAACATTAGAAAAATTAAGTGCGTAAATACATAAAAGGACTTTTTGCAAGATGTTTATTTTTGGTGACTTTGTTCACATCTCTTTCGGATGCAATTCAAGCTGCATTGATACACAGGACGATTATGAATCATTCACTATCCACTTTCTCATTCTGAAATAAAAAGAAATTATTAGGGGTATATTCATTTTTTTTTTCAAGTTCATAATCGTGTGAAAAGGCATAAAACAATTGAAAACTAAGACAGATTGAAAGGGGAATTCCACACAAGTTGTTTTCAATAGAAGGACTAAAGGTATGAAAGGCAACAAGGTGGATATGTGTGCAATATAAATACCCTATATTATTATTATTATGAAAGAGAAATAGTTCAGAATTCCATCAAAATCAGATGAGAACTAAAAAAATGAAGCTTTTGATGTATTATTTTTGTGAAAAATGATATACCCAAATATTTGCATGTTCAATTCACTGGTCAAAGGAAAGATGACATACTTTGATTTATAGTGGAATGTGTAAGGTCATCAGACCTTCAACTTGAAACGAGGGAGAGCTTGTATATTCAAAAATCAGTTATGCTGATTTGTGGACTTGAATAAATTTTGTTGGGAAAGGCATGAAAGTTTTAACCTGTCCCCATCTATCCTTCTGTCACTCTCTCTCCCCCTCTCTTGAGAGAGAGAGAGATATATATATATATACAGTGCATATCATTAAAAGTTTACACTTTAAAAAAGTCCTGGGAATTGAAAAGTTTACAACATGGGGATAATTTTCTTTCACATACATTCTTGGGTTTGGGTCTCATCCTTCATATGAAGTAAACATTTGACAGAATGTTGCTCTTAAGTGAGCACGAAATGTTTGCGCAGAAATGCTCATTTTCACGTTTTCATTGTCAAGGAAGAAAGGCAAACACAAACTGTGTGGTACATTTCTTATGCATTTTTAGCAAACTGAAATAAAACAGATACATTTAAACATTTTGTAACAACTTTGCTACCAAAATTATTACTTTAACCCTAGATAAGCACAACCTTTACCCTTCTTGTGCTAGCTGGATCTGAGGACATAACTGAATGTAAACAAAAGTTTATCTCCAGCATTATTTCACAAAAGTTTTATCATTTAAAGTGGGACCCCATTTCATTTAATACTAGTTTCTCCCAAGCTACTTTTCCAAGCTTGACAATGGTTAACAAAAAAAATTAAGGCCCAGCCATTTCATGTGAATAACAGCTCTGTGTAAAGTAGATATCATTGCGATGGCATAGGTTTGTGGGAAGGGGGTTCGGGTGCAATGGCACTCTATCAAGGAAACAAGTTAAAAGGGTAAAAGATATCTTAAAATCAATATTCCTAGCTAAATTCCATGTGTTGTTTATGATTAACATCTACTTTAATTAATATAGATATTTCCAAATTCTGCGCAAATAATTTTCACAAACTTTTCACAAAGTTAAGTAGCAGAAGGATTTTTTGACAGTTATGTCATCATTTGCTTAAAGAGATCTGTAACTACATCATATACCAAAAATCACCAGATTTTAATGATTTTCAATTGGTGATATTCATGTCTATCTTGTTCTTATTTCATGCTAAAATTCTGAACACTCTTACACATACCTGTTACATTGAAAGGTTGAACCTGAAAGGAGAAGCCAGCATAAGTATATGCATTAATTTGCAGGCGAACCCATAAAACATCTGAGTCGAAGACTAAATCCAACCCCTGGGGAGAGTTTTGAGATAAGACCACAGCCTTTGTTGCATCTTGGGTAGCATCTGACCCGAGCCCTATGACTAAAGAGCTTTTCTCACTCAACAGAAACTCTATACCACTAATCTTGAAGCCATTGTAACCAATTGTATTTGTGATGCGCCAGACAGTCACTGTCTTGTTATCGGGGTTATTCTCCCACACAAGTTGGTCCACAGATTCTGACGATAGTTCAAATTCTACAGAATAAAACAAAAAACTATGATTATAATATTCAAAGAAGAAGGAGGGAAGGATGTCTTTGTCCTATGCAGCGGCAGACCCAAGTCGGGGCACATCCAGTCCAAGCTTCCCCCATTTTAGTGTCATACCAAATATTTATAAGGGGATACATGTATGTCTTGTTTATATTAACAGAGGACCTTTTTTTTGCTGGTCAATTTGTTCCTGGAACACCATGACCTCCATTTTGTATAGAATTTTTTTTTTTGCTTGTCAAATTATTCCTGCAACGAAATAACCTCCATTATTAGTGAGTACCCCCTTTTTTTTGCTTGTCAAATCATTCCTGACAAAGATCACTTTACTCTTTTTTTTTTGGGGGGGGGAGTTGTTGATTTTTTCTGTACAAAAATGCTCCCCCTCTTTTGGAAAATCCTAGATCCGCCCCTGCTTTGATCAAATGCCAGGTTGGCAAGGTTACATTTAATAATGTGTTGGGGTTTTTGTTAACCTGGATTTTCACTACCTATCCTTCATATTTTTTTTATTGAAATAATTGTTTTTGCAATCTACCTTCAAACTCAAAGGATCAAATTCTTCTCTTTTTTAATATCTAAATTCTTCTTTGTTTTGTTTAGAAAATGATACATCTTATCACATGGACCATTCCGCAACTGACTTTTAGCCAAAACAATCATCAGGATAGTCCTGTAACCGTATAAAATCCCACAATCAAAATAAACTTTCACAAATGTAAATAGATTATCACTATAAAGCATGTTTAACATCTGATAATATATATATGTTCACTGAAAAAAGATAATTTTTGGACAACTTTGCACTGTCATAGTTGTACGTAAACTTTCTTGGATTGAATAACTTCAGGTAATAGAACAGACATACTTTCCGAGTACAGGATAGTTAAACGAAGGCAAGATACAAAACATCCCCACAGTATATGGTATAGAACACTGAAATGAAAAATTGTGTGTGTGTTTTCACCAATGAAACTTGGCAATTTGAACCTAAATCTAGGGAAGGTGGGCTTATGTGCAACGGAACAAGAACATTTGTAATAAAGATAGGACACTACAATAAAAAACGTTTTGCATGTTTTCAGTCAAACTAAGCATTCTCCCAATGATGTATACAATAAAGCTATTTAAGTGGATGTGATGTCGACAAGGCAGTATAGTGACTGAGGAATAAAATTGCTGAAAGTGCACACACACACAAAAAACACATTGCAGGACAAGGCACGGAGAAATAAAGGGCATGTAATGAAATAAAATAAATACACAGGGAAGCACTATTTTCATCCCCCCCCAAAAAAAACAATAGAATAAAAAAAATCATACAGTTATTGAAATTTGAAATCTGGAAAGTTTGGGGATATTTTCATGTTATCATCGAAGAAATTTGCATTTCTTTCATTTACTTCACTACAAGACCAAACCCAATTATTTATTGGAAATCTGTCAGACAAAATGCTATGCACTGGCGTAAATCCAATTGGTGAGCCCATTATAGGAGGGGGGGGGGTGGTATATTGTTTCATCCCCACTTGAATAGTATGACACCACAGATTTAACAGATTTACACCAATGATGATATGGACAAGAAAACGTAATACAAATCATGCATAAATATTATATCTTAAATCTGACCACAATGCCAAATTCTATGCTAAAAGAGAATGCCATTAAAAAATGTGGAATTTACCAATATAACAGTCGGCTTCATCATTTTCTATTGGGCAGTCACGAATGAAATCACAAGTCTTATTTGCTGGAATAACCATTGTGTCTGAACACTCGAACACTTCACCTATTGAATAGAGAAGCACATTAATATACAGAATTTAAAGAATTTAAATCAAATATTTCCCACAATCAAGCTTAATGAACACTGAATGCAAAATGCTTGATTTCTGCCGTACACCAAAATAAGATCACAGGTTTGTAAAACAAATAATGATTAAAACAAATCACAGATGATCCTAATAGAGTGTAATTGAGTTCTGAATATTTTCAAATTACAATTTTATCGTAGGGTTGAATAAATATTCAATATCTCCTCTAAAATGAAATAACCATAAAAGTAATCAATGAATCTAATCACAACTTTACATCTATGTAAACAAGTAAATGCACATTATGCATAACCTCTATCATGATTTGATGTAATACATTAGCCTAATGGAACTTGGCCACTCTTTCCAGACAACTGCTGTTTAGTAAAACAAAAAAATTCTTCACTTGATTTAGAATTGATTGTGGTCCAGTAAGCATCAAATTGGTCCCCACAGCATTAAGAACTAGACATGCCATTATGAATATCATGTAGATAGGAAAAGATGTGCCCGTTAATGATGCCTTGTGGAACTCCAAGCCTTACTTTTGACAAACTTGAAGTGGTCCCTTGAAAACAAACTGTCTGCTCTCTATAAGACAAATTTGTTTCAAACCATTAAACAAAAATGTTCCAACAATTAAAACTTAAATATAATTCATATTTGAATTGGAATAATGCTATGTATTTTCATCATTATAATGAACGTTTGTAATGTTTGCTTAAGCTGAACATGATTATACTTGTATACTTATGTTATTGAAATTTGGAAATGTAATAAAATAAAATAATGGATTTACATACCTTCAAAGTCTGTAGAGATAAGCTGCAAGACAAAGCCATCATAGGTTAAACTGTAGTCTGTCATCATTTGTAGCCAGATCTCTGTACTCTTGAAGTGGATTACATAAGGAAACCTTTCTCCATCATAGTAAAATGTGGAGTTACTGCAGAAACCAGAATCCGTGTCATGTGGTTGTGGATTCCGAAATGCTTCAGTGTATCCCCCATCAGATACAGCTAAGCCAAAGTTATGAATAGCGTCCGTCCCTGTGAGTAGATACTCGTACATTCCATCGTAACTGCCCGATCCGATGTACAAGAAATCATACCTATATTCTAAACGGAAGGCAATGAATTTTATGCTTAAACCAGAGTAACCCTCTGCAGCTGTTACAGTCCAGATATAGTTTAACAGGTTGTCATAGCCAGGATAAGAAGGTGATGATAGACTGAAGCATTCTCCTGGGTTGAGGACTACCGAATCTGCATAGATATATTGCATACAAAAAATAATACACAGTTTGTCAAAAGAGATACTATAATTTTTAGTAAACCTTACTCTAAGACAATGAAGACAAGTTTTAATAATTTTAATTTCAATGTCTTCTATAAAAGACGGAGTAAACATAAATATTAATTCTCGTTGAGTTTTTATATTGAATAAAAGTGTGTTCTTTTAAAGATGAATAAACTAAACAAATCTAGTAGTCTACATTGCTGTATTCCTTGTTGTTGAAGTTGTAGCGACTTGAAAGTTTTCTTCATTCATCAAGTCACAACTTATTTCAACATTGTCGATACGTTTTAGACATTCTTCATTGCATCATTTATTTCATCCGTGGAGACAGCCAACAACAGTGTTTTTCTTAGTTACTCCAATCACGGAACATCTTATTGTTTTTTAGCGAGCCAATCACAGGCATTTAATCTCACATGGAAAAACCTAGCAAAACGTTCACTTTACACATGTGCTCCCGAGTTTTCCATCTCGCGGTCATGTCACTTTTTGAAGTCTGATTAGTGATTTTGATTTTTGGATTGGATCAATCAAGATTTCAACTCCTTTCCCCAATTACCTCAGCAAGATCGGTAAGAAATGACACATCATTATTTCTTACAACGTGTACAAAAACTTTCTTTCACAATTCATAAGTAGAGAGATTGGCATTTCTTGAAGCATTCATATTAGCACCCTTCTACTCGTCAACCAACAAATGCCAAAAGATGCCAAAAGTACGCAAATAATCACCGTGGGTGAAGGTGATGGACAAGCTATCACTTTTTCGGAAAGCTGGATGTACTTGGTATCTTTCCTAAGCTTTGCTTTGGAAAGATAGCTACACCCAGCTGGCCTTGTCACCTGAAATCAAGATGATTTATGTTCCACATCTAGAAACATTATATTCATACTTCTCTACAATTAGGAAGTTTGATTAAAAAAAAATCTGGGGGGGGGTGCTGCATGTGTTATTCTCCATAAGCAGCACCACCTGGAATTCTGTAAGGTGTGCCAAATTGGAGAAATATAACCAATGTGATCTCCATTGTCTTTGGGGGGCCTAGTCAAATTTCTCATGACCAGAATGACCTTCATTTTGTATTGGACCCCCCTCCCTTTTTATTTTGCTTGTCAAATTGAAATCAGCACCTCCCGTCAAAAAATTGTTCCTAGGGCCATGATTAGGCAAGACTTTATGCATGACTGGAACTTTCCAAACAGTTCGAGTTGAAATAAGATAAGAAGATTGCATTTCTCATTTTAAAAAAGCATTTGAATGCAAGCTACTTGTATGTTGCTTTTAGAAATTTGATTAGCATTTCAGCACAAGAACAGAAGGTGCATAATGAGCCAAAAATTTGGAGGAGGCCAGTTATGATGTATTGGTTGAAATCTATTTTTTTTTAATTGCCTTTTTTATTACAAAAATCCAATTTTGTGATAAACTTTTACATACTATTCAGAAAATAATTTGATATATCACCCTTCTCTCTTTAATTCTTGGCCGCGACCCCCCCCTCATTTGTGCGGTACTGAGAACAGGGGAGCATTTCATCAATATTTCTGTAAACTTTCCTTGATGCTGATTGGCTATGAAGCGGTGTTACTATGGTAACTGTCAGATAAAACTTATCGGATAAAATGTCTGACAAATCCTTTCATGAAATGCTTCCCTGGTGTTATAAATGTACTAATAGTTTATGAAGTGGACCTCATTTGTGAATTTGTTGTTTCCTCAAAAGTACATTTAGCTTGGGGCTATAATAAACATATAACATAATGCCAATTAATCATTTAAGAAATTTGCCTTGTGGATCAAACAGAACATCTGTCCTTGCATCATGTATAGCATCACAAATGTGGTAAATACATTCTTATAGGTTTACTGTTTATAACATTTCTTTCATTTGGGTGGGATATCATTTTAAAAAAAATGGACAAACCCGATGGAATCCCGGGGCAGAATAGTTCATCACTTCCATCTCGGCAGTCTAAGAAGCCATCACACAAGTCATAACGGCTGAGACATGCAGTGAAGTCTTTGCACTGAAAGTAATTACCGCCACAATCTGCACGTGAAAAAGAAACACGAGTGCACAGGAAAAAAATCAAATCAATACCACCTAGGATATTGCACAGTTAATATTCTTTATTTACTGTAGACACATTCATGGCCTATTTACAATGGTAAATGTCTCTCTCTTTAGTAGCACAACATTTTCTCCAGTCTTGATATCTCAGAGAGATTATATTAGGACTGGACTTAGAATTGTGATAGAGTTTTTGGTTCAAAATAATGTAATGCTAAGGATTAGGGTTTATTTACTTTTGGAGGTTAGATTTTTATGTCTGGCTTGACATGCAGATTTTCAATCAGAGCAATTGTCGCTAGAGTAAATATCATGGAAACCTCTCCGCAAAGCAGGAGATTAAGATGTTACTTGTATGATTGCTCTCTAGCTCACTTATGACACATGCATTGAAGAATTCTCTGAAGAAAAGTTAATTATCTGTTAGGGAGATATCGTTAATATATATATCATCTAGGATGTTGCCACGTCTGTGACTGTTACTACGGTAACTGTTTGATATACTGTAAGTGCTGACAGCTTTCATTAAAAAAAGGAAATCGCAAAAGCGGACTTCAAAGTCACAGTGATGTCTCTGCTATATCATGTCTCAACAAACAAAAGACTCATGCAGATATGATGCCGCAAAGTCAAACATCATTTTTCTACAGGATGAAGACAAAAATTGCTGGGCTTATTGCCAATAAATGCATATCATATGCTCCAAATCTAAATATGATCCAAAGTTGAGTAGATCTTTAAAACTCCTGACAAGATAATGAATTAATGAAGACTCACATAATCGTTTATTACATGTCCATCATTAGTTGTTGAAAAGATACAAACTAATTGAGGAAAATCTGGACAGATTATATGGTTTATGACAACTTGATTTAATTTACCCTAACTTTTAAAAAGAATTTCCTTGGTCCGAATATGAAGTATTAATGATATAATATTGACTGGCCTTGAGGGGAACATCAAATATATTGTCTGCAAAAGAATCATATTGGCTCGAGTCTTTAGACATGCAATATCAGAGATGCCAACTTTTGGAAATCAGAATTAGGGAGGATTTGCAACCGACACCAAATTATGCATGTGCGCGTAACGCACATCTCGAGCGCGGAGCGCTCGACCCTTGCAGCCGGGGTCCAGGGCCCGCCTTAGGGCCCTGGAAGCTCTGGGTTTCTAGATGCTCTCTGGCCCTTATTTTGGAGCATTTCACATATTTTTAAAAAAACATTTTTCCCACTTTTTTAACATAAAAAATATCAAATGTGCATTTTTACATGTAAAAAAAAAATGAGGGGACAATAGAAGAAAAGTACCCGGTCAACAATAAATAGTAAGGAGGAATTATCAGCTATAGGCAGGTTATGTTCCACTATAAATCCAGTAAAGAAAAGCTCGGCGCGGGTAACATCTACCTGTAAAGATCTTGTCTTCACAATGTCCGTATGCCGTTTGCTCCCAGCCAAACTGCTTCCGAATATCATCACGACCTCCATGCTCAACTGAAATGTCCACGCTGCAAATTGGGCAAAATGCATGGTAAATTCCTCTTTTTACGACTTCCTAATACACGGGTACTAGAGACTGTATTCAGTCTTAAACTTCTGAGACCATTTCTTGGTCTTCTTTTGTTGATTTTCCTCCATTTCGTGTCAATATCAACCCATCAACACGCCGAAATCACACACCGATATTCCACCGCATGACTCGACAAATCTAGCGGCCGCGAGCGCACACGGCTCACGAAGCTAGCCGGGCCTACCGGCCTGGTGCACAGTGGATTCCCGTTGGGCATATCACATGCACCAGCTTTTCGCTGCTCCTTATTTGTTTGCCTTTCACACAAAATTTTAGTAGTAGCGAACGTAATGGAGTTAATACATGCTAAAGTTAGCAGACGATACATGTACTTCCAATCCAATTTGATCAATGCAAAAAAATTTCGGGAGGATAAGGATGTTAATCGTAAGGGCGGGAGCTGGGATGAATTTTCGGGAGCCTCCCGATGAAATCGGGAGGGTTGGCATCTCTGCAATATGGTTCTTTTACGGGCAAGATGTTCCCCGAAAGAAGAGCCAGTCAACATTTTTATTATCATCCAAATCAGATATCTATAGCAAAAGTCATGAAAATGGAGATATTTCTTTTAAGAATAGAGTTCTATTGTGTCATGTTTTTAGTAGGGTCTAGCCTCTGCAGTTTAACATTATCACATACTTGTAAGCTCTTGGATCCAGTGTTGTCTTTATTATGACGTATATTGTTGGTGGGCGAATCATTATGAAGCGTATCTCTTTATACTCATCTTCAAATGCCCGGATGTGAGACCAGCGATAATACAGGTATATTTTGCGTCGTCTCTGCATGCAAAGTCAAAATGCGCATTGAGACCAAGAAAAATACAAACAATATACCCTTCCCTACCTGATATTCAGAAAATCTAGGGCAATACGGTTTGTAAATGACCACCACAGATGTCTGATACATGTAGTAATTGCCTATATATGAAATATTTCTCTTGAATGATTGAAACTTACATCGACTGTTCTCTTCAAGCTCATCAGAACCATCATTACATTGTGATCTCCCATCGGATAATTGCCAGTAATATACACATTCTCCACTCCCACACTCGAATTCAATGCTACGGCATGCTATTGAAATAAGGAAAACAAAACATGAATTATTAAATCGTGTAACAAAGGAAATAGCAGACAATAATGATCCCAACTGTGCCAGTATTTTAGTATGGCTATTCTTCCAAAGAAAACACCATTAGCAAAACCTACAATATATACACTTCCACATTATGCTATGAATGGTGATGGATCTTGGAATGTGATGATCTATACATGTATTGTTAAAAAGTAAATTCATTAGATTTAATAGATTAATCCTACTTAGTGACGCTCATGTGTAGGCACTTGAGCCACAATGCTCCTTGTGGAGTGTTGTGGCCCAGTGGATTAGTCTTCTGACTTTGAAACAGAGGGTCATGGGTTCGAATCCCAGCCATGGCATAATTTCATCCACCCGGCAGGAATAGTTCCTTGAACGCAGGAGTGCTGAAAGGCAGCTCGAGCTAAAGCCGGGGTAATAATAATAACATCGCGCCTCGGAATATAATATTTCTAGATAGATGGCCCTATATAAATGCCTATTATTATTATTATACTCTTCTACTCTTATGCAAATAGTGCAATGGTGAAGACTTTCCTCTACATGTGGTGGGGGGGGGGTTCATTTATTGTTTTATCCAAGTAATCAGTATACAAATAATGCATGCACATGTTCATTATGTGATCTATCCTCACTCGAGTTGAACACAGCCTCGAAAAGAGTGGATAGTTAGCATAATGGACAAATGAAGACATGTTTTCTAGAACATGTTATTTGACAAAATAGAAAGGAAAAATGGATGGAATTAGTTTTTAGGCCCAGCAACTTGTTCTCGCTGATAACATGAAAAAAGTTCCCCATGTATGAAATCAGTTGTTTTTATTCTTTTGTGACGCGCTTTGATTCATGAATCTAATGGTGCACAGTCAACCTTGTTGATGCGCTTAACTTATATGCACACAAACACACGCACATGCTAATTGGTACACACTGAGAGAGAGCTCACAGTGCAATGGAAAAATAAAATATGCACGGTTGCCGTGAAATAATAAATAAAATTTGCATGCAGCATAAAGTAGATCAAATATTGAATGGCATACAACCAATAAAATTATAAGAATTTTTGTAGGAGTTGGATAAATCAATATCACCTCCATATGTACTTGAATCAAGTTTGAAGTTCAAATGTCAAACTTTAGTCATTGGAAAAATCCAGAGGGGAGGGGGCACTTCCATTGATGAGTGGATACCATGCATGACCATTGGCTCTCGAAAAGCACCCTAAAGAAGTATTTTCCATGTTCTGAAAATGCACCCCTTAACAAGTATTGGCATGTAAAACCCTACCCTTAAAAAGTATTGGAAATAAAACAATACTCTTGGCAAGTATTCCCTGAACTGAACCCCCTAACAAGTAAAGCAATATTTTAATTGTTATATGTCACAGATTTCGGTTGTCAATTTTACCTTTACCTACATCATTGGGTTTAGTACAGCCCCCACCTCCCACACCCCGTGCAAATCGGACTCTAAACATGTTGTGTTGACTGTTGGGGAAAAGTAAATCCTTTATAAAACATTTTAATCTTTTCTATACCCTCATAAATTTGACCCTAAACATGTAGCTTTCTTAGCAAAATATATACCCCTTTTTTGTTTGAGTGTATTTGACACCCTTATTACGTTACATGTGTAACAACATCCTTTTTCATGTCTTTGTTGGTCGAGCTTGTTATCCACTCGTCCATGTAAGTGACCTGGGGGAAAAATTGGGACAAACAAATGGACAGCCCCAAAACGTGATGCCTCTGACAACCATATATGATGGAGAGACATAGAAAAATCATTGTGATTGACCCAAGTACAATACATAAAAGTAAACTGTACATGCAGAAAAACATGACAGAACTAAATGCTCAGATGCAAAACTCACCACATGCACATGTGGTTGTGGATGGATGGTGTATGCATATGGGCATGTGGTGAAGTTTTGCGTTTGAGCAAGTTTTAAGTCATCAAAAGTGTGTACATGTACTGGGATTTCTGGCGAAAATGGAAAACTTGCAACTGTCCCTCAGGGTTCGTTTCATAGAATATTCAAATGAACAGAATCTACATAATTGTCTTGAAAACTGAGAGGTGTTTCTCTACTTACTGCAGTTTGCTTCATCTCTTTTATCAGCACAGTCATATACTTCATCGCAGACATAGTTTTGGGGTATGCATTTCTCTCCACAGTCAAATTCATGGGAAGCACATCCTACAAGAAAAGTATACACGTTTCAATGCTATTTCTTTTTTCTAACGATGCTTAGATTCATGGAGACCATTCCCTTCATAAGCTCGCTTGTTGAATCCTGAGGAACCACAGTGCTATTCATATGATTAAGAGGAGGCATGTTAGCTCAGTCTGTAGAGCAGTGGCTTCTTCATCCGGTGACCCAGGTTCGCTCCTACTCGGTGTGAGTGTGCCTTTCGTTAAGGCATTAATCCTTCCCACCAGGCTCCTCACAGAGGATTTCAAGCTCAGTCCTCTGCTTACTTGCCATCAAGCATTCATGCTATCTCACAATCAGTTCATAATCACAAACATTCACAATAATACTAAAGTAACTTACTATATGTATTCATGATAGTATGAGCCATGAAATATTGCCTAAGTTGGATTACCATAGCTAATTCTTAGTGGTATGTTAGTACAGTGAATCGGCTGTGACCAGTAAAGGCAACGACACAGTATCCGAATAACCTCCATTCTTGTGAGTTGTGATATCCAATCAACAACAACTGCATGAATATCATAATTATTCCTACATGAAATTTGCACAATGCCCTTTGTAAACAAAGAGCAGGACACTGAATTATCTAGACAATGACGCATGCATGAATATTCATCATATCTAGAAAACATTATGAACAATCCAGCCAGTTTATATATTGCTGGCTTTCCATAGTTGTGGTTCATCGGATCAATCTCATCTCTTTGTAAGATTATGCCCTAGTAGTATTTTCCTTATTTATGGTGGCAGCGGTGGGATATATTCCCGCAAGATAAAAACAAACAAACAAACACAATTGTGCTATCCAAATCAAAGCTTTCTTGCATTGTTTGAAAAATATGCAACTAAATCCTGCTCATTTCATGTGATGGTCATTAACTAGGAATTAAAAAAAAAAAGATTGTATATTCTGGTAAAAAGCTCTTAATGATTGTACCTAAGGAGATAAATTAAAGGTTAGATACTACTAGCTTTAAACCCATTAAAAGTCTGGGGTCTGCCCTAAACATGTATCTGTATGAACACGAGAAGCACTCTCTCACTCTCTAAAAGCTTTATTTATTTTTTCGTGAAATGTCATGCATATTTTGAGGCCAAATTTTCAATGCCAGTGGTTTTACATGCTTGACAGATCAAGAATACTGACAAGTGATTTCAAACAAAATTCAAACAAAATTCACAAATGCATAGATTATTTCCTGTCATATTGATGAACATCAAGCTTTGTGCTTTTTATAGTTGTAATAAAGTCAAATGTAAAAGGATTTATATAAATACAAATAATTACAAGTGGAATGCCTCTGGCCGTCTCACCTGCATCACGCGGTTCAATATAGCAGCAGTGCTGACTTTGAATACTACTCTAACTCGCACAAGATGTTCAGTGATACATGGTTACTCTTATGTCCTCTTTTTATGAACTAGACCAATAAACTTACAGAGATATGATGGTTATTCAACAAAAAAACCCAACATGGCCAAAGTTCATTGACCTTACATGACCTTTGACCTTGATCATGTGACCTGAAACTCGAACAGGATGTTCAGTGATACTTGATTACTCTTATGTACAAGTTTCATGAATCAGATCCATAAACTTTCAAAGTTATGATGGTAATTCAACAGATACACCCAATTCGGCCAAAGTTCATTGACCTTTGACCTTGGTCATGTGACCTGAAACTCAAACAGGATGTTCAGTGATACTTGATTACTCTAATGTCCAAGTTTAATGAACTAGACCAATAAACTTTCAAAGGTATGATGGTAAATCAACAGATACCCCCGATTCGGCCAAAGTTCATTGACCCTAAATGACCTTTGACCTTAATCATGAGACCTGAAACTTGCACAAAATTTTCAGTGATGCTTGATTACTATTATGTCTAAGTTTCATGAATCAGATCCATAAACATTCAAAGTTATGATGGGAATTCAACAGATATCCCCAATTCTGCCAAAGTTCATTGACCCTAAATGACCTTTGACCTTGGTCATGTGACGTGAAACTCATGCAGGATATTCAGTGATACTTGATTAACCTTATGTCCAAGTTTCATGAACTAGGTCCATATATTTTCTAAGTTATGATGACATTTCAAAAACTTAACCTCAGGTTAAGATTTCGATGTTGAATCCTCCAACATGGTCTAAGTTCATTGACCCTAAATGACCTTTGACCTTGATCATGTGACATGAAACTCTAATAGGATGTTTAGTAATACTTGATTAACCTTATGGCCAAGTTTTATTAACTAGGTCCATATACTTTCTAAGTTATGACGTCATTTCAAAAACTTAACCTCAGGTTAAGATTTGATGTTGATGCCGCCGCCGCCGCCGTCGGAAAAGCGGCGCCTATAGTCTCACTTTGCTTCGCAGGTGAGACAATAAAACGGGTTCAAGAATGTAGCCAATGGTGAGTGCGTATTCAAGTCACGTGTTCATGCTTTAATTATGCGCAACCTTCCAGTCGTGCATTTTTCGTGCAGCACTGTGCATTTTTTGTGCAGCATTAGTTCCAATAGCACGTAAAAACTGATACGTGTTCAGTAAAAGAGGCTGGCGCTCGCTAGGATTTTGATGCGCTTACTTAGGCGTGCATAGTAGATACGCCTGTGATGTCATAATTGACAGTCTTGTGATCTCTGTCTGTGCGATCGTACACAAGTTGGAGGGATTTGAACAAGATTTCCATGAAAAAGCACTCGGCGCAAGCGCCTCTTGCTTTCGCATAATTGTAAATACCCTCGAGTGTGCTGCATCGTCATAACACACACATACATTTGCATTAATTGTATAATAACATAGTGAGAAAAAAAAACAAATATAAACATTGACATTGAAATTCTAAAAGCACATTTGTTAAAAATAATAGCAAATCTCAATCATTATTTAGTGATTTAGAAACGTAAATCAGATCATAAGCAAAATATTAGCATAACAAACATAATTCCGGCATCGAAAAAGACAAGAACTGAAGATTACATCACAGGATTACCAATTCTCATTGTTGTCATGTGGATAAGGGGCTGAATTAAGCCCCATCCTTTTCAGGCATCAACAGTCTGACATTTTAGGGCTATAAAGACAGTAATAAATGACAAAGAGATGATGCATAAAAGTGCTTGAAGGAAAGAAGACCATTAAATGATTATATTCATGACAAAAGTGTCAGTATAAGCAACATTTGTCAATGAATTAATCAATTTATTTACCATTGCAGTTGTAGCGTTCATCTGTCCGATCACCACAGTCATTGAATCCATCACACACAAGGTTCATGTGAGTATACCGCCCATTTTTGCAGGCAAATGCTATAAAACGTGACAAGGTCGAAGAAAGATCATTTATACATTTGAGCAATATTAATCCACTGATTCGATAGGCTTAGTATGTGAAAAATCAAATATGTTGAGCTTTTGAGCTCCATATGCTACATGTATGTCTGAACATCATAAAATACAGTTAACTAAAATTAAAATCTGACTCATTTATTTTTTATTACATCAGCTAACATGTAAATTTTTTTTAAATGTCCAAGCACCAACCTTGTCATGTGGGCTTAGTGCTACAGGACCCGCCTCATGCAAACGAGGCTGTGGGTTCAATGCCTGAATTAATCTATGTGTGCACCTTTATTGTCACTTTCACTTTATCACATGGCCCTTAAATGTCAGTATTTACTCTACTATAAATGTTTTCGTTTAAAAAAAAAAATAATAATGTTGATATGGTTCCGATCGATTTGACATAATTTTGCACCTGCGGAATTTAAATCAAGTTCCACGAGGTATTGGATAGAGCGCCCCCTGCTCACGTTTGAGAGACATAGGGAATACAATTTTTTTTGTACTCCTGAGACGCCCTCGAAATGCACCTCGAGCGGGCTTGTCAGGATAACGTACTAATACAGGGCAGGAGAGGTTGTCTTGCACAATTTCCTGGGAACTTTCTTTCCTTTCTTTCTTTTACTTTTCAAACTGACATAATTTGAACAAAGAAATTATCATATTTTTGAAAAAAAGAAAAGCATATTTATAAGGCAACAATAGTCAAAACTGACTAGTTTGCCTATTCAAAATAACAACAACAACAACAACTGAGTCACACCAGACTCAAAATAGGTGACCTTCATCTTCTTGACAGGCGATCGATTTTTGTGAATGGTGACGGGTAATTAAAGGAATGGTCCAAGCTGAGGATATGTATATCTCTATAAATAATGTATAATGAAATTCATTGAGCAAAATGCTGAAAATTTGATCAAAATCGGATGACAAATAACAAAGTTATTGAATTTAAAAGATTTGCATTATTCCGGTGAAACAGTTCTTGGCATGTCTTCATAAATATTCATTAGGTGGGCTGATGATGTCATATCCCCACTTGTTCTTTTGTATTTTATTATATGAAATAGGGTTAATTAACAAGTGGAACGCCTCTGGCATTCTCGCCTGCATTGCGCGATTTAATATAGCAGCAGTGCTAACAAATACACCAATGTCCACATTTCATTCACTCTATCCATAAACTTTCAAAGTTATGATGGCAATTCAACAATTATCCCAACATGGCTTAAGTTTTTTACCTTAACTGACCTTTGACCTTGGCCTTGTGACCTGAAACTCACAGGGGATGTTCAGTGATACTTGATTACTCTAATATCTCAAGTTTTATGAACTAGATCCAAACACTTTCAGAGTTATGATAGTAATTCGGAAAAGCGGCGCCTATAGTCTATAGTGGCGCCTTATACATGTAGTCTCGCTCTGCTATGCAGGTGAGACAAAACTTGTTCTACCAAGAACTGACATAATTGGATTGACAACTTAAGGGCATTATTCATTTATTGCCGCTACTTATTTTATCATAAATGGAGACACATCACTTACACATTTATGAAAAACGAAAAATTTATGATTTCATGTAATAACATAAGAAAAAGGAGAGTGGGGTGTGACATCATCAGACCACCTAATGAATATTCATGACGATGTGCATATAACTGTAGATTCACAAAGTATTGATAAACTTTAAAATTCAATAACTTTGTTATTTTTATCCGATTTTGATGAAATTTTCAGCATTTTGCTCTGTGAATTTTACTCTATTCATTTGGATAGAAATATTTTCAGCCCTGACTATCCCTTAAATAACATTTTTCATAATGCTGGATAATCAGGTTATAGCTAATGTTGCTACTTTGAGTAAATAAAGGTTGATATTATTATTATTATTCATATTTTGTCTTTGATGCTTGATTAAATAACATCTGTGTGAGTGTCAAAGTACACCAATTTGTGTGATTTACCAGCTAGAGACAACCAATTGGACCATCAGTCCACATTCCTGCAGTACATTTGCATGATCAGAAAATTGCACATACAGGCACAAACAAAATAATGGTATATAATACTGCTACTTACTGCAAGTTTCATACTGGCAAAGGTCATAGCGACTGACACATTGTCCATTTTCACGTCGCACTTCGTAATTGTTACGACATTCTTAAAGAGAAATAAAACAATCATCAAGTCACTGCAAATTATCAAGTGCTGGTGAATATAAGTAAAACCACAGGGTAATTATACCAACCCCCATTTTTTGGATTGAATTATTTCGAAATTACACATCATGATGTATTCTAAAGATTTTCTTTTAAAGATAGTGGTTCAAAATGTTTCAAAGGAAAACTACAAATATTCATTAACACATCTTGTAATTGAGTATAAAAAATAAAGATAAATTGTAAATATACTTAGATATGAATAATCTAACAAGCACATAGGAGGAGGGGGCAAATACAAGAAGAAAATAGACGGAATCTTCAATGTGCATCGTAACAATACTAGCGCATCAATGATGTGGAGCTCATCCGGCAAATAGCAACAAAATTTATAATTTTAGCCCAGTTGACACTGTAGTGAATTATATTGGTGATATAATTTGAGGAAACACAATTGAAATTTATGAAGAAATGACAGAGAAGTAATTTTTTGTGATTTATGAATAAATTTCGTATAAATAAGCATAAATAATTTTGTCAAAATTTATAAATTCTGTGTAGAACCTGGGTAAACCTCATGCAGTAAGTAAATAAGAAGCATAATTTTTCTGTAATCATGAATAAATTTTGCATAAATTAGCATAAATAATTTTCTAGTCAAAATTTCAAAATTCTGTGTAGAGATTTGGTGAACCTCATGCAGCTCTACCAGATGGAATAAAAAAATCAAAATCTGTCCACAAATAAAGAAAAAGAAGCATTTCATGTGAATTATTTATTTAACATACGCATAAATTGATTTCACTTAAATTAGCATAAAAATTTATCTGGTCAAAATTCTGTGTAGAAATTTGGTGAACCTCATGAAGCTCTACCAGATGGAAGAAAAATAATCAAATAGGTCAACAAATAAAGAAGAAGCATTTTAAGTGCATTTTGAAAAAAAAAATAATTTCACATAAATTAGCATACAAAAATTTCTACTTAAAATGTCAAAATTCTGTGTAGAAGTTTGGTGAACCTCATGAAGCTCTACAAGATGGAACCAAAAAATTCAAAATTGGTCAACAAATAAAGGAAAAGCATTAAAATTTTGAAAAAAGTGCAAAAAATTAGCACATTCAATGAGTTTCAAATTCCGTGTAGATGTTTTGAATCCCCCACCTACTGTTATCATATAAAGCAAACAGTATTAAAATCGCACTTGAAATGACGAAGAAGCATTTTGAAATTATGGACGGACGACGGACAACGGATGCCATGCCGTGGCATAAGCTCATGTATACTTGTAATCTATTTCCAATATAAAGTTACATACATGTAGTGCTAGTAAGGCCATTCTTGTGACTGACCTTGGAAAAAAAATGCTGTCAGTTCATTTAAAATTGATAATGCATACATATTTCAGTTGTTCTTCTATCTTGTAGTTTTTAAAGACCCAGACCGGACAAAAGGAAGAATTGACAAGTGGAAAATCTATAAGCTACAAAGCACAACAACCAATGCAACTTTCATGCATATTAAGCACTTGCCCAATGCCAGCTGAGTATTTTGCTTAAGGAAAACCATAAATTTGCATGTTTTGAAAATAGGCTTGATTGTGCTTAATGGCCAGAATAATGTGACATCATAGTGCATCAGTAGGGCTGTGAATGTATAGGTATATATGTCAAAACATGATAATTTTCTTGATTTCCAGTTTATGAATGGAATGTTTTTTTTTTTAATCTGCAGGGGAAAATGACCCAGGCAATTATTCAGTGCTCAATTAGATGGAGACCTGAGGCTTTTGAGTAGGTTTTTGTGATTCCTTCATTTGGCTTTCTTTGGCCTAGATTAATATGTCAGGAAAAGCTGTTAAACATGAATCAGAATGGAGATACTGAGAAATGGAAAGCTGCACCAAATAAGAGGGAAACAAAACATGGCCATAAATAGCCCAAAGCTGTATGTTTTGTCAATCTAACCATGAAGGAAAAGCTATTTATGATTCTACATGTGACAGAAGTAAAGAAGTGTAGCAGTATGCTAACAGTGCATAAAACTGGCATAGCTGTGTTTCGTAGTTTATAAAATTTCAAATTGTTATGATAAAATGACTTGTCAATTTCACTTTTAGGTCTGGTCAGGGTCTCTAGTTACCTCAAAACAAACTAATTTATTTTACTCATTGTTTTCTGTGACCTTTGACTTTGTGGCAATAAAATATATACTCTAAGATGCCCAAAGTTCATTGACCCTAAATTACCTTTGACCTTGGTCATGTGTCCTGAAACCAAGGCAGGATACTCAGTAATACCTGATAACTCCTATGCCAAAGTTTCATGAACGATGTCCATATACTTTCTAAGTTATGATGTCATTTCAAAAATTTAACCTTAGGTTCCGTCATCGGGATAGCGGTGCCTACAGTCTTGCTCTGCCATGCAGGCAAGACAAAAAACGAAATCAATCCTACAAAATTTTATGTGAATAAAAGCTCATTGTTAAGCAGATATCATTACAAAAGTCTTTGTATGTGGTGTGAAAGGGGGGGGGGCACTATGGCACTCTATGAAGTTTTTTGCGAAAGGAAACAAGTTAAAGAGGTAAATATATCTTTAAATCAATCTTCCTAACTGAAGTCCATGTATTCTTCATGATTAACACTACTATTATTCATATAACTATTTCCAAGTTCTGTGCAAATCATTTCCATTAACTATTCAAAAGTAAGTGGTGCTCACTTAAGTAGAAAGATTTTTTTGACGGTTATATCATCATTTGCTTGAAGAGATCTGTACGAATGTGGAAAAAGCTTCAGGATATTACAAACATATAATTTTACAGGAATATTTATTAGTGTAAACTTTTTTTGATATGCACTTTATATCAATCCTTCATACAATTTCCCTGTAACATGTTTTCCATAAACTCTTGCCCACATATATGAGGGCCCCGAAGGGGGGGGGGGGACTTGCATTGAGGTGTGGATATTATGCGTGACCCCCAAAACATGTAAAAGGATGTCTATTTCAAGATTAGGCATGTTACATACGTAATGTAATAAGGATGTCAAAACACTTAAGTAATGAAAAAAGGGTATCTATTTCACTAGAAAAGCTACGTTTCGTGTCAAATTTGTGAGGATATAAAATAGACTAAAATGTTTTATAAAGGATGTACCTTTTGCCGCAACAGTTAACACTACGTGTCTAGATTCCGATTAGCGTGAGGTGTGGGAGGTGGGAGTCGGACTAGACCCTATGATGTAGGAAAAGGTAAAATGGACGACCCAAATCCGTGACATATTACAATTAAAATATCGCTGTATTTGTTTAGGGGTTCAATTAAGAGAAAACTTACCAAGGGTATCATTTTGTTTCCACTACCTGTTGAGGGTAGGGTTTCACACGCCAATACTTGTTAAGGGATGCATTTTCAGAATACGGAAAATACTTGTTTAGGGTGCTTTTCAAGACCCCATGGTCTTGTCATTGGAAGTGGCCCCCGGGTGAGGGCTCAGTCCCCAAAGGTTTAGGATAAGTGAAAATGTGCAGCAGGATAAAAGGAATGAAAGTGATGGTGATTAATGCTGATCAACTTATACATACCACAGACTTCATCAATCCCATCCAAGCAGTCAACAACTCCATCACAGATGTAATCAGAGTCAATACATTCAAAGAACAAGCCTCCACATTGTACTTCATCATCACCACATTCCACTTGAAAATATAAGCACAGAAACAAAAAGGAGTTAGAACTTCTTTAACGTACTTAAGCTCCATCATATATCAAACTTGGTTATCATTTAGTGGTTAAATCAAGGAAATCGAGAAAGGAAAATGAAATTACTAACACAAAACTATCATGCTTAATATCACAACAGGAAAATGTAAGTTTCTCGCACTACATTGAATAAGGAAGTTTGATCTACTACATAAGGTCAGAATTGATCTGGGGAGCGTTTCATGAAAGGACTTGTCGGACGTTTTATCCGACAAGTCCCATTTTATCCGACAGTTACCATAGGAACAGTGTCTCTCAGCCAATCAAATTCATGGAAAGATGTCAGATCTGACCACTTGACGGATGAAAATATTGATGAAACGCTCCCAAGAAGAACTTGAATTCATGACTAGTGTAAAATTACCACACTAGGAATCAATTCTCTAGTTCAGTTAATTCATATCCATTATATTTCAATAACTTCATAATCTTGGAAGTCATGTTCTGTCCAAATTCTACTTTCCATTTGAAACAATGAAGCAATGCAGACCTGTCCACTTATGGGAATGAAAAAGTGTAATTTGTGATAAAAAAGGTGTATTTTCCCCCAAAAAAGTGTATTTCATGATAATATGCGTGGTGCACTCACTCATCACGGTGCTCAAGCTGCATGCAGGCTAAAATGAGCACTGCTCTTGCAGATGAACAAAAAAACATGTAAACACGTGTATATCTCACCCTGGTTTTAACAAAATGATTGAAAAAAAACAAGTTACCTGAAATTACATTGATCTACATGTAATAACCATATTCATGTAAGTTTTATGAAATAGAGACACGTAGAGATGATTCTCCCCCAAAATTACGATTTTGTAAAAATTTTTTTTTACAAATACATATTTTTTAAAGAAAGAACGTACTGTTGTATTTTGGTTGCAAAAACGTATTTAATTCGCCAAAAGTGAACTGGTTGGCAGGTCTGCAAATGGAATAGCATCTCATTTGATAAAGGCAGCTAAATTTATGCTCCTGAACCTTGATTGGTTGGTTTATCCCAGAAGTGATATGCATTTGTTGATATACACAATACAAACACAATGCAAATTCAACATCTCCATATTTCATGACATGAAATCTATTACTTTAGGAAATAATTACATATTCCATAATCCTAATAAAACCTAAATGAGTAAGAAGTGAAAATGATTTTTTTTTATCTCATAGCCTTTGTAATCAGGTAACATTTAATTGAAAAGGTAATGTCAGAGCGCCTACATGTAAGCTAATACAACAAAATAATTTAAGATGCATATGGAAATTTATGGGTATTATATGTTACATAAGACAGTCATGTGGATTCCTGCTATTTGTTGACTCATCATCTCAAAACTATGACATGTCAGTTAACAGAACAAGTCATTGGTACTAGCCATTAGCGTTCTTTTCTGTTAGCTAAAATAAATGACTGATCATATGACAGATTCCATCCAATCATTTGATTAGGATCCATACGACCATTTTTTGTGCTTACAATCTGTTTCATCAACAGCCGTCACGGCGAATAGAAAAGAAGATGGCTGATCATGTCTTCCTGTACTTCTGACGTACGTGATCCACAGTGAAGATCCTGGAGGCGTGATCGGTGGCAGGCTGCTTATGTCGATTTCCTGGAATTCATCGAAGGTTAACTAAAAACAAAGTGAAAATAAGTATTATGCAATTAAAACATTGATGAGAGCATAAGAAAGATCATAGATGCACGATAGATGTTTTTATTTATTCTAATACCCAAGCAAAATGACATACATTATATGTTATGTAAGATTGTAATGTGGGTGCTTGTTTATTTGTGAAGCCATTATCATCTCAAAACCACTGGTGATGCATTACCATACACCCAGTCATTGGCATAGTTTCATGCTAGCTCAAATAAATGTCAGATCACATGATAGAATACAGCCGATCATTTGATTACGATACATAATACTATTTCAAATTTACTCATATCATTTTTGCAGACTGCATTTCAAACAAAAGGTAGAGATGAACAATAATGAAAAGTGAAATAAATAATTGAATATATCGTCGGCCTTATGCCAAAAGGGCCTTAACTGCTTTTGGCCATTCCGAGATAATGGCGTTTAAAGGTTTTGGCCTCTCTAATAATCAAAAGTTTGTGGTCGTTTTTTTTGCTTTTGAAGCCAATTTCGATAAACGTGTTAAGTTATTAAGTTTTACATGAAATGTGTTAAATTTATTATAAAATATTCAGAACCCCTAAAATCGGGTTAAGGCCCTTTTGGCATAAGGCCGACGATATATTCTAATAGATTACTATTTTGCCTTTAATACACTTAAAAGGAGTGTTAGTGTGATGATCTCTAGCAGAGACAGACTTTGAGCTGTTTTAAGCAACAAAAACTTCCAAGATGCCCCAAGTGGCCATAAACTTGTTCCTCATCTCCTTCCTAGACAATCTCAACTGTATGTCTATATAAAGTGGGACTGCACCAACATCATTCCGGTACAGTATGACAAAATGCTACATTGCATCTAAACAGTATCATTTAAAAAACCGAATCCCTTGATACAGTACCTCGTAGTGTATGTCTTGGCCAGATCCTAGTGTGAATCTATCAAAACTCGACATCTCTAGATGGATGATTTGCAGCTGCAGCCGCTCATCGTTGACTGCTCTGAACAACCACGTCTTAAACACTGGTCTGTTTTGGGGTATGGAGGGTGGATATTCGTCCGAATAGATAGTAGCATTTCCACCAAGATTTATATCAAAGACACGAGTGGGTTCTGTGATAAGAGAATTAATGCATAAATGCCAAATCACACATGGTTCTACTGGCTTTTACTATTTGTTTGCATTTTCCACAGTATCATGTTCAAATGTATACAGAGGAGTTTTTTTTTCATTAAAAATATTACTCCTATTATACAAACGCTTCTTCTACTACTACATTTACTGTAAACTTTCTACTACTTTTTACTTTAGAATACATCAGAACAAAATTTTTTTACTTTACAAGATGTACGCTTTCTCTGCTTCCTGGGTAACATTCCAGCAAAAGTTTCCTAACCCAACTGCTAAGCATTCTATAGTGGATTTGCATTCTATCTGGTACCCATCTATAACATTGTTGGAGAGTGGCAAGTTGAGTTGAAAATTGTGGATTCCCAACTTGCCAGAAGATGAAAGACAACAGTGTGATAAAAGCAGGAACCTTTCATTACAAAGCAAGATTTAAAACCACTACAACACAATACTTCTATGATGTCTTCAATTTACACTTTAATAGCTTTGTATTAGCAATGGATTCATTCCAAAAGATCAATGACAAATTTATACTATATATTAAAACTAGCAAATCAATGATGTGGAGCTCATCTGGTATCTCGCAACAAAATTTAACACAATCTTAATTTCAGCCCAGTTCACACTGTAGTGAATTATACTGGTGACATAAATTGAAAATATACAATTGAAATTGATGAAGAAATGACATGAAGCACTTTTTGTGATCTATGAATAAATTTCATGTAAATTAAGCATAACAAGTCAAATTTTCTAAAATCTGTGTAGAATCTTGGTAAACCTCGTGTAGCTCTCAGATGGAACAAAAATAATCAAAATCAAGAAATGAGTAAGTATTTTTTGTGAGTTTTGGAAATACATGAAATAAATTAGCATATTTAATGAGTTTCAAAATTCTGAGTTGAAATTTTGCATCACCACTTGAAATTTTGCATCACCACCTCGAGCTTTCATATAAAGCAAACAAAATTGAAATTGATGAACAAATGAAGAAAATCTATAGAAAATCTTACCACAATCATCTCGTTCATCACTTAAGTCAGGGCAGTCCACAATCCCATTACAGTTGTTTTCAGGAAGCAGGATCTTATCACCAGCTGCACATAAGCTGATATCTAAAATGATAAAGCATTTTAACCAGTTGAGTCCTAAATTCTGTAATTCAGATTTGCTAACATTTGAAATGCAGAAAACGAACCCATTATTGCGAGGGAGTTGAGCAACTGGGGGGGGTATAGGAGGGGGTGTCCCCCCCTCAAACGGGAGGGAGCTTTTGCATTTTTGGACTGACAATTGTGCAATTTGATGCATACCTTGAGAGAAAATTCAGCCGCAAGAATTACTGTACCTGGATGTGTTATGATTTGCTTAACCAGAATACAAAAATGGATAATGGTATATATTAGAAAAAACAATAACATCATCAATAATTCACAAAATACATCCAAATCCATACTCACAAAATTCTCAAATCTGAATATTCACATGACGAAAATCTTAGGTTTAAAGGATACACACAAAGAAAATTCACGAAAGTGATGATTATAGACAAATTATATATGAATGGAAAGGTCTTGTCTTTTTATACACAAATATGTCACTAAAAAGTCTTACAAATGTTGTGGAAATGCAAGAAATGAAATTAATAGAGACCCTTCTCAGCCCCCCAGCCGCCCCCAGGCAGACATTCACGCGATCGAAAACAGTCGAGAATAATGATGTCACATGATCGACTACACACTATCTCTCTGTGCATAATACACTGATACACCTTCCTGGTCTCTATTTTTCTTCGAATTTACCGTTTTCTTCATGTGTTGTGATATCCGATTTCGACATCTTCAGACTATAAGAGAACCAGAACTGTGTTACTTTGTCCATTTTTATTGAATTATGAACTGGAAAGACCGATTTTGTCCACTCGACAGTCTTCGTTGTGTTGCTCTAATTCCAAGCTGTACGGTCCCATTCACTTGCTGCCGATGCAGGTTACGCTGTTTGATCCAGTCAAAAGTCAAGGTAAACATGTTTGGAAACTGTAGTCTGTACTTGTTCTGACGATGCATTCAGGTCACATGACAGATACAGATCTGATATAATTTTAGAATCATGCATTTTGGCATGACTACTATTAAAATTAAAAAGTCTTTATTTTAGAAATAATGTTTTTGCACAATTCCAGCAGATTTTTCTTCACAAAGACTTCAGTCAGATTTCTAAATAAACTGGTCAGGACTCAGGCGATTAAATTATTTAGGAGCACTGGCATGGACCATGGCTGAAAATATGCTGTTTCAGAGGAATGTTTGGCATTATCGTAGTTTTTGTCACCAGTCCATTCACTGCCGTTTATTTCGTCAACGGCGGTGATCCACTCCCATTGACTTTGTACACAACGAGCGCACAAACACCAAATTTCACGATAAGGCCGAATGTTTTCACGATAAGGCCAAATGTTTAAGTTTTTATTATACACAGGTCTAGTACCCAATGCGTTTATGCTCAGGAGGGCCCTGTATCGTATACATCCAGATACACAGAATTATATCACCATAATGCCGATGTCATGATCGAAGCAAGACAAATTTTCAGCAGTGGTTACCCTGATCATGCTGATTCCTGGCCAAAACTAGAGTCTGGTGTTTCTTTCTGATTAGAGTGCTTCTACATATGAATGCGTAGTGCCTTCAACATAAAACAATGAAGATAAATGCACTCTTTGTAATGACACAGAGTACCGTACCTCAAGTGATTCACTACCGCTAAGCGGTAAGTAGAGTGGGGCCTACACAAACATCACTTGAGCGTTGAGGTAGAGCACCAGTGTTCTGAGTGGAATTTTTCAGGTGTCTAAACCTACTATTATTTGTTGTTGACCGGGAATTACATGCCACCGCACGTCGTCAATCATCAAGATAATGAAATTCATACTTTGATTTGATTATTTAAATTATTTCTTTATTTTTTTCTCTCTTCTACACACAGATCTGCACACTTGCTGACTCTGGTGACTTCTGGTCTCTGCTCGCTACTTCAATCTGGGAGATTCCATCATGTCCTCTTACTGATTTGGATATAGCCATTTTTTTCTTCACTCTTTCCAGGAGCTACGATGCAAGTTTTGGACTGATAATGATGCAACAGAAAATTTATCTTTATCTATCTTGGAAACGATTTTGAGCACAGTTTTGGAGAGAACTAAAAAAATTGACTTGGACAGGAATACAGCTTGTCGAAAATAAGAACACACAACTTAAAACGAAAAAAACAATTTTAATGTTATTAGGGCATTTTGCAAGAAATTTTCTAATCAATCACACGTCCCAAATCAAGGGTAAGTCCTTTGATTAAAGACAAACATGTACATGTAGTTGAACTGCTATTGCAACTCGACCTTATTACGCTTGAATTTGAATTTAAGACTTACGCTTGATTTGCAATGGAACATAAGTTTCTTGCAGTGCCCCATATTTGTGTTTTGTTATCAGATATCTAACGTGCTGATTTTTCTCGAAAGGTATAATATATTTGTCCTTTTAAACGGTATTTGAATATGGGTACGCCTTTTATTTGTTTTCCACAATATTTATTGCATGTACATGTATGAACAGAAGTGAAATATTTATTGTGAAGCACTGAATGTTGTGTGCTGTTGTGTGATGGTTCATCATTTTTTTTTGTTCTAAGACTGTAAGCCTGGTGGGTGTGAGGAAGTGGCCTGGATGAAAGAAAAGTGAACATGTGCCCAATTACAGATTTGCATATTTTAAGACAATTTTGTTTCTGGATAAATATTGCTATGCATTCCCTACATTAAGAGTAAAGGAGAAGTCCACACAATCAAAAATTCATTTGAATTTAAAGAAAAATAAGATATTGCAGGAAATTTCATAAAAACTTTGATTCAAATTTATATAATTACTACTCTAACATTGAGAAATTTTGCCTAATTTATAAAACGATGATATGCTCATCTGTGTCGATGTGCAAATTACACTAACCATTATGTCACACGCACTAAGTTCTTTTGTATTTTGTTGTTTGATATATTTACATGACATGTAGATTTGATATCTAATTTTCTATTTATTTTCTGAAAAATTTTCAGAGGGATTTTAATTCCTCCAAATAACATTTAGAGTTACAGTTCCGTAAATGTAACCTATTGTGTTCGGATGAAGAAATTCCTATACTCAAATCTGCAAAGAATTAAAAAACAAAATGCCACAAAAAAATTAGAAACGAATGTGATGTGAGTGACAACACTAATTTGCATATCATTGTTTTGTGACTGTTTTGAGTAAAAACAGCAAGGGAAATTACTCTATTCAAATAATTTTTAGTTGATGTGGACTTGACTTTTAACTCATCCTGTACCCCTCCCATCCCAAATAAGAGTAGAATCTAATCAAGAACTTGAAAATCAAAAGCAGCAATTAAATAAGATTTGATAAATACAGGTCTGAATGGGATTTCACAAGAAAAAAAAGCTGGGTAGGGACGAGAAGGAATAAAAAAAAATAACCAAGTCAATTCGAGTTTTGAACCAGGGTCCTCGCACACGACAAAACGATGGCCAACACGTTTGGCCACAGGTCATTCCCTACATTATGGTGTGCTTTTAAGATATATGAAACAAAGTCTGCTCGCCGCTGTGGGCTAATCATGTTTCGGCAATTCAACTGCAATTTCAATCATTTCGCGATGGATATTGCCATGTTATTTTGTGGTTCCTGACTTTGTTTAATACGTAATGAAATTTCATAATTTTTTTTCAGTCGTGACGAAGAATTTCTATGCTTTATATTGATTATAATATCAATTTGTCGCAAGTGTGATTTCTAAGTGAAAATATGCTTTGTTTATTCAAATATATTTCTTGAAAAAAAAAATCATTTTTTCTAAGCTAAATATCGGTTACCAAAATTCGTTAAATGTGCACTTTATTTCACTGTTCAGTAAATTCAAACTTTTATCTATATAACAAGACCAATCTTGTGAGGAATAAACAATTCTAAGAGCAAAAAACGCTGATTGGAAAGATCGTCTTCAATGGGCTGCTGTCAGCTCAGGCCTCAGCTGCTCACGCTCATTGTGTGACGTCACTCAGCTGGAGCTCGCAAGAGGACCGATGGAAGGCAGAAATATGGCATGAAAATAAATCATTTTTGAGAGCTGATTTCTGCAAACTCTAATGACTATTTTGAAAAGTGAAGTTATATATCTGATTAGTAATACTTCCCCTTTACAATGATGACCACAAAAAGGCATTATAAAATACTTTGGATTCTTCGGGTGTCTCCTTTAAGAGCAGTATACCCCAAGTTTCCCTTATCATCAAATCTCTTCTCAAAACCCTATTGCCCTCAAGCATGAAATTTAAGTATAGAAACATCTGTTTCTTGACCTCGGTCCGAAGATAATACACCCCAGCATCAATGGTCACAGCAGGGGGCCACACACGATGGATTGCAATTGAGACCTTTCGTTTTCTGTGACGTGCCATGTGGACGTACGAGATTAAGGAATTTTGGGAGCACTGCGCATGCGCGAAGTAATCTGTGACGAGCCTTTTCGTCCACTGACCAAATCTGTGACTCGTATTTAAGGGTTTTGACGTTCGGTGTCATAGTGCTCGAACGAGCGCTAGTTCGAACATGATGACGTCATCCCAGCTTGGCAAAAATGAATGAAGCCGCATCAACACTCGAGTTTCGTTGATTGAGCAGGGCTGGTAAACTGCAAATTACTGCTTGTTACCAGCTTTTCCATTACATTTAGTGTGTCCTGTTTTTAGACACTACATATCCGATAGGTAATTGATGTTTTATTTCCAAACAACCGTGTGTTTTCGGCTTTTTGCGCAAGAGTGCAAATGTTGCACCCACAGTCGCCCCACTGGTTCGTAGCGTGATGCTACGCCTGATTCTCCGGCCAAGCATCGGCCCACGGCCCGCTCGCTATCACGCTGGTATATGCTGTGGCGTGGTACGGGTACGTCGACTTAAATCGAAATTGTTTTCATCAATGTACGAACGTGATACTGAACGAGCGGTGTCACCACTTCCGGTGAACTAGGAATACGTTGCAGTCGCAGACAATCGAAATCTCTCTAATGTATGTTCTGGTGAGAGCATGGAGTTCCATGTATACATGCGTTGATAGAAACTTTTTTCTTCCTTTCTTTTTCTTTCTTTCTTTCTATCTTTCTTCCTTTCTCTCTCTCTTCCTTCCTTAATTCCTTCCTTTCGTTAAGACTGTATCGTTGCGCGAGTGAGCGGCATGCATCCCATATTTTCTTACTGTACGGACAGAAACTAGATGGGATCTGCATCGCGGTCCTTGCATGCTAAACATACCATAATTTTTATTCCGCATACTTTCCTTATTTCGAGGTCGATTTTCTTCGTTCGAAATTGAAAATGGACTAGTATTGGATGTCTGAATGTAATATGCCTTTGAAAACGTGATTAATATCGAATACAATAATTTCTTTCTGAAGATCCTTCTACAGGCAGACAAGTCTTATGTAATAGCACAGCTGTTGTTTATCATTTTGTCCTTGGCTCAACGCTCGTTTAGCTGGCCTGTGGTGGTGAAATTGAGACAAGGGGATTACCTGGCCAAGATGGGTTTATCGGGGTTGGAAAAGTTGTTTGAGATTTGCAAACGCAAAACGGGGTATGCGACCGCAGTTTGCAGTCCGAAGTGAGGTCGAGAATCAAACGGGAAATTTTCGTAATGAGATTTTAGGGATATGAAATCTCCAAAAACAGGACAATTCAGTTAAAAGCTAAACCATTGGCAACACTGGTTATTCACCTGTACTGACCGCACAGAAATGTTCTTAGCACTAACAATGTGCTAGCAGAGACTCTGTTACAGCCAGCGGCAGCGATGCCTTATCTTTGAACAATGCATTACTTGCACATTGAAATAAATGTTTTGACTTCTGAATCGAAAAGATGTGACCGGTCTTACTGTAAGCGCTCTGGTAGGCTTACAACATTTCTGTGAGGCTGGCACTGGGCATTTCACACGATGCCCCTTGACATCTGGGACTCCTATTGATCCAATACAAAGGACTCTGGTGGAGACTTTGGTATGAACGTATATACAGGTTTATTATACAGGCCAGCTAGGCAGGTCAATCAACAGGCATGGTATCCATGTTGCGGGAGGTGTATGGAGTGCTTAGATATCCATACTGATATCGTAACATCCCCCTTCTTCTGATAAGATTGAGAATTTCAATATTTCAAAGATATTGTTTTCAAACAATACTTTTGGTAGTCTGCAAATTTTGGTAATTTGGCTTAGTTATGATTTATCAGATAATAATATAGAAATTGTTTGGTTTGTGAGAATAATACCAATTTGTGATAAACTGTATGCATCTTCAATTTTACATAACTTCAATCTTGTGCAAAACTGAAAATAATTTGGATAACCGGATTGATCCTGAAATCAATATTTCCAAACAATAATTTTTGGTTATAGTGTCTTTTGATAATTTCGTAAACACTATCTTGACATACCAAAAATAATGTACAATGTTTATACATGTATATAATAAACTTAAAACTACACTAATGTCTTCAGTGTTGTCTTCTTTCTTCTCTTTCTCTTCTTTGTTTGAGAGTTTAGAGTGTTCATAATGTTCAATCTTCAAACATGAATCTCTCTGGTTTGCGAATAGTGCGTCCAGACCTCGTGGTTTGTGAGTGTGTCTGTTGAGATTGATTAGAGTTGGACATTGGTGCTCGTTGGACGTTGTCTTCCTCTGGTTGAGTTTCTGTGGAATGGTCTTCTTCGAACCTCACACGCTTTGGAGTTGGGTTGGTGGATGGAACTTCCCTCAAGTGAGATCTATTTCTCCTCAAGATTCCTCCATTCGGCGTTGAAACTTCATAGGACCGAGGTTTTTCACAGACTTTGGATACTTTGGCTGATATCCAAGTGTTGTCTCTTGGATGCAGAACTCTCACTGGCTGTCCTACATGCAGTGGTGGCAGATCAGAACTTGCATGTCGATCATGCACTTCCTTCATTTTGTCTTGCCTATTCAAGAGAAACTCGGTAGTAGCAGAATCTCTCGAAAGATAGTGACTTGGCAATGTGGTTCGGATGGGTCTTCCAAACAACATCTCTGCTGGTGATCTCAAGTTATTGTCAACTGGTGTTGCTCTCAGGTGCATCATGGCTAGTTGACTGTCTTGGCTAGTTTGAGAACACTTCGTCAACAGATTCTTGATTGTACGAACCATTCTCTCAGCTAATCCGTTGGATCTTGGATAGTGCGGTGAAGAAGTGATGTGCTTGATATTCCACTTCTTGCACATGTCTTGGAATGGTTTCCCGACAAATTGTGGACCGTTGTCGGACACAATCTCTTCTGGTGGACCAAACAGACTGAAGATTCCCGTCATCTGTCTTGCTATAGCTGCACTGGATGTATCGGTTAGCTTAGCAATGATCGGATACTTGGAATAGTAATCAGTAACGAGTAGATACTCTTGTCTATTGAGCATGAACAAGTCGGTTCCCAGTCTGGTCCATGGTGCTGGTGGTACATCATGGGGATGCAGTGGCTCTTTCTGCTGTCTTGCTTGGTGTTTCTGGCATGTTTCACACTGCTCTATCAACTGATCAATGTCCTTGTTGATGTTTGGCCAGAACACTGTCTCACGAGCAAGTCGCCTCGTGCTTTCAATTCCCATGTGTCCTAGATGAAGCTGTCTAAGGATGTCATTCCTTAGTGTCTTCGGTATGATGACTTGACTTCCCTTGAAGAGTACTCCGTGTGATACTCCGATTTCATCTCTGTAAGACCAAAATTGACGAAGGGATGTCGGCAATTCTTGGATGGTCTCAGGCCATCCCTGAGTGACTATTTGCCATAGTGATCTGAGAACAGGATCATTAGCCGTTTCTCTCTGAAGCTCTGTTCTCTTGTGTTGTCCGAAGTATATCAAGTCAA
This sequence comes from Lytechinus variegatus, assembly GCF_018143015.1. Lineage (NCBI taxonomy): Eukaryota > Metazoa > Echinodermata > Echinoidea > Temnopleuroida > Toxopneustidae > Lytechinus > Lytechinus variegatus. The sequence goes on from NC_054749.1 coordinate 16,040,376, forward strand.
TCTGGTGCGAATCTTCGGCTTCAGAGCAGATGGATTCCACTCTGACATCTAGTGGAACATCGCGTGCTTCCTTGGGATTAGGAAGTCGGCTCAAGGTATCGGAAAGAATCATGTCTTTTCCTGGTCGATACTTGACTTGAAATCGGTATCCTTGGACTTTGATAAGCAATCTCTGTAGACGTGGTGGTGCACTTCTAAGAGGTTTCTTCCATATCATCTCCAATGGTCTGTGATCTGTTATGACGGTGAATTCCTTCCCGAACAGATATGTATGGAAGCGGTTGATACCAAACACTAGGGCTAAGGTTTCCCTCTCTATGTTGGAATAGTTGGACTGTGCAGTGGAAAGACTTTTGGATGCAAATGCAACTGGTTTGCCTTGCTGGAGCAGGCATGCTCCTAGCCCTTTCATCGATGCATCTACCTCAAGAGTTGTCTCCTTCTTTGGGTCATAGAATTGTAGACATGCACCTGATGATACTGCACTTTTCAGGCTGTTCAAGGAATGTTCATGATCATCGTCCCAGATGAATGGTACTTCCTTGTCTAGAAGTTCTCGAAGTGGTGCTGACTTCTCTGAGAAGTTAGGAATGTATGCTGCTAGGTATGTGAATAATCCTAGGCATCTCTGAACATCTTCTTTGTCCTTGGGTGATGGCATTGAGGTGATAGCTTCTACCTTGCTCGGATCTGGGTAGATACCTGATCTAGTGTACTTGGAACCGAAGAAGTTGATGGCTTCCTTCTTGATAGTACATTTGGAGCTGTTGAACACTAAGCCTTCTTGCTTTGCTGTCTCCATGAGTAAGTATAGATTCCTATCGTGTTCCTTCTCCGTTCTTCCTATGATCGCTATGTCATCTGCGATGCATTTGCAGCCTGGCACATTTTGGACAATCCTATCCATATGCTGCTGGAAGATATCCTGACTAGTACACAACCCAAATGGTAGCCTTTGGAAGCGGTACCTTCCAAATGGTGTACGAAATGTGGTGAGATCCTGGCACTCCTCTGATAGGTGAACCGACCAGTAACCAGCCTTCGCGTCTAACTTAGAGAAGTACTGAGCTCCTGCGAAGACAGGTTGGACCTCTTCCAAGGTTGGTACCTTGTGCGGGCATCTCTTCAAGGCATCATTTAACCTCCTGGGGTCAAGACAAATCCTGATGGATCCATCTTTCTTCACAACAGTGGTCATGGAGCTGCACCAATCGGTGTGGTACTCAATTTTTCTGATGACTCCTTGCTGCTCCATATTGTCCAGTTCCGCCTTGATTTTGTCTTTCAAGTGTACGCTACACTTGCGGGGATCGTCTATGTTAGGTTTAGCATCATCCTTGACATGAAGCATTGCCTTTCCCCGGAAACTACCAATAGCGTCAAACTGATTCGGATATGCTTGTTTGAGATCCCTTACACTTGTGATAGGTGTTTGTTTAGGTTTAGGATTGGTTGTAGGTGTTTTGTTGTCCATTGAGTGAATTGTGATAATTCCAAGGTCAGTGCAACCTAACAACCCTAGGATCGCTGGACCCTTGACATCTGCTACATAGAAGGTATGTGTTGACCATTTTGTACTCTTGTATCTACACTTTATGTCTAGTGTACCCTTACATGGAATTTGTGTCTCTCCGTAAGCTATAAGTTTTATTGTTGTTTGTTTCACTACCGATTCCCACTTTGGACCGTAAATTGCCTTGGCGGTACGTACTGTGATAGTGTTAGCACTTGCCCCCGAGTCCACTTTTAGGTAAAGCTTATGTTGACCTTCTCTCTGTGGGCATATTATATCAATGTTAGCAAATGCTACAGTACCTTCTGGATTTACAACTGTGTGTGGTCCATTAGTGTGTATGGTGTCGAATTGTGCTACGTTGAATGGACTATCTGTAGATTGATAATGATCATGATCTGTGGTAGTATCATGTGTTATGTCCATTTCGCTTATTGGTTTACTCTTTCGACTTTTCGATTTTGATCGTGATTTGTTTTGTTTTGGTTTCCGGTCATCAGATACCGTGTCTGATCTTTGGTCATCTGATCTACGATTCTGTTTACGACTACGATCATTTTTCGATTTACGACAGAATTTGGCCCAATGGCCCTTGGTGCCACAGGCACGGCACTCATCGTCATACGCAGGGCACTGACGAGGTTTGTGGAAACGTCCGCAGTTACCACATGCTTTTCGTCCCTGGTTACGCTTGAACGAATCGATATTCTGTTTAGGGTCTAGTGTCTCGAGACATTGTCGGCTCGCAGCAACTGCCTCGTATTTACGACCTTCTACCAAAATTTGTTCGACCTTGTAACCTTTCGGTTGATCTAGCAATGACCTTTGGAATTCGAGACTTGGAGTTGACGCAATCACTAGCTCCATGATTCGCTCATTTAACTCAGCTTCCTCGAAATCGCAATTTTTGGCTTTGTCCCTACACCTGGTTACGAATTCATCGATCGTTTCATCTGGTTTCTGCCTGTACCGCATTAGCTCTAAGCGGTGTATGCGAAAATTGATATTGACCTTTAACTGTGCCTCTAATAGTCTCCATAGCTCTTGCGGTTTTTCTTTATCGGTCTCTGATAGCCCTGATGCATTGATTCGACGCAAGCCTTCATTGCCTATCGCAATCTTGATTTTTATAGCTACTTTTCTCTGATCAGTTATGTCTTGGTCTGCTAGAATCAGCTCCATTCTTTGTCTGAAAAGCTGGAACTCTTCTGGTAGGTCTGTTGCCTCCCAGTTCATTTCTGGATATTTTCCACTACTCATTGTGTATGTTCGCTGTACGTATTTAGGTATTTAAATGAATGAGTGTAGATATTAATGTCTGATTATATCCACGTGTGAACGCTCCTTACAGTCACAGGTCGACTGGTGATGATACCTGTATCGCACTCACTGCCCTGTGTGAATGTCATTAGGTGTTTCATGCAGTGAAAATGTTGGTCACTCCCACTCACTTCTCACACTCCAGATTTACATTTAATATTAGGAAAATATTAATTCATTGTTCACACTCCAGTCCAGAAAATTAAGTAATTTAGGTTTTATCAACTTTTAGTGTATGTTGATCTTATGATGCAGACCTCTGTGCCAGTGATTGAACACAGTTATAACTTATTCAGGCTATATTTGATTGTTTACATTTACCGTTAGCATCTCGCTCTTTCTCACAACACGGTTTGATTTGCTGTGACAGTGCATTGGGTATGCACAGTACGGTACAGTAGCGATGCGATAGCCGGGGCGAGCGGGCACCCGTTGGGTTAGTAAGTAGGTTATGAAGCATGCGAATTTCGGTAAAAAGACATGCAGTTTACTTCCCAACAATACAGTATAATAATAATAATAATAGCCAATTTTTATGAAGCGCTTTTCCCAGAATGGCCCAAAGCGCGTTACAGCATATTATTACCCCGGTCATTGGATTCATTTCAATCCCGCACGAAAAGTGCACAATTTCCACTCCCTGGGGAGCATTCCTTGCATTTATCGCAGCCTCATTATGGCGCTGGCAAAATCAAACATACAATATCTTTCGCATCCTACCGGGTACCCATTTAGCACCTGGGTCGAGAGTGGCAAAGTGTGGATTAACGCCTTGCCAAAGGACGCTAGACCGCGGTGGGATTCGAACACACGACCCTCTGTTTACAAGGCGAGAGTCAGAACCACTACACCACGGCTCTTCCAGTATCTGGTTACTTGATCCTTGTCATTTCAAAGTCGATCACTGGTTTCAGCTGCCACCATGATCCAATACAAAGGACTCTGGTGGAGACTTTGGTATGAACGTATATACAGGTTTATTATACAGGCCAGCTAGGCAGGTCAATCAACAGGCATGGTATCCATGTTGCGGGAGGTGTATGGAGTGCTTAGATATCCATACTGATATCGTAACACCTATAGGTGCATGTTGCACAGGGATTAAATGGTTTAGATAGGCAATGGGTTTAACAGCTAAGTAGCAATTTCTCTGAATCCTAAAGGCTACAGGGACAACTTATTTTCAGGAGGCTGTGGGTATATATGTTCTAAATTCTGAAGATTTTGTACAGGGATTACCCCCTTTCTAGTAGGCAGCAGATAACAAAACCAGAGATTAACAAAATCAGTGAGGTCAAATAAGGAAATATAGGTTTTCTTTTTTCCAAATCAGTTGTCATGGAGAGGGGAAAATCAGAAATGCTTGTTATGGATAATTTTTCATGATAGAAAAAAAATCATGTTTCTCAATAAAGTGACACTAGGAGGAAACAGTGAATCAACAATGCTTCTATTTAAAAAAAAATGTTGAAATGAAACTTAAGAATTGTCTCTAAACAGTTTTCCTAAATACGCTACCATAAGAGTTCATTCTGACGACGATGACAGCCATAGTTTGCATTGTGTTCTTTTGTTTTATAGGAGATGCACAAATACATAAAGAAATACCTTCCAGTGGGAGTGCTAGTATTCCGAGAACAAACGATCCTCCATGTTGGCCATGGAACTCTATGACTAGATCTCCCTCTGGGAAGACCTTGTCTCCAACTTCACTCCAAGCGAGGTCTTCATATTCTGGCAACATCCATTCAATCCCTTCTTGTCCACTTGAAGTTTCAATGACGTTCCGTATGACGAGTGAGTCCCCTTTCAATTGGACGAATTCGATCAGGACTATGAGAGCATCTGCACCATCTTGCGATGAAACATGCCAGCTTGAACGGGTGTATTCATATCCAGCATAGTAATATGGAGGATAACTGTATGGCTCAAAGACAACCTTTTCCCCTGTTGCCACAGTAACAGCTGATGGAAAGAAGACAGAAATTGAAAATAAGAAATATATAACATAATTGTAATAAAAATAATGGGTCGCATTCTGATAACCAGGATTTATTTAAACCTGGGTTAACTTTTAACATTTTTATGGAGTGCCAGTTGTCAACTTATTCATCAATTAATGTTTTTATCATTATGCTGCAAAAAGGTGTAAAAAAATCATTGAGTCATGAAATGGAAAGAATAGGAAAACAAAAAATACTTTGAATTTCATTAAATTGATTGAAACATTATAATTACCACAATATGGAGGAAATATTTTAAAGCCCAGCTCTCCATACAATTGGGGTTTAAAATTCTAGTTTAGACTAGGGTTAAACCTAGGTTTGATAATCAGCATACCACCCATTATCTATTAACCTACAGGAGAGTGGCTGATTGTGCTACAACTACTCATTTGAACTCTAGATCCCAGCCTGCCTGCAAAGGGCTAATATAATGATGGATATCGCAATAAACAAATGACTGCGAAGACTTTTGGACATAAATGCAACAAAATAACAAACAGTACATGGGCATAGGCTCAAGCTACAGCTGATTAATAAAATAGAAGATATCAGTCTCATCAAATGATTTCAAAGGCTCGTATACTGGCTCACTTAGAAGAGCATCCATCTCACTACCAGGTTTAGTGTCCAAACCCAGGCCAAGTCAGACTAAAAGACGATTGAAGATGGGAGTTGCTGCTACCCTGTTTGGCATTCAACAATTTAGGGAATAGAGCAACGCCAATCTGTTGCTGCTTAGTGGCCTGCGATCAATTAGGCAAAATGTATTTTCTGTCTATTTCTGATCTCTATTCTGAACAATAAAACATGGATTATTTCTATTATTAAAATTCTTAACAAAAAAGTAAAACTCGATTTGTGTGTTCTCCCCAGGTTAATACATGGACAGACATCACACTCAACAAATGATGTCAATGGTTTTTACACTAAAGGCAACAATCAAATTAACACAAAGCCATATCTAATAATAAGATCTTTAACAGTGCATGGCTGTAGTGGGGGAAGAAAGGAGAAAATCCAAAATGTGTTACATCATCTTATCCTCACAACTGAAAGCAGATGCAAGTAGTTTCTCCATCCACAAAATTCAGATGCTATGTGTCTTTTCACTGTCGCTTTCCAGCATTCCCCATTATATTGTCCATGATAAAATGTGAGCATTGGTACAGAAAAGCCACTTGCGGAATTCCTGCAGGAAGAAGCAGCGCTGGCTTTAAAGAAGGTCCCTTTGTAAGGAAAGGACCAAAGACCCTGTTAAGTGAGATACCTACAGCAGTTCGTTTCATCAGAACCGTCTCTGCAGTCAACCTTGTGATTACATACATCCTCTGGGCTGATGATATCCACACTACTCCCAGAACTGCAATCATATCGCCCTAGGATGCAAAGAATAGAAATAAAAAAGAAAGTGATATCCATGGCAAAGATCAAGCAAACCATTACTTCCAAGTCGATCTTGACAAAGCAAAACCAAGTAAAGATTGTTTTAAAAATATCCAGCATCCTATTGTTAAACTATGGCCATGGAGTCCTTTCATTTGGTTGGCATTTGAGCTCTGTTCACAATTATACATAGTGCATGCTAAGGAGTTCAATATACCATAATATGAGTATCCATAGAATTCAAATTTCCTGTGTGCATTTATATTTCAACTAGGCTGAGTTGAAATATAAAAAAACAAGAAAAATTATAAATTCATGTATACGAATGATATTGCATATTGCATGATAATTAGCATGTACTATATGTTGTGTGTTATAAATCCGAACTTACCTGAACTTGATGTCACAATGTGATTCAATTCATAGCGCTCTGTAAAAATGAAGGTGTATATGCATAAGGCCTGCTGGATAGCTGTGCACTGGAGCTGCCCTAGATATCATGCATGCTTGCAGGATTTTGCTTTTCGCTTTCAATATTTTCGCTTAATTCCGAAGTGTTGTACAACACAAATAGCGAATATTCATCGCAATGAAAAATATTGCAGAATCGTTTTCTTCAAGGTACATCACCCAATGAGGTTTTGTACACAAGCTACTTTGCAGAAATTGCTGGTATATGCCATGATCATGGTCATATACCGGATTACGAAATTGTAAAAAGAGGGCAATCGACCAATGAGAAGCCTGCTCTCATACAACCCATCTTATATTCATGTATGTCTTAATATCATGATAGTCTTTCATGCAATGGTGCCCAAATTACTTGATTCACATTCCGCATCTGAAATTATCTTATACATACAAAGGAATTGAAATGTACTTCTTTATGGTAAAAGACAAACATCCATGCTAATATGACTATAAAAAAAATTATTTAATGAAATAAGAGGTATTATTGTGACAATTGGTAACAGCCTTCATTCAGCTTGAAAAAATGCCTTTTCTTCAAAGCAAATGCATGAAAAAAAACCTCAGAAGAGTTCCAAATTTGTCTGTTACATTTTTAACGTTTTCCTTTTTTTAATAGCATGTTGTACTATGTAATATTTGATATTGTTGGCATTGCATCTATCTTTGCTTTCTCTTTCTCTCTACAATGTTCTTGTTTCTTGTTTATTCTTGTTTCCTCCATTTTTCTGTTTCTCCATTCTCCCTATCCCTTTTCTCTTTTAAGCCAAGTCTGCCCCGACTGTAGGTTGATTTGAATGAATAGAGTTGGATCGGCTAGAATGTAAAATGTTTAGTACTATGGCTATTATATCTCGGTTATCTATTCGTTTGGGTCGACTTTTGCTGGGGCAGACTTGTTCTTTTGTTAAAAGTTTGATGTATGTCCAACAATCTGTTATATGTTTCAGTGCTCCATTCGACCTTGTTAAACGCCTTTTTGCTCAATTACACCGATTTATCGTTCTCTTTATAATCCAATAAGACACAATGCTACTCAATGATTTTGCCAATTGTTACGCATTTCTTTTCCCTGGTTTTCTTACTGTTTCCGTTTCACACGTGTTAAATACTTATTGATTTTTGCCAACTTAATTCCATATTGCCACTCATTTATGTTTCCTGCTACTTTTGCAAGGTCGAATGGAGTTCACTATGTATTCTGTATTGACTGGCTGTTTTTATTTATTTATTTACTTACTTATTTCTCTTTACCTTTTTATCTATATATGATATATACCTTGTTTGTATATTTGCGTTTTTTGTCAATTTATATGTTATATTTTTACCTTGTACTAGCATTTGTAATTCAGCCTTTGGCTGCAACAAATGTTTTTTGAGTACCAATAAAGACCATTATTATTATTATTATTTTCATGCATATTGAGTCAGGGAAATCTAACCACTGAAAACCCCTCCAGTAGGCTATGCAAATTTTCATGTAGTGTGCATTAAACAAATTTCCTGACCAACTTGACTCATTTTTGTTGTATTTTGTTTAATAAAGCAAATAAGAATATTTATTTTTTTACAGATTTTTATGGCAATAGTCCTCACACATAACATAGAACCATATATGTACTAAATCTAGCAAGTGTTATTTGTACATTTTCATTTTTGTTTGACTACAGTACTTAATTCAATATATAACTCAGAAGATTGAAAAACTTATGTAAGATATTAACACAAAATTAACATTCTATAAAAAAATAAATCTGAATAACTTTGTCACAGTCCATTACAAATTTTTTAGAATATTTTTTGGGTAAAGTGCATGCTGACTTTTGTAACAATTACCCGATCAACCTCCGAGATCTGTAGGGAAGGAGGGGGTGGGGAGGGGGAGGCAAATAAATTCCCCTTAGCTATACAATATCAAAATAAGCCAGGCTGTGTAGGGTTAACAGACGAAGCACAACTAAAGCAATTAATCAATGCAGCAAAATTCAACCACACAATGGGAAAAACAGCATGTAATATTTACCTGAAATGTTCCATATGCGGAGTTCAAGGGAGAAACCAGGTGCTCCCAACCATCCATCAGCATCAAACTCAATGAATATATCACCTGCATCCATGGTCAGATCGCCCATCGATCCCCCAATGTCATCAGCATAGAGTACGACATTGGACGAGTTCCCTGGATCAGAGCCGTATCCAATCTTCAAGAAATCGTTGGCTTGGAGAACGATCTCCTGGAACCGTATGACGTAGATTATACTCTCTCTGTCTAATAGTGGATCATACTGGAATCTCCATATTACATAGGCATCGTCAGGATAGTAATCAGGATAGTTATGAGAAGAAAGATGTATGCTCGTCCCAAGGCTCAACTCAAAGACTGCATTAAAAGAGTGGAAAGGAATTCTTCCCTGTGTAAATATCCATATCATGTCATAATCATAACTGCAAAGGTTACCCACAATAAAATGTTGATATAAAACATCCATAGAATACATTTGACACATTTAAATTTATAGCCATTTGGTGTTCTGAATGACAAAATATTACTCTAAAAGTCTTATGAGACAAATACAATTTTATTTGATTATATCATAAAGTAAGTCATCATATAGTTCATCAAGGTGTTTAAAATAATTTGAATCATTTAAAATCAGCGAAGTGAGACAGGAAGCATATGGTGCAATGATTATACATGTAGCAACAGTGAAAAGATTTTCTTTCACACCAATGCTGTAGCCATGAATATGAAATCAAGCATCACATTGATAAGAATGCTTATAATCTAATATACTCTATACATAGCACTTAAGAAATTGATGGCATATCAAAGACCATTACAGTGGTTTGACAGCCAGATAATGTAAAATTCTCTTAGCATTGTATAGAAAAAGAATTGTTATCTCATTTGAGGGGGAATGTTGAATTGCATGTGATTACGCAACATGCTATTGTTGCTATGTTGGGTGGAAGGGAGATTTCGGGTTAGCTTTCATTCGCGGTCGTCACACCATACAGGGAAGTAGCATTTTTTTTTCGCTCTCAACTACATTATGGGTACAAATGCACAAGAGACAACCCAAGTGCAGTAACTCCAACCCAAATGAATCATTGGTGAATCTGGACTTCGTTGCTATAGTACTAGGTTCTAAATTGGAAAAGCTGAAAAGCGATTTATCTGAAGAATCCAGCATGCAGCTCGACGATGCAGTGAAGGGTGCTATAAGACAACCTCTAAATCATTTACGAAAATGGGCTGCCAGCGCCAATTCGATGACAACGAAGACGGGTGTGGAAAAATCGAAGAACTCACCAAATTTAATCTATAACGGAAAGTTCCAGTGTTCTCAGAGAAGCGGGGATGCTCTTCAGGGAGGAAACAAACCATAAGATTGAAAAGATAAGTACCGAAAATACTTGTTTTTCGTTTGGAAAAGAGTATGAGATTAATTCTTCCATGTTGAATTCAGAATTTGTCGGGGTTGTAGGCCGTTTGAAACGATGTAAACAATACTGGTATGATCATTTCACAATTCACCGACATTTGTGAACGACATCTGAAATCACGGTTATGTTACCCGTTCAATTAACATGATTGACCCTAACACCTAGGGCGTATTTGAAAAATAACAGATCTATCCTCTAGCCTAAATCATTCAGATTTCGTTGTAAAAGCTATCTAAAAGCTAGAAACGGGAAGTATAAAAGAGCATTTTTCTCCACCACTAATGTTAATCCGTTCATGGTATCGGAAGGAAAGAAACTTTGACTTGTGGTAGACTTAAGACACGTATATCAATTCACACATATAAGCTTAGTTCAAATACGAAGAACTGAATTTTGGCGGACATGTTTTCACATAATTTCTTTTTCTTAACTTTCAATTTGGAATCTTAGTGTGAGTGCATCAGATGTAGATGTTCTTAGGTTTTAGATGGGAATTTAGGGAGTTGGCACCCGTTATTTTGCATTTTCTGTTTTACCATTCAAAACGTCTCAATATACAGCTAGTCATTGTTTCACGAAAATGCTTATGCCATTAGTCACAAGATGGCGTTCTATGAGCCATCAAGTAGGGTCTAGGGTATCTGCTCTCGCTGCAAGTCAGATTGTTCGAAAAGATTTTGCCTTGTCAGGACTTAAAGTCAGCGAGTCTAAAAGCCTTTTTTATCTCCAAACAATCGGGTCAATGGTTAGGCTTGCTGATTTATACAGTTTCTATGCAATTAACCCTACCAGAGAAAAAAGATACAGAAAACACAGGTTCCATCAAGTCATCTTTTGGCTGCCCCCAACCAATTTGTCTCGATCTGTTCGAGAAACTGCGCTGCACGCACTGATTTTAGAAATCGAATCAATTGGGTCCATCGCCATGCAGGCTTTTCTCAATACACATGCGCAGGACTGTGGAGTCACGTGATTCCTGGTCAGGTGTAGTTTTTGTCGTCTGCAGGTAATAAGGTCGAACTTGAATTTTGGCACAAAAACTCGGATTCCGTCAATGGGCAACCATCTAGTCTTTTGTTTCTGCTACCTCAGCATGCTAGTATAATCAGTCGCTAGCGTTTCGGGTTACGGGTCTCTGGTCATAAGTTGAAATGGTATTCCGACAGCCAAAATTCGTGCAGAATAATTTCAGTGCTAGCACTACATATTTTTTGCATGATTTGAGTATTCAATTATACAACACATGTCTGGAATTCAACGTTACTTACGAGCCAGAATGGCTTCCGTGCGATTCAAACCAGCGGGCAGATGATTGGTCTTTAAATCGTAAAATATTCGTCATTATCGATAGACGTTTCGGTCCACTTTCGGTTGATAGGTTTGCATATCACATTCTGATTCACAATTACCACGTTTTCCAGTTGCGAACCTGCTGAGTGTTTCACGCAAGACTGGGCCGGAAAGAACAATTGGGTATGCCCACCGGTGTCTGTATATATATAGTATTTAATGCCAAAAAAAAAAAAAAGATGAAGTATAAAGCAATCGGTACTGTCATTGGCCCTCGGCTGCTATTTGACCAATCCTTTCGGCAAACATCGGTCATTTTCGAAAGTTTTGTTAGCACACATCGTGCTGCCTACCATTCAAGATTTACTGTACGCATACTACCAGACAAGCGTTTATTTAACGGTCCACTACTTTTCAAATTAATCGTTTTGAGATATGACTTTCCAATGGCATGAGTCCACTCCTATTGTCCAGGAGCGACAATATGTAATTTGAATTAATTTGAATTATTTTTGAAGGTTCAGACACCAAAAAGTTTACGATTACAATCGGTACTGTCATAGTGCGTCAATGGCCATAGGCTGCCTTTTGATCAGTCTTTTCGCCAGACTTCGGTCATTTTCGGAAATCTTTGTTAGCGTGCTGCCTACCATTCAAGTTTTACGCATACTACGCAGAGGGCAGGTTATTGGGTACAAATCAGGCAAGCGTTTGTTTAACGGTCCTACTTTTCAAATTATTCGTTTTGAGATTTGACTTTCCAGTGGCATGAGTCCACTCCTCTTGTCCACGAGTGACAATATGTAATTTGAATTAATTTTTGAAGTTTCAGACACATAAAACTTTATCGGATTACAATCGGCACTGTCATCTGGGACTGTCATAGTGTCTCAATGGCCCTAGACTGCCTTTTGGCCAGTCCTTTCGCCAGACTTCGGTCATTTTCGGAATTTTTCGTCAGCACATATCGTGCTGCCTACCATTTAAGATTTACGCATACTTCGCAGAGGGCAGGTTATTGGGTACAAACCAGACATGTGTTTGTTTAACGGTCCTACTTTTCAAATTAATCGTTTTGACATATGACTTTACAATGGCATCAGTCCACTCCTCTTTTCCACGAGTGACAATATGGTAATTTGAATTAATTTCTGAAGTTTCAGACACAAAAAACTTTTATGATTGCATGATACGTTTACTATTTGTAAATTTCGGATCCATGAGAGACAGAATTAAACACTATATCATTTTGTATGGTATATGATTGATTTGATTTTCAGAATTACAAATATTTCGCACTCAAAGTATACCGTGCCTATTAGAGACAGTTAAAGATCTTAGCCCATGAGCGGCAAATTATTTGCCCATGAGAGGCACATGCTTAGTCCATGAGTGGCACATGCTTATACAAAATAATTATGGATCTTACACAAAGACAGTTTTGGATTTTAGCCCATGAGCGGCACATGCTTATACAAAATAGTAATGGATCTTATACAAAGACAGTTTTGGATTTTAGCCCATGAGCGGCATATGCTTATACAAAATAGCAATGGATCTTATACAAAGACATTTATGGATTTTAGCCCATGAGCGGCACATGTTTATACAAAATAGTAATGGATCTTATACAAAGACAGTTTTGGATTTTAGCCCATGAGCGGCACATGCTTATACAAAGACAGTTATTGATTTTAGCCCATGAGCGGCATATGCTTATGCAAAATAGCAATGGATCTTATACAAAGACATTTATGGATTTTAGCCCATGAGCGGCACATGTTTATACAAAATAGTAATGGATCTAATACAAAGACAGTTATGGATTTTAGCCCATGAGCGGCACATGTTTATACAAAATAGTAATGGATCTTATACAAAGACAGTTTTGGATTTTAGCCCATGAGCGGCAAATGCTTATACAAAATAGTAATGGATCTTATACAAAGACAGTTATGGATTTTAACCCATGAGCGGCATATGCTTATACAAAGATTGACGTCATGAAGACTTATGTAGTTGTATTGTTGACGAACTGAGTTACATAATTTGGATCACAATTGCGATATATTATATGCACTATATGCTGATATTCAGAGTCAAAGATTGGACTTTGATATTCAGTGTTTTTATTCTATGACCTACGGCATTATCTTTGAAATTCGTTTGATAAATTAAACAATAATTATAGCCAAAGTATAGCCAAATCGGCGAAACTACATCATTTATAGTTCGAGCAATTGTCTTCCACACCTTGATCGATAATTCGGTAGCAATACATGTTGCAAATATTTTCAACTCTTAAGATGTGTAATCCTTTGTCTTTGGTATCAAAGAAAGCAATGAGAGCGGTAATACACGTCCGCCATTTAGTCTTGTCAGAAAATTGTCCCCATTTGCAACTTCATTTACTGCCATTTCTTTTTCAGAATAATGTTCTCATCTCCGGAACATGGGCCGAATGGGCCGAATCAGTTCTTCAGACACAAAGATTACAACCAACATGTATCTTCTTGAGTAAACGTCCTCTCCACAAGATTCCGTTTTGAAGTCCAAGGCACCTGCTACTATGGGCAAGTACTGGAGTGACTGGAAGCGTTGGAGGTTACTCACAAACCAACATGATCTACAAGCATTTCCCGTGAGGCCAGTACATCTAGTCTTATACGTTCAACACTTGGCGAAATCCGCAGCAAGAATTTCTCCGATCGACACCGCCATAGTATACGATGGTCACACACTCTGGCCGATACCTCACCATCTCCTACTGATAGCTCTATTATCAAATTGGCCGTTGATGAATCTCGTTGAAGCCTAACTAAATCAAAATCATCAAAAAGAACCAGCAACGTCTTCAGAATTAGCTCAGCTGGTAGCAGATAAAGGGGGCCAGGACGCATCTGCGTCTGATCTTCGTCTTCTTCTATATCTTTCCACACTCGGAACGCACGAGCTGGCGGAGCATCGGAAGCCGCTTCAAGCTTTGTTAATTAGAGATGTTTTGCACGGCATAGGGCATATACGTAAAAGATTCCATTTCCAGCAAATTATCCGTTGCAAGAGCAATGACTCTCTGAATTATAACGTTTTAATCGTATGTTAAAAGGTCCAGCTCTTTCGTGCTGATTTTGTTTGTATGGGATAATTTTCTTTTAAGTTTCATTGTGCTGAAAATGGTAATAGATCTTTCGTCACATTCGTCTTATCACGTAAAGACAAAGAGTAAATACTTTCACGGTTGTACTTTTAATAGTTTGGAAGTTCAAAATCACATTGACATAGAAATATGTTAATACTATAGTTACTACTAGTTAGTATAATTACTAATTTTGATCCCATTCGATCTGTTACCTCGCAATATTTGTTTTTGAGGTGTCGGTGACCGCACTCTCCCAAGAGTAAAACAATTAAACAAATTGATTACAAATATAACAAACAATTTTGTTTGCTTTTGTTTGTGTGAAGAAAGGAGACTGAAATGAGATTGTAAAATTCTCTTAGCATTGTATAGAAAGAGAATTGTTATCTCATTTGAGGGGGAATGTTGAATTGCATGTGATTACGAACATGCTATTGTTGCTATGTTGGGTGGAAGGGAGATTTCGGGTTAGCTTTCATTCGCGGTCATCACACCATACAGGGAAGCAGCATATTTTTTCCCTTAACACAGAGATTTATAAAACCATATTTTTAGGTGGTCAAAAATTCCTTACCAAAATCAGATAGGGTTAGTAAAAATGTAGGATGACCTTGGAGCTATTTTCTTTGTTCGCTCGATCGCCTTAACCCTATCTAGGCCGGGGGGGGGGGGGGCCTCGGAGGCCACCCTCAACGAATCGTGCGATATTTTCGCGGTGCGAAAATTTTTGACTGCGCCGCTCGCTGACTTTTTACTTTCAAGTCTTGCGCAACTTTTGAGACCAATTTTGCGTCACCCGGGTACGTGGTTCCGAAATTACGTAACATTGAGTAAGTGCATGTCAGACCAAAAATGGCTCAAAAACGTGATTTCGTGTACAAAGTCAATGCAAATTGTGCTTTCAAACAAAATTCATAAATGTATGATTATTTTTAGTTTTGCTAGTCTAAATGTATTCATTTTATGCTTTTTATGATCACAGAAGAGTCCCCAACAAATTTCATTGAAAAAACAATGAAAAACAAAAGGTCAAAAAAACACAGAAATACATAAGAAATTGCAAAAAACAATATAATACATAAGAAAATGATTTGATGTCACAATTTTTTTCATGTACACTTGCTAAGGACACCACAAAGAGTTTCTATACCAAAAATTAGTACATTTGGAGCTTTATTTAGGGAGTTAGAGGAAAAAGTATGATTTCGCATACTAATTACGCATAAATTAGCATAATCACTTAATAGCGATTCGCATGAAATAAATTACTATACAATCTTGTAGATTATGTCCCAGGCAACCCGCGTGCCAATTTTCAGCGCGATCGCGCGGTCGACGGCCGAGATCTTAGGGGTGGGCCTGGGAGGCCCCCCCCCGGCCATAGGAACTCCCAAAATACCCCGGCCTAGATAGGGTTAATGGGGTCGGATAGGAATTTCAGAGAATTTTCCTTATTTGGTTTAGCTCTGTTTTCGCCTATCTCAAGGTCCATGGTTTTGCTTGCAGTACGCAAGCAAAATCTTAGTTATCAAGTTGAATGATAACTCAATTTCTAAGATTCGATAATTCATAAATATTTGATTATCGTTTCATTATTCTAATTATGAAGGAAATTCATACGTAATCGTTCAGTGTAATTAGCATACGATCACTAAGATTTCAAATATTGATGTTTCACGAATATGCAACCATTTTACATGTTATACACGAGAGCAATGTTCTTTAGGATGTGTAATCATGACGATTACTAGAATAGTCTGTGTAATTCAAATCAGCATGCAAGCTGAGTTAGATGCCAGTTGTTACATTATGTTTTCGAGGTGTTGTTAATTTGAGAACGACTGTGTTTGTTTTTGAGGTGTCGGTGACCGCACTCTCCCAAGAGTAAAACAATTAAACAAATTGATTATGAAAATACTTACCTGATTTTCTTATTTACGAGATAACTCATACATCTACTTGATTTGCTAGTTCAGCCCTCTGGACTGCCATACCCGAAAAGAACTCCCAAGAATTTAAAAAGCGCGAGCGCGCCCTCTCCCGTTCAGGCTTACTACCCATGATCACCGCGCAATTACCGTCCATCTTCCTCGACTTTCGCAAGCCCATACGTTGAAACATGTTGCTACGCAAGGCGGAGGGTCGGTGGGAGGGTATCAAGTAGATGTATGAGTTATCTCGTAAATAAGAAAATCAGGTAAGTATTTTCATAATTTACTTCAATAACTCCATACATCTACTTGATTTGCTAGACCAACACGGACTCAAACCGTAGGGAGGCATGTTTTCAATTGTAAGCCTAAGAAAATTTAAAAAACAAAAACAACGAAATTTAGGGAGAGGGGGAAAAAGCCGGAGCTGCTTTAAGCGCCGAAGCAGCAAATCTCGCCTTGCTGGACGGGATGTCCTTCAAGTAGAATGAAGTGAAGGAGTTAGTTGAGCGCCAAAAGGCGGCCCTCAAAATGTCCTCACGAGGAATGCCCTGTATACTCAGGAATACTCAGTATCATGGGCCCTCGGCCTAGTGTCAGGAGAACAACATCACCTGCTGACTAGAGCGTAAGATTCGGAATTTGTTGAAAATTTCAACAAGAATCGTGATCGGAAAACTGAAGCTTTTAAGGCTCAGTAAGTGATCAATCGACCAATCTGAGAAGGCGAGATGTCTCAGAAGCCTCCGCGTGGGAGAAAGCGCCCAGAATTCGATATCTGTCTCAAATGCGTGAGGGCAGAAAATCTGCAGAATTCTGATAGAGAGCTGTGGCAAAAAGTTACTAGCGGTCCGAAGGGGACCAGGAACGACGGAGAGTAGGGATTTAAGAAGAAAACCACTCGTAAGGCAGTCAAGGGTTGAGAAAGCGACTGAGTGCCATCCTGTTAATAAGGAATGCCGCGGACCTGCTGCCTATGTAGAATAGAGCAGTCTGGTCAAAACAGCTCCACTGGGCGTGTCAGATAAACAGCGCGGTACACAACACGACAAAAGTGTGTTAGACCGAGTGATCGAGAGAGAACTCAGGATCCCCTTTCTCCCATACTGATTGAAGCACCCATCTGAGGGTGCAGTGCCCGCGGTGGAAGAGGTGGCTTGGCTCAAGCCACCATCGCCAAGAGAGCCCGTGAGGCTAGGCTGCAATGGCTGTCCGCTGGGCGGGGGAATCCCTAGCAGCAGCAAGCGTACGTCAGAGGGAGCTGGCGAAAAAAATCTGTCACGATATTACGTGTAAACGACAATCAAAAGATGCACTAAATGAACAGACATCGCCAGATATGATACCTCAACCGTTACATTCCCAACGGAATCGAATGAGGTAGCAACGGCCCTGTCCTATCAAGTTAGGGACGGAAACAGGCTAAGAGTGTCGAAGTCTTCGCTTGAAGAAACAAGCGAAGGAGACTTGAGGAAGTAATCACAAAATTTCCATCAGTCTGCGGTGAGAACCAGTTGTTTATGAAAACAGTCACAAGGCCTGTTTCTCAGGTGATCGTAAGAGCAAGCACCGCCGGCGCCGGTTGCGGCAGCGTGGAACAGACCGATATCGGTAAGATAGGGAGCTCCAAAAAGCTGCGGGGGGCGGCAAAAATGACGCCCTAAGCAGCGGGGGATGAGAATCTAAGTTTCTAAAAGAAGAACTCCAGTGAAGTAAATCACTTACATGGAGAGACTCATCCACAGTCGGCCCGAGAGAAGGCGGGTCGTAGTGATCGTGGTTAGGAAGGCATAAGCATACATCCATCCACGGTTACATCATCCTCGGTCGCGCGGTGACCCTGGCCACATGCATTGCATGGAAGGAGGATGAAAGCAGCATGCGAGGCGACTCGAGTGTGCCGAGTGAAAAAATTTCTAAGAAGACGATTCGACAAACGGGTACGGTTAAGACATCCACCGTAGACCACTCCGCCCAAGGAGGGAATGGCGGAGACGCCCGCAAGTTTGACCCACATAGAGGGCAGTCTATAAGATAGACAGTTAGAGCTCGACCGATGGTCTGGCGGTGTACAGTTTGGTGTGAACTCGCCGACCCGGTACGGTGGGTGTGCCCAGAAAGTAGGCATAGAATGCCGACAGAGAATCCTGGGGCTTTAAACAAGCTTGAACACACGTACATAGCCAACAATCTCATGAGATGTACGGCGGTTACTTTCCTCCGAGATGATGTTTACCCAACCGGGAAAGACTCGGGGAACAGCTGTGAATGTCAACAGGAGGGATATCTAGCATATGAAAAGCTGATTCCTTCCACGTATTCGGTGCGGGTGCTGCCGGCGGTGTCCGGGGGGACGACCGGTGATGGCAGCTCGGGCAGGGCTCGTACGAGCCGCCCGAATACGAGACAAATAGGTTAACATAACCATAATGCACCGGGTGGTGAAGGCATAGCGATTATTAAGCACAGAAGACTTTTTAATCGCCGTGACATTCAGATCCGATATACATACTCATGAGCTCGGAGAGCTATGAGATAGTGAGACATACCGCTGAGCGGTGATGGTGCTCATATCAGAGTCGTCCTCTCTTCAGCGGCGATCGCTGGAGAACGGGTGTCTGTACTAGCCCTGACTCTGGCCTTGCAAGGGTAGGAGCTAAGTAAGACAGGGCACCCTTACTTTCGAATAGAAAGTGAGGTTCAGGCCAGAAAACGACGGTCCCGTCGCCTGGGCGGACGGTCCGCGGACGTGATAGGTTGCCCTCTCAAAGCAGCCAAACATTCTCACGAGAGAAGTGCGGCATGCGGTATGTAAGAGATTCATACCTCCAATCTACGGGCCCGCTTAGGGGGAAGAATGGAGAGAGTTACCGCTGAAGGAGTCGTCGCCGTATGTGAGCTTGACGTAGAGGGCGAATTCGGGAGTACCTGCATAATAATCGCCCCCCCTTCCCCTGCCTCTGCCTTCTCGCTAGCCTCGAGAGGCTTGAAAGTTTCGAGACAGTGGTGCCGGAGCCTGGCGCTTCCGGGCAGCAGCAGAGCGGGGGTGGGTTGCACCCTCGGAGCTGGCGGCTTCCTCGTCGTAGGAGCCGCCTCGTCTAGGGCGACCCCGTCACTCTCGGAGACCCCCAATTCGGCCGATTGACCTCGGAGCGTCTGAAGAGGCGGGGCGAAAAAATAAGGACTCCCCTGCTTCATCAATACCCCCGCTCGGAGGGTAGATGTGAGGTAGATACTTGTCAAGCAGCGCCTGAGCGCTTACTGAAGAGTCGACCGCGGGATAGGGGTTATCCTCGCACTGGCCGCCTTCGAGAGACTCCTCGTAAAGGGAGTCTCGCTCCATGGACTGAACCGGGAGGTTGTCCCCATGACAAGTTTCCTCCCCTGGAGGAGCTCCGGGAGCCGTACGGCCTCTCGGTCGGCTCTCATGAAGGCAAGGGAGTCCAGTAAGCGCCGGGGTGGCCCCGCGTGTCGGCTGGGACACGTGCTCTGAGATCGACGAAAATGCTGGAAAGCACACGCGATCTTGAGGTACCCGGTTAGTCGGTGCACTGGCTGGCGATTTAACAGAATCGCTTGAGGATTTCCCGGGTGTCTGGTGGTTATTGCCCACTTGTCTCGCTTGATGCTCAGGGGCATCAGCGGGGTGAGTAGACGTCGAGGGTGGGGTGAACCCGCACTGCTCGAAAGCAGAATGTAGCAGCATGAATAGCTGTGACATCTGACCACCGACACGAGGGTCTGAAGGAAGAACGCCCATGGCAACAGGGCTGGCCGACCTCTCCTTCGACCTCTTCTTCTTCGCGGGCTCCGCCGGCGTGGCCGGGGCAGAAGAAGGCACAAGAGGCACGGGTGATTTCTTACGATATGCCGCCCCTGGCAGGGCGGCCGCCAACAACGAAACTTCACCCGAATCTGACGGGGTCAGATTGTGGTCACAGTCTGATGTGTGACGCCTCTCGCGGTAGCAGAATGTAGCAGCATGAATAGCTGTAACATCTGACCACCGACACAAGGGTCTGAACTAGGAACGCCCATGGCAGCAGGGCTGGCCAACCTCTCCTTCGACCTCTTCTTCTTCTTCTCTTTCTGCGGGCTCCGCCGGCGTGGCCGGGGCAGAAGAAGGCATGAGAGGCACGGGTGATTTCTTACGATTTGCCGCCCCTGGCAGGGCGGCCGCCGACAACGAAACTTCACCCGAATCTGACGGGGTCAGATTGTGGTCACAGTCTGATGTGTGACGCCTCTCGCAGTAGCAGAATATAGCAGCATAGCATGTATGACTGTAACATCTGACCACCGATACAAGGGTCTGAAGGAGGAAAAGCCCATGGCAGCAGGGCTGGCCGACCTCTCCTTCGACCTCTTCTTCTTCTTCTTATTTTGCGGGCTCCGCCGGCGTGGCCGGAGCAGAAGAAGGCACAAGAGGCACGGGTGATCTCTTACGATTTGCCGCCCCTGGCAGGGCGGCCGCCAACAACGAAACTTCACCCGAATCTGACGGGGTCAGATTGTGGTCACGGTCAGATTGTGGTCACGGTCAGATTGTGGTTACAGTCTGATGTGTGACGCCTCTCGCGGTCAGGGGCTGGGCGATCTCTCCCGATGCTGTCAACGGAGGACGACTTATACGACAGAGATCCTGACCTGTGCCGGGGGGAGAGAACCGCACTCTCCCTCCGGACTTCTGGTGACCCGGTAGCCGGTGGGTCGCATAGCCCTATGGGTGCTGCGGCGGCAGGACCTAGTTTAGGCTTGGAAGCCTTGGCTACCACTTTTTTCTTGTCCGAGACCGTGGCACCACAGTCTCGGCCTTCCTTCTCTTAGCATCCGACCGCAAATTCGGAATGCTGATCGACGCACCCTCATACTCACCGCCGCCGGGCGCTCACCGCGGCGTCCCTCCTACTCGCCTGGAGGGGGCCGACTTCTGTAAACTTGCAATCGGGACGGTCCCCGTGGAGGGCACCAGGTCCTCTGGGGCTGTGTTAGTCCCATTCATCGGTACCTCTCTCTACCCTGAAAAAAAGAAAAAACAAGAATTTTTCTTTTCTTTTTTTTTTTTTTATTATTATAAAGATCCTTAGATTAAAGGTGGAGACCGGAGTGGTCTTTCCCTCCTCCTATAAGAA
This sequence comes from Lytechinus variegatus, assembly GCF_018143015.1. NCBI lineage: Eukaryota > Metazoa > Echinodermata > Echinoidea > Temnopleuroida > Toxopneustidae > Lytechinus > Lytechinus variegatus. The sequence continues at coordinate 16,062,005 of NC_054749.1, forward strand.
ATTTGTTTGAGTAAACAGAACAAATCAAGAGGGGAGGGGTAGGGAGGAAGAAGAACCTAAGAATAGTTTAGGTATCTGCCTGTAAGAAAATAGAAAGGAGGTCGGAGACTTTGAAAAAAGAAACTCCTACAAGGTTCCCCTCTTATATTCTCTTTTTTTTTTTTTTGTGCCCGAGGGAAAAATTCGAAACAAAAATTCGAAAATGAATGCAAGTTCAGAAGAGAACGAAGTTTCCACCTGCGAAGAAACACAAAAACAAGAATTTCAGAGCAGGAAGAAAAGGGATTGAGAGACAAACAATTCCAGATAAGAGAAATTTTACGATAATTTCCAAGAGGAAAAATGTAACCTCCTGTGGAAAGGTAAAGAATTTCAGAACAGGAGGAAGGAGGAACGTCTCTAGTAACGATTCCAAGAGGAAGAACGACACAGTAAATCCTCAAAAAGAAATCGTAGAGCCCGCCTGTCGAAGTAAAAAATATAAGACTAGGAGGGAAGAGGGAATTGAACGAAGAAAACAATTCCGGGAAAGGTCAAAAAAATTTCTAACAGGAAGGAGACCCCACCTGTAAAGAACAAAAAATTTTTTTTTTTTTTTTTTTTGGGGGGGATTGAATAACCAATCAATCAAGGTATAATTGCGTAAGCCGAATTAAACAATCCCCGAAGCGTCTGTGAATAAAATATTAATCAAGAATTTTATTCAGAACAGAAAGGAAAAAGGAATTGAGCTTTAAGATCCGCCTGTGAATAAAATATCAATCAAGAATTTTATTCAGAACAGAAAGGAAAAAGGAATTGAGCTTTAAGATCCGCCTGTGAATAAAATATCAATCAAGAAATTTATTCAGAACAGAAGGAAAAGGAATTGAGTTTTAAGATCCGTCTGTGAATAAAATATCAATCAAGAAATTCATTCAGAACAGAAGAAAAAGGAATTGAGCTTTAAGATCCGTCTGTGAATAAAATATCAATCAAGAAATTTATTCAGAACAGAAAGGAAGGAGAATTGAAGAATTAATCAATCAATAATCAATCGAAAATCTTAATAAATCAATTCCGGAAAACAAGGAAGGAACAGAGTTGGAGATCCCGACCTGCAAAAAGAATTAACAATAACACCCTCGACAACAAGTGTAAAGGCTGTCTAGAATTTAATTCAAAAACGGCACCAAAAACCACCACACTTTGAACGTGAAGAACAATAACCGTGGCAGGAGGTGAAGGCTTGCTGCCACGTAGGCAGGCCAAGCCCGGTGCCTCGCGAACGCGCTAGCGATGCGGCGCGACGAGAACTCAAACGTTAGAAAAACAATTTAAGTGTCACCAAAAACACGCTAAAAAGTCGCGCCAGGTGTAAATTCTGAACACAATCTTACACACAAACGGAAAGATTGAATTTAAAAGGGAGAATGCACAACAGATAAGCAAAAATAATATACCAAAGCTCAAAAAAGATTTGAGCTCTTAGGAGACTTATCTGAGCACGTCTTGACAGGTGGCTTGCCGAAAGCAAAAGAGGAAGATGGACGCTAATTGCGCGGTGATCATGGGTAGTAAGCCTGAACGGGAGAGGGCGCGCTCGCGATTTTTAAATTCTTGGGAGTTCTTTTCGGGTATGGCAGTCCAGAGGGCTGAACTAGCAAATCAAGTAGATGTATGGAGTTATTGAAGTAAATTACAAATATAACAAACAATTTTGTTTGCTTTTGTTTGTGTGAAGAAAGGAGACTGAAATGAGATTATATGCAACCTCTAGCGAGGGAGTTATATTGATCAATTAGTTACAGCAATAGAAGGAATAGTCTGTATTCCGAACAGAAATATATAATCAGTTTAATTTCTTTAATATCGGCCTTATTGTAATCAATATCACTGTTGACAGCATTGTTGTTACCATTTCTCTTTTAGGATTACATTATAATTGTCACGTAATTATGTTATCATCATAATATCAATAGCAATTGTCACGTAATCATGTTATCATCATAATATCAATAGTAATTGTCAGGTAATTATGTTATCATCATTGCTATCTTAAGTCATAGTTTTCTGGTTTTTAATTTCAGATTCTAGCAATAAAGTTTGCATATTTCAATAACAAGTTCATAACCTTTCGAGGAGAATTGTAGATAGTGGAAATCGTCTATCATATAAACATGCACTGTATGCTGACTAACTTGATGAACACATGTCAAACACTGCACATAGGTTTCCTCAGCAGATTTTCCATAGATGCAATGCTTTATTGTATTGGATTTGTTTTGATTTTTACATACAGTTTTCACTCAATCTTTCGTAATTCATATTTCTGGGCCTGCAATACCATTTCTTCCATGACATGCTGTGTCCTCCCCAATTTCTCTAATTTCTTTCTGTTTTCTGTGTCGCAGAAACCCGGTGATTTTATTGTAATCAAATAACTTTAACAATGGTCAACGCACCACAGTCCTGTTCATCCCCACCATCAACACAGTCTGGTGTCAAGTCACATTGAGAGCTGCTTTTGATCCCCTGACCATCGCCGCAGAAGGCTAGTCCTGTAGGAGAATCATACAACAAATTGCAAAGACAATATACAAATAGTGAATAGGCATGAGTGCGAGATATTTCGCATGAGGTGAAAGAAAGATACTCTGTTCAATGAGGCGTCAGCGGAGTTGAATAGAGTGTCTCTTTCTTTCACCAAATACGAAAAGAGACAATGATCAATGTAATCAAGTGTAATCATAGCCCTTCAATCAAGCAATGATCTCTGTATTATGAAATCTTGAGGTCTCTCTAGGGTCTACACAACAATCTTCACATGAATTCAATTCCTATGCACGTTGAAAAGTTACAATATGATAAATGAATATTCCATTTACACATAGTGATCATGGGCAGTCTGTATACTGCATTTAGGACTTAACATGGTTTATTTCACAGAAATGAACATTGGTTATGGGTTCACGTGTCTCTCTTTGAATTGTTTGAAATTGGAAGAAAAATGAATTTTCATAACTCCGATTAACTACATGACAACTGACCACATGATATAAACATCTTCAGAAGCTTACCTTTCTAAGCAACCAAAATGAAATAAATAATTTAATCTGAGGCACAAACCATTTTTACCCTGGTAGTGATAACTTGCAATTATATTGAGAGAATAATTCTGGTATTGTAAACACTAGTATCAGCCTGTCATTGATTGGTGTTTCAGAAAAAAAATATTTACCTGATGCATTGAAAACTGTGATGTTAATAAGAAATCCCAATCCTCCGTAGAATGAGTCTGATTTGAACTCAACAAAGAAGTTATTAGCTGTGATGTAGCGGTTTTCTGGACGACTGTAGTAATAACCATAAAATGAGGTAATCACATGCCCTGAAGAATTTGTAGAGTCCCAGTCACGTCCAATTTTCAAAGTGTCTCCATAATTACGAAGGTGGACCGTTCCGAAGGATAACTCAGAAGCAATATCACCCGAGTCTACGTCTGCTTTGAAAGTCCACAGTATGTAGGAATTTGGTTGATAGTACTCATACGGATAGTTGAAAGTTGAAAGCTGAACATGCGAATCCACATCCAAGATATATTCTTGAAAAAAAAGAAGGAGAAAACAATTATAAAGTGTTTACCTTCATTCTTGGCTTCAGTGAGGGATATTAGACAAATAATTCATGATATAAAATCTTTGGTAAAATATTTTACAAATACAAAATATCATCCTCAACAATTAATTGAGCCATTTAAACTGCAAACTTACTATATCTCAATGAAATTGCATCAAATACTGCAAGATATTTGAGCTCCGACTAGCTTACAAATTTTAAGGAAGGAAACAAATGAACAAGTGGAATGCCTCTGGCCGTCTCACCTGCATCACGCGGTTCAATATAGCAGCAGTGCTGACTTTGAATACTACTCTAACTTGCACAAGATGTTCAGTGATACATGGTTACTCTATGTCCACTTTTTATGAACTAGACCAATAAACTTTCAAAGTTATGATGGTAATTCAACAGATACACCCAATTCGGCCAAAGTTCAATGACCTTTGACCTTGGTCATGTGACCTGAAACGCGCACAGGATGTTCAGTGATACTTGATTACTCTAATGTCCAAGTTTAATGAACTATAGACCAATAAACTTTCAAAGTTATGATGGTAATTCAACAGATACCCCGATTCGGCCAAAGTTCATTGACCCTAAATGACCTTTGACCTTAATCATGAGACCTGAAACTTGCACAAAATTTTCAGTGATGCTTGATTACTATTATGTCCAAGTTTCATGAATCAGATCCATAAACATTCAAAGTTATGATGGGAATTCAACAGATATCCCCAATTCGGCCAAAGTTCATTGACCCTAAATGACCTTTGACCTTGGTCATGTGACGTGAAACTCATGCAGAATGTTCAGTGAAACTTGATAAACCTTATGTCCAAGTTTCATGAACTAGGTCCATATATTTTCTAAGTTATGATGACATTTCAAAAACTTAACCTCAGGTTAAGATTTCGATGTTGATTCCTCCAACATGGTCTAAGTTCATTGACCCTAAATGACCTTTGACCTTGGTCATGTGACATGAAACTCTAATAGGATGTTCAGTAATACTTGATTAACCTTATGGCCAAGTTTTATTAACTAGGTCCATATACTTTCTAAGTTATGACGTCATTTCAAAAACTTTACCTCAGGTTAAGATTTGATGTTGACGCCGCCGCCGTCGGAAAAGCGGCGCCTATAGTCTCACTTTGCTTCGCAGGTGAGACAAAAATGAAAAGTGTCACTAGACTTTCTCATTTAATCAGACAATTTGCATGCAATAACAAAAGCTGGTATAATTACATTTTTAGCCAAAGCCCCATGATTTTTAGAAGCTTCACATTAAATTATCATTCATATAATGCATTGGTATCCACTATTAGAAGATGCTCATGGCACAGTCAAGATAAAAAAAAAGGAAATGAAAACATAGCCACTCAGGATTCTTTTATATTGACAAGGATTTTCAGATCAAAGGTTATTGCTCATGTGCAATTGTTCTTTTTCTATTCAAAAGGCTTTTAATACTAGCTCAATGTTTTACACATACACCCTTTTACGATCAGTTGTAACTGCATAATATACTTTCAACATACACCTGCATTTGATATCAATCATAAGGTTCATCATATATCCATTCTAAAAAAAGGTACTTAAGATTTTTGACTGAAAAAATTCTGAGAAAGCGCATCCCAGTATGACTCTTCTGCAAGATAATCTTATTTTTAGGTACTCATTCATAACTTAATATCTGATTAGAAAATTTTAAGAAATCTTGAGACTTACCACAATCATACTCATCACTTCCATCTACACAACTAGGAATCAAGTCACATACATCACCTTGATGCAAAAGCTTCTCACCATCATCACAAATAAAGATGTCTAGAAGGAAATGAAAGAACAGTATTATACTTATAATAAAATCTCTATATATTTTCCTACATAGGTTTTAGGGGTTGTAAAATCATACAAAAAGATACATGTATCTTTAAGAAAATTAATCAGATATCATTTTGAAGTGTTGCCTGTCTAGCCTTGGATTACATCATATGATATGTCCCTTACATTAATCTTGTCTTGTCTTTCCGTCAATGCCCATGGCATATGAATGCCAAGATTGACTTGACCTGAATTTTGCCGGGACCAGCAGGTGCAATACACCAAGTACGCCTTACTCTTTGATGAATAGTGTATTGGTTTTAACGTGCATAGGTTGTGACTCTCCTAGACACGGGACCAACATTTGTATCCTTTCTAATGGATGGAGTGTTTTCCAACTGCATTCACATTTGCACTGAAGACAGTGGTGAGGCACTTTTACACACAACCCTATATCATCTTTTGTTAGACACGTTTCATGACGAGCGGGACTTGAACCCCTCACGTTGGGATCTACAATCTTATCCAAAACATACGCTCTAACCGAGCGAGCTACGCTGCTTCTTCCTTGAGAATTATTCAAAATAATGTCTTAATAATTCTAAGTTCAAAGCAAGTAGTGAGAATATATATCAAACAAATATTGGATCTTATCTAATTACATCATTTTGTAAAAACTAATGCTGCTGGAAGAATACCTGTATGATTATTTGGGAATTGTATATACTGCCTAAAAGAAAATAATTTCTTTATTAAGACCATTGTGAGTAATTAAGATATTTTTTCTGTAAAAAGTGTAAATATGTTCACTAAAGATGACCGCAATTGTCTGTATCATTAATAAGTAAAATAAATACTAGTACTAAATTTGATGTATAATATTGATAATACTTTGATTTAGTTCAAATTGTTTTAACTATGACATCATTTGTGGCTAAATTTGATTAGCATCTTGTTATTATGTTAGCTCCAATTAACCAAATATTTTCTTTCATACGTGATGTACTTTTTCAGGTAATTGTACCTGACAGTGAGATCTGGTAATAAATTTAATTCAAATTCAAATTGTATGCACAGTATAGTGCTTCATTTCACTGTATACTACTGATAACATGCCTGCTGATCATGGCAATCAATTAAACTTTGGTCTTAAAATATGCTTCCTTTACTTTGCTATACTTCTTCTTTTCTGTAATCATTTTCTATATTCTTTTGTATTATTCTTGGTATCCCCTTTTCAAGCCTTTGAGGCTTTTTAGGAAAACTTTTTCCTACTTTTATTTAATATTATTACAGAATATCTTCAAGTCTCATGTATTTGTATACTATGTTCAAATCTATTATATTTGTATGTTTTTAATCCAACGTACACTCTAAATTCCAAGGATTTAAAATAAATCCAGATCGGCTGTGAAAAGTGAACAGCCGAATATTAGATTTAGATTTAAACCTTGATGATTTAAATATAAATTTAAAATTTAAATCTTTTGAGATTTAAAAGTTAATCCTTAAGATTTAGCATAAATTCAAAATTCGGCTGGTCACTATTCGCAGCCAATCTGGATTCATTTTAAATCCTTGGAATTTAATAATAATAATAATGAATGTGATTTGTAATGCACCAAATCCACTCTGCAGAGTGCCAAAGAGTTTACTGAAATAAATAAATGATAGTCTTTTTACACCCTCTCTCTAACTCCAAGACATCAAATGTGATCTTATAAAAAAATGAATTCACTTCACCTTCTCCATAGAGTCCAACTTCTATTCTAAAATATCCTGAAACATAATAGCCATTGTAGTCATCAGATGTAAAATGAATAAAGAGCTGGTCTCCTTTAATGGTAATGCTATCACCATAGCGGTGTTCATAGCCAGAGAAATTAGCCACAGCAGTTCCATTTGGATCAGCACCAAGTCCTATCCGCAAAGTATCATAGCTGTCAAGGTATAACTCATGGATCCTCACAACAAAAGTATAGTTGCCTTCTATCGATGAATTTGCCTCAAAGCGCCATAAGATAATAGTGTTGGTTGAGTATTCATGTGGGTAATTTGGTGAAAGAACGTCCAGATGCTGGCCACTATTCATCACATGAACTGTGTAGGATAATACAAACCAAAGAAAATTAAAACAAGAGTGTTTCTAAGGCGAGCACATAATAAGCCAGCATGTAACCCAAAAAATGTTGTTATTGGTCAAGCAAGAAAAGTGGAAGGTGGCAACTTCAACTTTGACCTACTGACCTCAAAACCAATAGAATTGCTGGGATCTATGCTAGTATCATACACACCAAATTATATAAGCCTAGGTTAAGTTCAACTAAAGTTATCGTGTTTACAAGAACTTCGAAAGGGTAAAATGAAACATGTCAGTGTGATCTTGACCTTTGACTTTTTGATCTCAAAATGAATCGGCTTCCTGGGATCTAAGTTAGAATCATTAACAAGGACTTCAGAAGGGTAAGATGAAAACATGTCCCTGTGATTTTGACCTTTTGACCTCAAAATCAATAGGCTTCCTGGGTTTCATGCTAGTATCATACACACCAATTTATATGAGCCTAGGTTAACCCTATCTAGGCCGGGGTATTTTGGGAGTTCATATGGCCGGGGGTGCCTCCCAGGCCCCCCTTGAGATCTATGCCGTCGACCGCGCGATTGCACCGAAAATTGGCAGGTGGGTTGCCTGTGACATAATCTACAAAATTGTACAGTAATTTATTTCATGCCAATCACTATTAAGTAATTATGCTAATTTATGCGTAATTAGTATGTGGAATCATACTTTTTCCTTAGCAAGTGTACACGAAAAAAAATTGCGAAATGAAATCATTTTCTCATGAATTATATTGTTTTTTTACGATTTCTTATGTATTTCATTGTTTTTTTACCTTCTGTTTTTCATTGTTTTTTCAACGAATTTTGTTGGGGACCCTTCTGAGATCATATAAAGCATAAAATGAATACATTTAGACCTGGAAAAAAAATCATACATTTATGAATTTTGGTTGAAAGGAAAATTTGCATTGACTTTGTACACAATACCACGTTTTTGAGCAATTATTGGTCTGACATGCACTTACATAATGTTGCATAATTTCAGAACCACGTACCTGGGTGACACAAAATTGGTCTCAAAAGTTGCGCAAGACTTGAAAGTAAAAAGTCAGTGAACTCGATTTGTTGAGGGGGATGGCCTCCGAGGCCGCCCCGGCCTAGATTGGGTTAAGTTAAGATGAAACATGTCAGTGTGATCTTGACCTTTGACTTATTGATCTCAAAATCAATCGGCTTCTTGGGATCTAAGCTAGAATCATACACACCAAATTATATAAACCTAGGTTAAGTTAAACTGAAGTTATCACGTTTACAAGGACTTCAGAAGGGTAAGACGAAAACATGTCAGTGTGACCTTGGCCTTTTGACTTTAAAATAAATCGGCTTCCTGGGATCTATGCTAGTATGATATACACCAAATTATATGAGCCTAGGTTAAGTTTATGTGGAAAGTTGAGTTTTAGCCAAAGTATTTCCTTCTATAGATAAAGATATTTGAAGCTCGATTTGGCGTCCTCTTAGTTAAAGAAATTTTAGGATTGGCTATGCAAAGTTTGTTTTCAATAGGACGTGTCATCTGGGTTGCGAGGTTGTTGGATTCCTTGTTTTGTCAAACATGACTAAGAATCGCATCCATCTGGTTTTTATGAATGAAAACAAATCAGTTTAGGGTTCTTTGGATTCCTTTTTTTTATTAGTCACAGCTGGACTTTTGTCTCGTGTTCATGACTGAAGACTAATCAGTGAACGATACTCCCGTAAAAGATAAATTAGTTCCACTTAGCAACAGCGTAGGCACTTTTATTTTGTTAACCAATTAATGGTCGGAAGATGTGCAAATTAGCTAAAAGGTACATTATAAATAGGTATCTAGAAAGACTGTTGAAGGTGAAAGATTGAAGGTCTTAATGATGCAAGGCATAGTGATACGGTTAGGTTGGTGATGTGAGCAGAATACCTGTAGCATCGGGCAGGTTATCGGGATTCATTCCTTCTTGAGCTTGCATTAGCGTAGCATCACATTTTGTGGGTGAAAGTTCGTTGCCGGTGATTCCCAACACTTTAGATCTTCCGAAGTGTGGTACGTACATTTAATTTGAAATGTTATTTGTACTGGTAGTGAATGTTAGTCATATTAGAGTAGCAGGATGGAATTATTTTGTGACAAGACTCACTGATTTCCAAACAAGTATTATTAAGTAACACAGATTTGTATATGTGGGACATGTACACAAACATGTTAGATTTGGAAAGGTCTGTGGTATGAATTGTTTAGTTAAAAATTATGAAAGAACTATTGAGCATATTGTGATTAATGAGTTATGGCTCTTGAAACATGAGGATTGATATAATTTTAGGACAATTGTTATAGTAATTTCAATTATGGATAAATAACTGGAATGGTTAGTTGTCTTATTTTCAGTCTCTAATATTAACTGTTGGATTTTATCAAGTTGAAACTGATAGAAGTCTTTTTCTTGATACAGAGAAAATTATTTTAATGAAATGCTAGCATGAAAAAAAGTAAAATAAGTATGTAAGACAAGTTAGTAATTTTGGATTTGTTCTTTGTTTAACAGCAGTACAAGTAATTTCTACACTGGAACTGAATCCAGCCAGTGTGGAGTGTTGGTTTACGATCACGGACGAGTGGGTGTTGATCCTGGGTAAGCTGTTGCATTATATTTGGGCGTGGTCTAAGATCTACATTCTAATTATGTGCATGGTGTACAATATTATGTTTGTACTGTATTGATTTTATTGATTTAAATTGAAATCAGAATTGAGATAAATATAGAGTACATTTCAAAAACTTTAAATGAATTCTTGTGCGGAAACCGATTTGACTTATGGATGCTGTCCTTTTGATTGAGGTATTTTGAGATGTCATTGAAGAGTGTAGTTAGTGAGGCTTTACAATTTGAGGGGATTTGTATGTCATTTTTGATTGAGAGGATAATGACGATGGTCTCTTTGTCTGCCATTCTTCAGGTTTGGTTAGTGTTACAAACATTCGAGGATAAGGATGGTTAGGCAGGCTAGCTGCTAGGAATTAAGCATCCATAACTTGAATTATAATTTGACGCATTTAATATAATTTTGAATTCAGAAATGCATTCCTATTTTTGTAATACTGTTTTTATAGCATTATCTATAATATACACTTCAACACCCTTATAAAAATCGCCAATGGTATTTGAATGGTGCCGAACGGTAGTTGAATGGTGATCTGAATGGTAAATGGTACGCGAATGGTATTTAAGTGGTGTTTCAATGGTAAGTTCTTAATGGTAATTGGTAGTTTATTTTATGGTAAATGGTATACCATATACCCAATGGTGTCTCAGTGGTATGTGTCTAATGGTATGATTAGTATGATGAATGGTATACCACACACCCAATGGTGTCTCAGTGGTATTCAATGGTGTCTCAGTGGTATGTGCTTGTAATGGTATGATTGGTATGATGGATGGTATACCATCTACCCAATGGTGTCTCAGTGGTATTCAATTGTGTCTCAGTGGTATGTGCTTGTAATGGTATGATTGGTATGGTGAATAGTATACCATACACCCAATGGTGTCTCAGTGGTATTCAATGGTGTATCAGTAGTATGTGCCTGTAATGGTATGATGAATGGTATACCATACACCCAATGGTGTCTCAGTGGTATACAGTGGTGTCTCAGTGGTATTCAATAGTGTCTCAGTAGTGTGTGCCTCTAATGGTTTGACTGGTATAATGAATGGTATACCATACGCCCAATGGTGTCTCAGTGGTATACAATGGTGTCTCAGTGGTATTCAATGGTGTCTCAGTAGTATGTGCCTGTAATGGTATGATGAATGGTATACCATATACCCAATGGTGTCTAAGTGGTATACAATGGTGTCTCAGTGGTATTCAATGGTGTCTCTGTAGTATGTGCCTGTAATGGTATGATTGGTATGATGAATGGTATACCATACACCCAATGGTGTCTCAGTAGTATGTGCCTCTATAATGGTATGATTGGTATGATGAATGGTATACCATACACCCAATGGTGTCTCAGTGGTATACAATGGTGTCTCAGCGGTATTCAATGGTGTCTCAATAGTATGTGCCTGTAATGGTATGATGAATGGAATACCATACACCCAATGGTGTCTCAGTGGTATACAATGGTGTCTCAGTGATATTCAATAGTGTTTCAGTAGTTTGTGCCACTATAATGGTATGATTGGTATGGTGAATGGTATACCATATACTCAATAGTGTCTCAGTGATATCCATCACCATCCTCTCTTTTCCCCTTTGTTTCCTTTTCGCTTTTTGTTTCTTGGTAGTGAAAATTGAACGGCAGAAATGTAGCTCCTCTATCGTACAGTATACTGTTTGTTTTTATTTTAAACTACGTTCTTCATATTTTTATTTTCAAAGTTTTATTCTATTTAATTTATAATCATTTTGCTTATTTATGGCCGCTTTTTATGAAGAGAACTATATCTGGTGTGTTGCAAAAAGATATTTGCAATTAATCCCAAGATGCAAATTTACAGGTTATATACATTAATTTTATCTAAAACATATCAATTTGGATTTTTTGATGGAAGAAACAATAAATCAGTTGCAAGTTTGCAATGAAAAGTATGACTTTCAATTGATTTTGGAGTGTGAAATTGATTTTCGTTCGATTGCAAGTTTCTTGCAATGCCCCATATTTTGCTCAAAATAAATTCACTTTTGGTTGTCTTGGTCCCCCAACCTCTATCAAATTCCCATCCGCAAACCCTGATATGGTCAGTCTGCAACGTCCAAATTTAGCCCCCTCCGAACCCATTTGTACGCTACTATAGCTGCTTCCAATCATGAATTATTCCTCTCTCTTTTTTTTTTACAAATGATATTTTCAAAATTCTAATTCTATTTTTAGGCCCTAATTATTCTTTCTCACGGACGGCGTTCATAAAGAGGAGAGCTATTCTATAGGCCGGTCATTACTTGATTGAAATGATTTATCCATATTGTCTTGCTCCCCCACCCCTATCGAAATTCCCTGCCGCCATACAGGGTATAGTACAATGTAACAGAAAAGAAATATACTGAACGAAATCTCAATTTCAATCAAAACAAAAGCAAATTAAAAGGGAAGAGGAATGAGTAAAAAATATATATATAAAGGGAAAAAACAAGAAAAGAAAAAGGCAAAGAAGAAAAGAAAGAAACAGAAAAGAAAAAAAGACAACGAAAATAAAAAAGAAAGAAGAGAGAGAAAAGGAAAAATATGAAGGGATCGAAAACTTTCTTTCATAGATTCCAAGATCCAAGGAAAAAACACTGAGTGGCAAAAATTGATCTCACGCCATCATGGTTTCCATCCCAGAACCAATTGAGAGGAAAAAGAAGACACCCCTGATTTGGTTTAATTCACCCATATCGGAATGTGTATTTCTCTTGGCGAAGAAGTCCCCTCCCCCAGA